>NW_027271019.1:475000-965000 GCF_040938485.1 Diadema antillarum | reverse complement strand
GAGAAAAAAGAGAGAAAAAAAATCCTGAGCAGTTGCTTTGACTACAGAAGGGATATGTCAAGAGCTTGTTTGAAGCTGGACAGAGAGAGCCTACATTTCAAATCATAAGTTAACCGATTCCAACACTGGCCTCCTCGAATAGAAAGAGTTCTTTTCCCAACCTTTGTTCTTGCCTTATATCATATAAATTCTTCACAAAGTTTCGAATGCCTTTATGAGGTCAATGGAGATCATTCCAACCATTTCACTCTTATCTAAGTTATGGAGCATTTATTCTTTGACACAATAAGGAAAGTTGCCATAGTGGAATGGACATGTCTGAAGCCTGATTGATTTGGGTTTATGATACAATTGCTATTCAAATAATCATATACAACTGGTTAAAGTTCAATTACCTTTGTAATAACAGATTAAATAGATATGGGTTCTTAATTACCCATCTTACTTTGACTGCCACTTTTATACACTGGCATAACTTTTGAGACCTCTCATTGTTCTCGAATGCAAGCACAAATGCATGAAAGATTACATATATTCCGAAGTGGTTTTGGAATTATACGCACATCAGGTTTTACCAATGTTATTGGTATAGTGTCCATTCCATATGAGTTTTTCATTGGCATACTTTTAACAGCTGTCACAATATCTTCTTCAGTCACATTTTCAAATGAGAACAAGGAACTCCTTTTCAATCTCATCTTCTACTGCTCATCTCGAAAGCATTGTCCTAAAAGAGAGAGAAAAAAAAAACATCCTGAGCAGTTGCTTAGGCTGCAGAAGAGATATTTCAAGAGCTCGTTTGAAACTGGACAGAGAGAGCTTACATTTCAAATCATAAGCTAACCGATTCCAACTCTGGCCTCCTTGAATAGAAAGAGTTCTTTTCCCAACTTCTGTTCTTGTCTTACATAATATGAATTCTTCACAAAATTTCGTATGCCTTCATGAGGTCAATGGAGACCATTCCAACCATTTCATCCTTATCTAAGTTATGGAGCATTTCTTCTTTGACACAATAAGGAAAGTAGTCATAGTGGAATGGACATGTCTGAAGCCTGATTGATTTGGGTTTATGATATAATTTCTATTTGAATAATCACACAACTGCTTAAAGTTGAGTTTTTCAATTACCTTTGTAATAACAGATTAAATAGATATGGGTTCTTAATTACCCATCTCAATTTGACTGCCACTTTTATACACTGGCATAACTTTTGAGACCTCTCATTGTTCTCGAATGCAAGCACAAATGCATGAAAGATTACATATATTCCGAAGTGGTTTTGGAATTATACGCATATCAGGTTTTACCAATGCTATTGGTATAGTGTCCATTCCATATGAGTTTTTCATTGGCATACTTTTAACAGCTGTCACAATATCTTCTTCAGTCACATTTTCAAATGAGAACAAGGAACTCCTTTTCAATCTCATCTTCTACTGCTCATCTCGAAAGCATTGTCCTAAAAGAGAGAGAAAAAAAACATCCTGAGCAGTTGCTTAGGCTGCAGAAGAGATATTTCAAGAGCTCGTTTGAAACTGGACAGAGAGAGCCTACATTTCAAATCATAAGCTAACCGATTCCAACACTGGCCTCCTCGAATAGAAAGAGTTCTTTTCCCAACTTCTGTTCTTGTCTTACATAATATGAATTCTTCACAAAATTTCGTATGCCTTTATGAGGTCAATGGAGACCATTCCAACCATTTCATCCTTATATAAGTTATGGAGCATTTCTTCTTTGACACAATAAGGAAAGTAGTCATAGTGGAATGGACATGTCTGAAGCCTGATTGATTTCGATTTATGATATAATTTCTATTCAAATAGTCATACAACTGCTTAAAGTTGAGTTTTTCAATTACCTTTGTAATAACAGATTAAATAGATATGGGTTCTTAATTACCCATCTCACTTTGACTGCCACTTTTATACACTGGCATAACTTTTGAGACCTCTCATTGTTCTCGAATGCAATCACAAATGCATGAAAGATTACATATATTCCGAAGTGGTTTTGGAATTATACGCATATCAGGTTTTACCAATGTTATTGGTATAGTGTCCATTCCATATGAGTTTTTCATTGGCATACTTTTAACAGCTGTCACAATATCTTCTTCAGTCACATTTTCAAATGAGAACAAGGAACTCCCTTTCAATCTCATCTTCTACTGCTCATCTCGAAAGCATTGTCCTAAAAGAGAGAGAAAAAAAATCCTGAGCAGTTGCTTAGGCTGCAGAAGAGATATTTCAAGAGCTCGTTTGAAACTGGACAGAGAGAGCCTACATTTCAAATCATAAGCTAACCGATTCCAACTCTGGCCTCCTTGAATAGAAAGAGTTCTTTTCCCAACTTCTGTTCTTGTCTTACATAATATGAATTCTTCACAAAATTTCGTATGTCTTTATGAGGTCAGTGGAGACCATTCCAACCATTTCATCCTTATCTAAGTTATGGAGCATTTCTTCTTTGACACAATAAGGAAAGTAGTCATAGTGGAATGGACATGTCTGAAGCCTGATTGATTTGGGTTTATGATATAATTTCTATTTGAATAATCACACAACTGCTTAAAGTTGAGTTTTTCAATTACCTTTGTAATAACAGATTAAATAGATATGGGTTCTTTATTACCCATCTCACTTTGACTGCCACTTTTATACACTGGCATAACTTTTGAGACCTCTCATTGTTCTCGAATGCAACCACAAATGCATGAAAGATTACATATATTCCGAAGTGGTTTTGGAATTATACGCATATCAGGTTTTACCAATGTTATTGGTATAGTGTCCATTCCATATGAGTAAGTTTTCATTGGCATACTTTTAACAGCTGTCACAATATCTTCTTCAGTCACATTTTCAAATGAGAACAAGGAACTCCTTCTCGATCTCATCTTCTACAGCTCATCACGAAAGCATTGTCCTGAGCAGACACATAGTTCTGTGCATGGTAGATTGGCTGCGGAACATCTGCAATTTCCAGCACACCGTTTTTTACACTTGCACTTGACCAGCTCTCGGCACCCTTTTGACGCTTCTGGCATTACTGTCCAGAATGGATGCCAGACATCATCGTCATTTTTCGCCCATCCCCAATCTGCAGGCGAAGGCAGCTCTGGGTTTGCAACTTGGGACTGTCCCCATACGTGACCAGCCTGGAAAACTGCCCTTTTCACATGTTGACGAAGAGCCTCCCTTGTAGGTGGAATATTCTCCAGTTTTCGGCTTCCCTGAGTAAACAGTTGTTTGCGAGCCTCGTTCACTTTCTTAAGAGGGGAGGTTCTACTGTACAGGACAACGAACAACCTCTCTATGTTGTCCATGTCATTGTTTGTCACTTCTGCTGGTGCATTTGAGAGACGACTGAAGACCTCCGTCAAGTTTGGCACGGAATTCCATGTGTCCCACACTTTCTTTTTGCCAATGCCAGAGAGAGCAGAAACAGTATCGCATCCGGAAACAGCGTGCAGGAAGAGAAGCCCCCATGAGCGTTCAGGACTAATGTGAGTCGAAATAGTGTGAGCAGCAATGTGCCTAAAGTTCTTACCATGACCAAATGCCAACCACATTGCACAACCTTCCATTTTGCTCGCCATTGCGATAGCCAACACAACCACATCCGTGTCAGTTGCTTGAATGGTGATACTTCGGTAGCCCTTCAGATATGCATGCCAAGCATGGAGCAGCATTCTCGAATCAGCTTCTTCGTGTGTACATGGTTGAATTTGACAAACATCAGAAGCGGGCTTTGATTTAACCTCGTCTTCATGTGTTGTAAGTAGTGTCTTTCCGTCTGGAACCATCATCATTTGCAGAGCAGCTGCAAGGAAACTGAACAATGACTTTTTGTTCGAATCTAGAAGAAGGAAGCTGCCCCAGTTTTGTGGCACGGATGTCTGTTCAGTTAGATGGAGAGGTGTGCCAGTTCTACGACGAAGCCTGGTACCACCTTTGAGACTGTCCGTTCTATAGGTGTCCCACACCACGTCGACACGCTTCACTGTTTTCTCGTTTAATTTTCGAGCAATGTATGGAAGGAACTGCTTCCTTGCGTAGTCACCAAATGTATTCACCACACTGTTGGCCTTCTTGGGATCTAACTGATGTACTAAGGCAGCCCCATCGACAATGAAAACTTCTGTCTTGGGTGTATCATGAGGTCGTGGTGCTAAGGCTTCCAGACATGGTACAAGATCAGCTTTTCTGGTTGCCGGGCGCATTGTGCTGATATTTTCAGCCAGTGCCGGGGGCCAACCATGACACTCGTGTTCAAAGAAAGCGTCAAGATCACCATCCCTAGCTTGGCATGAAATGTACATGCGAGAGAACAGCTCAACATTACTTTTCACGTTTGCGATGTTTGTCTGAGACTTTCTAGGTGATTTCTTTGTCTTTGATTTAAACAGTGCAAGATTGTTCTTTCTGATGTTCTCATAGAAATCGACAGATGGGTCTTGGATTCTCTTCTCAACAAATTCCGCAAATTGTGCTTTGTCAGTTTCCTCAACGGATCGCATTGCGGCAATCACCTCATCAGGCATGATGACCTTGTTGTCAAGCACATACAGGTCCTTACTCTCTTCTTTGAAAGGTTTTCCTAGTTTCTCGAACGAATCGATTGCATTGCTGAGGTCTGATGCAAACGATTTCTGGAAACTAGGCAATTGTTCGTGGTGGCGGACATCAGTTTCCTTCTGAGTCTGAAGCTGGTCCTCAAATTCACTGACTATTCTTGCTATTTCTGAGCCAGCCACCATCCACCGGCGAAGAGCTGCTTCATTTTCGGTGATCCCAATGATTCCACCATCACCTTTCACTATGGAGTTCTGTTGTTCGTGTATCTGATCGTGTGCCAGACAGGAGAACTTGTGTGATGACTTCTGAGTTACGAAATTCCCCTCGACGAATGCATGGTAGACGTCCTCGGCATTGTTGGGAAGTTCCTGAAGGTCCGTTACATGAACTGTTAACCATCTGGCGTAATGGAAGTGATCCATGGCAAACATCCATGGGATAATTGCCGTGAGGGTCTCCACATACAGCAAGTAGTTTGCTTCCCGTTGTGATCTAATGAATGCCAAAAGAAGACACTCCAACTGCAGGACTTTGTTCCAGTAACAAAACTGGGGATACTCTCTAGCCATCTTCTGGCTCCAAAGATCAAATGTTCGCAAATTCTCAGTTGCACATGTCGTTTGGTAGTCATTATATGCTTTTCGCTGCAAAGCGTACAGTGATGCCGCGGTGACTTGGTGTGCCCATTGTGGCCGCGATGTTTGCGAACCTTTCTGAAGACTCTCAGCTCTTCCTTCTGTTGATACACCTGCACTGGTCATTACACTAGTCCAACCACTCCCATCGAGGAAGTCGCCGATCACCTTTAGCAAAGCCATCTCCACATGATGTCCTCCAAGCATCACCACAAATTTGTCTTCACCATACATGCTTGGCCATGTCCACTGGATCTTCTAGCATAGATGGGTTGATCAACTGTCAGAACCGGAACTTGTCTTGGGTTAACTAATTCGGTTGCCTGCTTGATTAGGTTCATGCCATGTTTCACCATTGTTAGTGTGTGAGCACTCTCTCGAAAAAGAGGTAACAACCCAGTAATTGCAGGTGGCCGAGGAGCTTCATCCTGTAGATGTGCCATGTACGCTGACCAGGAGATATTCTCTTCACGCTCATGAGCTTTCATCTCCAGCAGACTTTGTACAAACGAAAGCCACTCTTTTTCTTTGTCCTGTAGTCCAATGGACACACTTGGAGTGGGCGGAGTCTTGGGTTTCCTTGGAATAGGAAGATGAGATGGAAATGCTGCAGGAGGGGCATCACAATAAGATTCAGGCAAGGCGGTTATGGCTTTGGGACGCGTTTTCTTCTCACTCTCAGCAACATTCTCATGATTTCGAATGGTACCTCGATTGTCCTGTGACACATGTTGCGTCAGTGATATCGCGGTTCCATGAAATGAACTTCGTGCTGATACTGATGATGGGTTGTGATCTATGTTGTCTAGGTTTCCTGTTGTGAACAACCCAGTTCGCAATGCAGTCGGACACACCACCCCGTCCTGTCGGTATATCTCGATAACTCTGTTGGCCTCATCTGTGGATACTTGCAGTATGCGTTCGTAGGAAACAGACAAACCACGTTGAAAAAGAACGTCAACGAGATCCCGTTTTCTTGTTTTGCTATGAATGAGGAGACCCAGGTAAAGGGGCAGTGATGTTTCACGCTCCAAGTTGTGACGTAAGCCTCCTGCGGCAGTCTCCGCCCTCCCTCTTTTTACGGTGTTGAACGTTACAAGTTGGGTCAAGGATTGTACAGGGACGCTCAAGCTTCTGTTCATCGCCGTCTGTTTCTGTATACTTGTTCCAGCAAGGATCATTTGCATCAACGCTGTCAATGATGGTGGGGCGTTGTTGTATGATTCCTCAACTAGGGATCCATTGAAATGATATTGCCTTTGCAAAATATCTTTGCGCACAATCTGCGCAGCTCTCATGAGAATGACTGCGTCGTCATCTGAGCGTTGTCTACAAGCATTCAGTAGAGCCTCACCAATATCCTCTTTGAATGTCAGCACCACTTCAAGATTGCTTTTATGTGCCTCAAGTTGTGGCAGCTGTCTGAGAAGCTTGTTCATAAGGTGAGTTGAATTGATCTTCTTTGAAATATTGCCTCCTAGTTGTATCAGACGTTCGTTGTAAAGCTTGGTAAGATCGGATAACTTGATCAGAGTGTAACTATCATCTTTACACTTCATTTCTTCCAAGTTGGATATCAGTTCGGCCAATGCTACTGATTCTGGTTGCATGGTTTCACTTGAACTGGCTCCCTCTTTTTTTCTTACAAACGATCTGTATCTGGTGTGGAGAGCAGTCAGGCACTTCTTGTGATATACATCAGCACCTGATGCCGTCATATCACGTACTGACAATTTAGCCAGGAGTTTTGCATCTCTCAGTTCTGTCGCCATCATTCGAACATTGGAATCTAGATTGAATGTTGCTGCATTGCAAACTGTTTGGTCATGACTGATAATTCTATCACAAAAGAAACATGTGCTAGCGTTACTCTGTTCAATGGATGGAGATGCGAAACTTGTTCTAAGTCTTTTCTTGACAGGCGAGTAAGTTTCATCAAGTTTGAGGTGTGCACTTCGCTTCTTTGCCCTTGATTTCGCCCTGCCCACACGTGAACTGCTACACCGCACATAACAGGTTTTGTGCCATTTAGTAGAGCGGTTAAGCCCTCAAAATCATGAGAATTGTGCAAAATTTGACTAAAGCATGAAACTTTCACCAGTGTTAGTACATACCATGAGATTCATCTTAAGATCGGGAGGTAAGTCTGATTTGACCTCTGATGACCTCCAGAGGTCAATGAACTTCAAATATCAGAATATTTATGTTTGAAGGCATTTGTGAAAGATAGGCCTAGACGTTGGTTACGCTGCACTAAATATGCATTTGTACTACAATTCTTCTGATTCCACAGGGCATTGACAGGTTTCTACCTTTGACCTCTGATGACCTTTAGAGGTCAATGACCTCAAAATACCATTATAGTGATCTGTGATGTTATTAGGTAATGATAAACATGATTAAGATGTGCAAAACAAGCTATCTGTTTTACAATGAAACTGTCTTCATATTCCAAAGAGCAAAGACAGGTTTCTACCTCTGACCTCTGGAGACCTTTAGAGGTCAATGACCTCAAAATATCATAATATTGATCTGTGGTGGCATTAATTAATGATAAACATGGTTAAGATGTACAAAACAAGCATATCTGTTTTACAAGAAATTGTCTTCATATTCCGAAGAGCACAGACAGGGCTCTACCTTTGACCTCTGGTGATCTTTAAAGAATGTACAAAACAAACACAATTGTAGCCCAGATGGCTACTAGCACATGTTTATAATAAAGGATAAAATAGAATAGAATAGAATAGAATAGAATAGAATAGAATAGAATAGGATAGAAGTAAAAGAAAACAGATCACTGCAGTCGTTTTCCTAGACACCCTGTGACACCAATATGCTAAGTATTCTCCTCTTCTAGGAGTTTTTAAAACCGTTTACTAGTATCTTCCTTCCAGCTGTTCCCTTTTTTTCAAACCCCCCTCTTCCAAGAAAATTCTATGGTGAAAGGAATTTATGAGTTTGACATTGGCTACTTTCCCCGCTAGTGGTCAGCACTCTCCATCCCCAAAGCCCCGCGCCAAATTACGGGAAATAACGTGATGACGTGTTTTTGCCCTCTGATCCCCAAACATAAATGACCCTCTGAGCTGGAAGGTGGCCCTCCTACCAGAATGTATTCCTCTATTCTAGCATTTATTGTTTAGTGGAGTGGGTCAAACAGGAACTCCAAAGACAAATTCAGGGACAACGACCCAGAACAACGATGACGTTGGTTGTTATAAGGACACTAATATCCATTTGGTTTGTCATTTTGATATACAAGAAACAATAAAGTCTTTACCAGTGGTTACAGAGAAGAAGTGAATGAAGAAACTAACAGACAGTGGGCGAATTAATCAGAAATTGAGATGAATCATTACAAAATTGAATTCTCACAGAAACGAATAGGAGGAGCAAATTGAACATTTTGACCAATAAGAAATTAATTTCTAGTGAACACCACGCCCCAATATAAGATTGAGCCAATGACATGCTTTAGAGAAAGGAAGTTTGTTAGTAAATTAGTTATAAAAAAACATGTCTGAGCCGAGAAATCAGTTATAGTGGCAAGCACAATGGGAGTGGCTTCACACTATATAGTGAAGCAAAGGCTGCAGAGCATTTTGGAACTTTGAGGAACTTTGAGAATAGTTGGAGACCACAGAGATAAAGACAGGAGTTCCCCTTCCTTGGTACATCATGCCCTCTCCAAGTCAATCAACTAATCTTTATCGACGCTGTGAATGTGATGAGGATCTGACTGTCGTAACTGAATCCGCGAGCAGCAGCACATGAGGAGAAACTGTGCGTCACGATAAGACAAAACTTTGGTTTACGCCAATTTGGAGTGCAATTACAAACTCCAAATAGTCAACTGGTGTCATCGGAGATGTTAAAGCGCCCTGTCAGACTGATACAAAGTGGACAGTGATGGTGACGAAGAGTCTAATGAGAGCGCGACAGCATACCACTCAACGGACGGCCCAGCCACACTGACGAGATCGACAATGACATGCAGACGAGGACCTCATTCGTCGACCGTACCGATGTCGAGATAAGTGACCACACCTACTAGCATCATTTCTCCCTACTAAATCCCTCCATTTCCCATAGAATAAGACGGTATATGAAATGGTCTCAAAAGCCGTAAAGACGTTCCTAAGTGATGAGTGGAATGCTGAACTAAGTTGAGAGGAAAGAAACTTGTTTGTGAAGAAGTTTTTTTTTGTTTCAGACCTACAGGAAGGCAGGTCGTTGGAATAAATATGCCGTTAGTAGCATTGGTGTTATCCATGTAAATTTTATCATTCTAACGCATTTTGCATTTGGTGTTGTGGAACAATATTTAGTTTCTTCTACTTTTGGAATTTTGGTGATGATTGGTGTCTATGTGAGTATTTAACCCCCGACCAGTACAGAGAGAAGGTGACAGACCAATCCAATATCTATCCGCCTCTGTACAATAATTGGTCGCCGGCTTGGAGAAAGTAGTAAGGAGTTTTAGGGAACTTACACAATAATGACGTTGTCTTCATATATTCCAAAGAGCACATGCAGTTCCACCTTTGACCTCTGATGACCTCGACAGTTAAATGACCTCAAATTATCAGAATATTGATGTTTGACATCATGATTAATGGTAAACATGATGATGTTCTATAGAGAGCATTGGATGGTCCTATTTATTAATCTGGTCTGGTGCATACTGAAAACGGAAAAAGCATAATTAAAAAATCGACCATTGACCCTTGCCAAAAACGCTGCCCCGGAGCCCTACCCCACCCCCACACTTAAAACACACACACACACACACACACACACACACACACACAATTCCGCCGCCCCACTTAAGGTGTACTCTTTAGGAAAATTGAACATGAAATTGTAAAGTGCACATCACCATGTCCCCGGTGAAGAAATATTAATTGCACTGTATAATGCTCTCGCAGATCTGTCAAACCTGTACCGCCCCACCCTGGCAAAAGGCAGCAAGTGACAAATGCGATTTATTTCTTATAAATTAACAAAATAATATTGCGCTGGCGATTCCAATGACATATCTCACAGGATTGATTTCTAAGCCATTTTTTTTTTCCAGGAAAATATCACTAAATCGGATTTGAGCAATTTGTGGAACCCCCCCCCCCCCCACTAAAGTAGGACAGTATGTGTATTATATGTATATATATATATATATATATATAGATAGATAGATAAGAGAGTAATCATTTAAGAGGAATTACTTTAATTTACGTTTGAAGACATTTCAAGAGATGTAGTCTGATTTGTTAAGGGGCAAATCATTCTAATGTTTGCAGTCTTGTAAACATACTTGTATCTTTAGCGAAAACTGTTCGAGTACGTGGACGGTGATAAGTAGGCCCCTATGAATCACTCCGTAGAGTAAATTATATATGAACCAAATGGTTTCTTTTGAACATGTGTTGTGTTGAAAAGTTCTTGGTAATTCTTTTCCAGGCAAAATGTGTAAATTACATGAAAATTCCGATTTAAAAGCATGTGATGGGAAATGTAAACAGTATGTGCGAATGCTTCTATGTTTCCTGCTAAACTTATTTGTTAGTGGGGAAAAGAAAACAAAAGAAAAGAGAAGTCTCGCTCTACCACGTCTACATACCACAACGCCTACGGATATCTTTGTTTCACATTGTTAGTGGGGAAAAGAAAAGAAAAGAGAAGTCTCGCTTCATGAGAGATGTTCAGATCCCCCTCTACACCACAACGCCTACGAATGTCTAGGCTGAAGGTGGGTTTGATTGTCTTATAGGGCCTATAGAGCACCAACAATAAGTGCAGATTAATTGGCACGCTATCTTTTGAATAGAAACAATACTTTGTTTCACACAAGATGATAGCAGAAAGACAACTGATAATCATCCGCTCATGTGAAATCAGGCAGAACTTTTTTCAAAACATTTCAAGAGGCATCTTGGTGAGTTACAGTCTGTTACACATGCCAATATAATGTGAAAAACAAATTGAAGGCCACGTGCAATACAGCCTCGCATTTTCCGACATCACAAAAACTTTGATCAACACGTTCCATATGTACCCGTGATGGAGAGGGAAAATAATAAACAACAGCATCGCAAGATTGGTGCATTTCTGCCAAGACAACAGACAGGAACTGATTCCACGTAAAATACATAAACATGTATTTTGATTTTCCATGCATTTTTCCCATATCATTACACACAATCATTATACACGCATACTTGATATGGTGTTCAGCTCACTGTGTGCAGACTGAGCACGACCCGATAATTCAGAACCTCTACCTGAGAAAGGATTGTAGCCTATCCCGCGAATCAAAAAGAAGCTTTCTTATATCATCTCGTGCATCCTGTACTCTATGTGCAATGCACTCATCATAGAGACAAGGTTGCCTTCACCCAAACTGTTTAGATATTGCCACTGAAAGACTCTGATGACTGATCGCATTCAGTGGCTGTGCACCTATAAGAACGCTGGGCTGACCTCAGGATGTCTATCCAGTTAAGTCGTGGAGGAGATCCTGGTGTGCCGATCGCGTGCTTCACTGAAGACGCAGATGCTGCCCTGTCTTGAAAGAGATCAAGGGTATAGATCTAGACCAATTTCAGCAGGTTACACTGAATCATCACTTGCTGGCAGAGAGTCTTAACCGGATCATGCAGGTGATATTACCCGCTGTCAGCGTACCCTGATTCACACATTGGATGCAAACCGGATGGCGGCATATTGGAAACAACCAATATTTGGGCATGGGGGCACAACTCTTGGCCAGGCCCAAGTGTTAAGGAGTATCTAGCATAAAGAAGACAATTAGAGTAAATACTAGTTCCACTCCTATTTTGAATTGAGGGTACCTAAAGAGGTCATTAAAAAAATGCCCAAAATTGCCTGACGTAATGACCCAAACTCAATTGGATGACAATAGCAAGTTGCAAGACACAGGGTTGCTTCATGTGGAATGCATGTTATGCCTCACAGCATGTCGCTTTCCAAATGGTCCATGACGTCACTTATATGCTCCACGACCATGAGTTATTCATCGGAACCATGAAGCCCACGAGCTTGACACTGACCGACACAGGCCCGCCAGCTCGAAACTAGGTAGCATTGCCCATGAGCTTGACACTTATAGCAGGGCTCCACACTAACTTTTATTTTTGGTGGCCCAAAGGCAAACATCCGACATTTTTTGGTGGCCCGATCAGGCCACCAAAGTCTTCATTTCTGAAATTTTGGTGGCCCGATGTGCGTTTTTAGTGGCCCCGGGCCACCGGGCCACCGTTAGTGTCGAGCCCTGCTTATAGTATAGGCAAACCAGGCCCATAAGGGTCCAACACATGGGGGGAGGGGGAGGTCCACAAGACCTACACTGAATAGATTAAGCTTTCTGATGTAATACATATATTAATCTCGTGGGCCTTGTTTTCGTCGAGTGTCGAGTTCGCGGACCGCTCAGCTTTTGGGCCTATTATATTTGATGTCGAGCTCATTGACCTTGTTCATCTAGTGTTTAGGTCACGGGATGTATGACTCGTGGGCTGCGTAACTCATGTGCTGTACGACTCGGGTTGTTTGGCTTGTGACGTACACCTGATGAGGTGGGCCTGTTGTTTTCTAGTTAGCATCTGTCATCCTTTCATCCAGTTCAAGGGACTTAGTTTGCCATATGCCTTTTTACAAACCATTAAGCATCAACCCAAAATATGGTACTCCTCTCCCCACCTTCCATGTTTAAGCGTACAAATTTTGCCCAGTGCAAATTGGATAATGTTACACATAATTTCATGCAAGCTAGTCTGCATAACTAACCCTAACATAAATATTATATTTGAGGTCACTGCCATCACTGATGAAGACACGTAAGCTTCATTTCTGAAGTAATTGACCGCTCACATTCCTGAGACCTGTTACTATGAACCAATGCTTTGTGGAATATGCATACATATACTTTGATTATAACGTCAAGGCGTGATTTGTACATGATTAAACATTCAGGATTAAACCAATGAAGCCAAACATCAATATTTGCAGTCCTACACAAATTTTGATATTCTAAAAGTCTGACCTCACATTGTCCTTGGAGGTCAAAGTTGGATATACATAGGGTACCGTAATGGCCAATGTTCTGTGGGATGAGAAGACACTTCTTGTAGCATAAATGCTAATAGCATAATGCATAATAGCACACCAGGTATACAGTTAAGCATTGAACATACATCAAATATCAATATTTTGATATTTTGAGGTCATTGACCTGTCACAGTCCTCAGCGGTCAAAGGCAGAGACGTGTAAATAATTTCCCTTGATCTGAGGAATAGGAAAACGATTCAGTTGTAACACAAATGAATGTTTAGGACATCGTTATCATGTTTATCATCAACCAATTGCACCAAATATCAAAATTCTGATAATATGAGGTGATTGACCTCTGGAGTCATTAGAGGTCAAAGCTAAAAACCTGTCAAGGATCTGCGGAACATTGAGGCAATTCCACTGTTAAAAAAAGGTTTTAGTACATCATTGCCGTGTTTATCATTAATCAATGACAAAATATCAATATTCTGATATTTTGAGGTCATTTAACTCTGCAGGTCATCAGAGGTCAAAAGTAAACCTGTCAGGGTTCTATGGAACATGAAGACAATTCCACTGTAAGAAAAATGAGTCTTTAGTACATCATTACCATATTTAACATTAATTAATGACGCAAAATATCAATGTTTATCAAATTTTGAGGCCATTGACCTTTGGAGGTAATCAGAGGTCAATTCAGACTTACCTCCCGATCTTAAAATGAATCTTATAACATGTACTAACACTGGTGAAAGTTTCATGCTTTAGTCAAATTTTGCACAATTTTTCGGCTTATCTGCTCTACTAATTTGGCAGCATGCGCAGCTAGGGTTTCTGCAATACCACAACCGTCATTTAGTCTGCAGATGTTTATCCCGCTAGGCAAGGCATCTAAATGATTCAATGTCTTGAGGTTTCGAGCTAGAGTCTCATAGACATCTCTACTTGACTGATTGCTCGCTCTACTTGCATCTCTTAGTGATTCAGTCTCGGAACGTTCCTGACAAAGAGCGCAAATGTTCCAGTCTATAGGACTTGCCATTGTTGACGATGTCTTCTTCGAGTCCAGTAATTGATAATGAAGAGAAAGAATGTGAAATAAAGAAATTATTGGAATGACAACAGTAATGCTAGATTCTGTTTCTGTTACGGTCTTTATCTTCTCAGTGCCTTTTACAGAATAACAAGTCTTGCGGAATATTTCAACGTGCTTACTGGTACATCAAATATACCCTACGTCTAGAAGACGTACTGAAAATCATGTGTTTATATAAGTATAGATGGACAAGAACATACATGTAGAATATGTAACAGCGTCAAGAGGAATGAATGTCGCAAGACTATTTTGATGATAAGAAAATCAAAGCATTTCATAGTTATACATTTACAAACTTCATGAAGCAGCTAACAAATAAAAATACAAAATACAAATATAGCTAACATATTCTATCAAAAACTTCGAAATTTTGCAGCGTGCAAACTGCCAGTAACTGACCTTATGTCAACCTTTTAGAGACAAAGTTTGTCTTTATCATGATCATTCTCAATTCATTCTGATATCAAACAAATAATGCCAGGACATTTTTACCCCTATAAGAACAAGCTGCATCTGACTGAAAACGTCACGACCTTAAACCTAAGTATTATTTTCTTTATATAATACGGTTTAGTGAACAAATCTCATTTACCTTTATTTGGTAATATCAGTCAACTACATGACGTAGGCGAGTTCCCACGATGACCACGATGTCCGTAGGAATGTATTCCAAATACGGTACACAAGACTTGGACATTGTTTACAATGAATAAGTGATTGAGCGCGCATTTGTAAGTGATTAAGCGCGCATTTGTAATTTCATTGGGTGCGCACTGCTGGAGTATGTAGGCCTACATTATGACGTCAGTGAACGTGAATGACGGCTTTTTGCTGCACTTTTTTTTTTTGCACCCCGTGCATGCGGGATCTAATTAAGTCCCGATGTTTGCTTGGGCGGCCATAATGGAATTCAAATGCCGGCCATGTAGGTGGTCAGACACATTTCGATTGACCAATTATTCAAATCGGCACGTTCTAAAGAAATCTGGGCAACAAAATTTACCTCTATTTGCCATTAAGAATTCAAGATAGGGAACTTCGACATTTTCGTCTGGGCGGCCATATTGATATTCAAGATGGCGGCCATGCAGCTTGCCGACCATTTTGAATTCATCCATTATTGAATCCAACATGTTAATACACTTTTGTGTGCTAATGCCAACGCCTCGTCATTTACAATTCAAGATAGGGATTATCAACTGTACTTTGTCTGGGCGGCCATATTGGAATTCAAAATGGCGGCCATGCAGCTTGTCTGGCATGACAAGTTTATCTTTTATTTACTTTTATATGTTCACATACCTTGGAGCACCAAATTTGAGCTCCGTTTGTCATTTAGAACTCAAAATAGGGCTTTTTCAACGTTTCGTCTTGGCGGCCATCTTGGATTTCAAAATGGCGGCCATGAGGTTTGATAGACTTCTAATATCAATCCATTATTGAATTGAGAATGTACAAATACCCTTCTGTAGAAAATTATCAGTGTACAGGTCACGTGGAACCAAAGATATAGGGATTTTGTCATTTCGTCATGGCGGCCATATTGGAATTCAAAATGGCGGCCGACCCAGTAGTCAGATCTCTTGGATCCGGCAATTTTTGAAATCAGCGCCCCAAAATACCCCTCTATGCAAAATTTCACAATTTCCGCCGGATGTGAGCAAATTTTTCACATATCTGCCCCACTATAACCTAACCCTAACCTAACCCTAACCCTAACCCTAACTCTAAACCTAACCCTACCCTAACCCTAACCCTAACCCTAACCCTAACCCTAACCCTAATCTAACCCTAACCCAAACCCTAACCCCAACCCTAACCCTAACCCTAATCCTTACCCTAATCTCTAACCCTACTCGCTAACCCTAACCCTAACCCTAAAACCCCCGTCACACTAGAGCGGATCGAGCCAATGAATGCCCAGCGGATCCGAAAATTTGGAGATACGCTCACATCCGTTGCTCGTCGTTCGTGATCCGCTCGACGTTCGTTGTATCCGCTAGCTGTTCGCAGAGATTCGCAGAGATCTGCCGGAGCCAAATTTTGATTTTGGACATGTCCAAAATCTTGAGCGGATGACGAACGGAATGACAATTTTTCTCTGTTCGCTTAGCATCCGCTGATCAAAAGTTTTGGTCGCTCTACGTTCGTTTCTTATTCGTCTGCCGTTCATCCAAATTCGCCTAGCAAATCTGCACAGCAACACACGTTGATTAAACGTAGTAGAAAAAAATCGATATTCACAGCACACATAATAATAATAATAATGATAATAATATTAATAAGAAAAAAAGGTCTTATTCACCCAGGGTAGCCTCTTCAGTGTTGCCACTGCTCTACCAGAGGGCACTGCCATTATTATTACCCTAGCGTTGCCAGGTTTACACCTGGGTCGAGAAGGACATCGTGGGTAAAAAATCTTGTCCAAGGATGTAAGCACTGGATTGGAACCCGGGTCCTCGGTTCGGGAGTCGGGAGTCTTATCCACTATTCTGGTGAATACTTTGAAGTCATTAGGTGTTGATGGTAAAGCTCTTGAGTGGTTCAAGTCATACTTATCAGAAAGGTTTCAGGTTGTTTGTGTTAATGCAAAATCTGATCCTGCTCCATTAGACTGTGGTGTCCCACAAGGATCTGTCGGGGGCTCAACGCTTTTCTCGATTTATCTGACTGGTTTGAAAGAGATCTTACATTGTCACTCTTTTAACTATCATTGTTATGCTGATGATATCCAGATGTATACATCATTTTTACCTATCCAAACCAATGTCGTTGACATCATCCAGAAACTTGAGGCTTGTATCCATGATGTCAAAAAGTGGATGAGCTCGCATTCATCGAGGTTAAATCAGGAAAAGTCAGAGTTATTTTTATTGACTCCAAAGTTCTACTTGACAAGGTTAGTCTTCCTTCTTTAACGGTTGACAATGATGTCGTTATTGCTCCATCTAAATCGTGTAGAAATCTTGGACTATTATTTGATTCTACAATGTCCATGCCTGTTCAGATCTCTGCTGTCTGTAAATCCGTGAGGTATCAGTAAGGATTTTTGTATTTCATAAGTTACTTCTACTGCCCCTTGAGCACATTAGCTGTATAGAATTGGCGCATTATAAGCACCCTGTATCATTATTATTATTATTATTATGCCACAGCCCCCACATGACATTTCATTATACGTATTCTGGTATTAAGTAATAAAATAATGGTAGATAACAACATCACTTGCAGTGGCTGTATGAAGAGCATTATTCTAAACCGCTGCTATAAAAGTCAACCTGTAGTAAATGGGAATCTCCGCATGGAAATTGGGAATTGTGAAAGTTTGACTCCAGTTGGAGGCACCAGACGCAATGGAGAATGTTGGACTACCAACATCATCGTCAACGTGATCATCAGAAGGAAGTGCACTTTAGGGGAATCTTGAGGACTGTCGAGGGTAGTGACATCAGGAGTACTTGGTGGTGACTTCTGCTTCCTTCTTTTTGGGGCCATCTTCACAGTCACAACATTACTTGACACTGTCACTGCTCAAAATGATTTGGTGAAGTGTGCGTCAGCCGAGATCCGTCACGTGATTGCCGCAGTATCGCTCTGCATATGTTGGGCATTCGCTGCTCTTCACTTTGTCCGCTCAGCATCCGTTGGATGGACTGTACGCATTCGCTTTCATTCGTTACTTTATCCGCTCGTAACACGGTTAGCATATGCTCATCACTCGTTAGGGGAACGTTCGAAAACCACATTTTGCTTGCGAATTCGAGCGGATTCGAGCGTATCTGGACTTTGCCAAATTTTGCCCATCCGCTAGGCATTCGCTGATTTATACGGTGTAGTGTGACGGGGCCTTTACCCTAACCCAAACCCCAACCCTAACCTCTAACCTCTAGACCTCTAACCCCTAACCCTAACCCTCTCACCCTAAACCCTAACCCTAACCCTTACCCTAACCCTTAACCCTAACCCTAAACCCTAACCCAAACCCTAACCTTTTCTTTCCCTACCTATATCTCAAGGGATGTACGTGTGCGTGTTTTTCTAAACATGCAGCACTCTATGGAGAGTTTTGGTCCAAGCTCAGATGGCGCGAAACATACAGCAGCACGCCAAACCTAAACAATCCCCGAAAAGTAACCTTGACGTATACTCCAAAGAAGACATTTCCCGAAAATGTGCCATTAGAGTAACAGGTCCATGGAAAGAGACAAAAAAAAAGAAAGAAAAAAAAACCCTCCGTGTACCCCGAAAGCACCGGCACTGAAAAGAAACTGTCCCTATAAAGTGACAATATTACGTACCCCAAATAAGACAATACCCGAAAAGTGCCTTTGCGTACCTCAAAAGAGACAGTACCCGAAAAGTGCTGTTGCGTACCTCAAAAGAGACATAATGTCCCTGTAAGGCGACTGTTGTCCCCCAAGGATGACTGCAGTGTACACGAAAATTAGTGACCTCCGTGTACTCCAAAAGAGACTTCTTGGACCCTAAAAAGTGACAAGTGCCTAGAAAGTGACTTTTGTGTACCCAAAGAGTGACCTTTATGTCCCTTAAACAATATTGTCAGAAAAGTTATACATCAAGTTAGCCATTAGCTATCAATAGGCGATGTTGATCATTGTTTCATACGTGCCCTAGTGTGGTTCCAATATATTAATTTGTAGCAGTGTGAACACACCTAGACAAGCTCAGATAAATGCTAACCTGTACCGGCACTCAAAATAAACTTTCCCCAAAAGAGACAGTGCCCGAAAAGTGCCATTGGGTACCTAAACAGAAACATAAAGGGATAGGTCCCTGTAAAGAGACTAGTACCCCAAAAGTGACTGCAGTGTACACGAAAAGTGACCTCCGTGTACTCCAAAAGGGACTTCTTGGACCCTAAAAAGTGACAAGTGCCCAGAAAGTGACTTTTGTGTACCCAAAAAGTGATCTCTATGTCCCTTAAGCAATATGAACGGGAAAGCAATTTCTAGATGTATTTAAAAAAATATATCATTTTTCCATTCAAGCAAACATTGTACTTTTTCCTTAGTATGCATTGTGGAATTCTGATTTACTATTCCCCTATAAGTGCGAATAACGTTTTATTGAACACATCCATAGGTAAGGACTCGTGTATTGCAGATGTGCGTTTTTGTATTTACCTGATATGATGTGCGTGTGGGAGCGTGTGTGTGTGTGTGTGTGTGTGTACGGAAGTACGTCACCGCATTCACCTGTCATTGTTACCTAAGCCAGTGAAAATCCGTCAATCCTGTCAAAATCGAACATACACCCGTTATCAGAGAGGTGCAAATGTTTGTGATGTGTATTTATTCATGATCTTTTTTAATATGCATGCATAAATGTGTCGATTGACATTTAAAGATGATTACAGCCAAATGAAAAAGGTAACAACTTTAACTAAGAGACTTATATCTCTCGTATGTGTCTCTGCACTCTGTGGTGAGTGCTGTTCCAAGATCAGATGGAGCGAACTATACACCAGCATGCCAAAAGAGACCGTCCCCAATTGCCGTGTACAGGCCCCAACACGAAAAGTAACCTCCGTGTACCCCAAAAGAGACTACCAGGTCCCTCAAAAGTGACAAGTACCCAGAAAGTGAATTTTGTGTACCAAAAAAGGGAACTCTGTGTCCCTTAAAGCAATATTGTCGGCAAAGCGATGTATCAAGTCAGCCATCAGAATTAGCCATGAATAAGCGATCTTAATCATTGTTAAACTTTCAGAAGTGCCCTTATGTGGTTCCAATACATCAATATAGCAGTATGAACACAGCTAGACAAGCTCAGATAATGCCAACTTCCACCGTCACCTAAACGATTCTCTCCAAAAGTAATAATTACGTACCTCAAAAGAGACGAAAGGTGCCATTGGGTACCTAAACAGAGACATGCAGGTCCCTGTATCGAGACTTTTGTCCCCCAAAGTGACTACAATGTACACGAAAAATGACCTCCGTTTACCCATCGTACATTGTATGCAGTGGCGTACCGTGGGTCAAGATATTGGGGGGAGGGGGGAGGGGCACCTCATGGAAAAGTAATTTTGAGGGTGTGTATGCTTGTGCGTGCGTGCGTGTGTATGTGTGTGTGTGCGCGTGTGTGCGTGCGCTGTCAGTCTGCAATTTTAATGGGGACTACAATACATAACGGAATGTGATACATTCCACAGCGCAGTCATTGAGCAACATTGCCACATTGCAACATTGTCCTTTTACTGTATAGTCAGGGGCGGATCCAGGAATTCCGTACTAAGCCGTGGTCACAACTCGCCGTACTTGCAAGTGCGTGCTGTCTACTTACAAAAACGTGGGCAAAATTTGGGGATCCGTACGTAGTAAGTACCGCCTCCGCACGAATTTTCGAGCACGCAGACACGCCGTAGCACTTTTAGGACCCGAGGAACTTTCGCTGCGTTCGGGCTACGGATTCACCCTAAGTGCGGGCAACGTACGTGCACTCTACAGCGAACGTGCGTACAACGCACTGACTCCGTACGTTTTTTTAAATTTTCCCGCCGTCACTTGCTCGGTTGACGGCACACGTAGCACGTACGTGTTGAGCACGTAATAAGTGCGCAGCCCGTGCTTATACAACACTTCCCTGAGTTCAACTGTTCAATAGAGCACGCAGACCGTACCGAATTTGCCAAATAAGCACCTGCTCCGCACTTAAAACGCAAGTTGTGCGCAGTGATCTCTGCAAGGTACACGAACCGAGCCGACGGACGAGTATCATCATTTTCGTCTCCAAGATATCATGATGATGGCAATTTTATATTCATACTGTTCTATTTCACCTACAGGGCAGAAATTCCCTGTAAGGATTATAGGATCGAAAAAATCGCATACACAGTAAAATGATTGTTATATCACCTGAAAGGGCTTTCAAAACTCTTTCGAATTGTGTCACAAACCAAAATGATTATGTTATAGGACCCTTCTTCCTGGTAGGCGATTAGTAACATATATAATATATATATATATATATATATATATATATATATACTAATTATATTGTATACACTTGTACCATATTTTGTGGCACATAAGAAAAAGTAAAAAACTTCTTGAAGAAGCAAATCATATAGAAATCTTGAGCTCTAAATGGTCAGTGCATGAAGTGACAAGATTTTTGGAGTTTTGAAAAAAAATGTTACATTACTGATCTGCACAAGCGTAGTTAAAAGGCATTGATCATCATTGTATGTGCAGAACAGTGATAAAGTCAGTACCATTCTCTGAAATTGAGAATGTGTATATTTTGAGATTAAGCAAGGAAGATTTTTCTATGACAGTATTACCTTATATAGGGCCTTAATTGCAAACGTGACACCTTTAGTCTCAGATGAAACTGCAAACCCATAGGCCTACATTCATTGTTCTATTAATATGCTGATAAATCTAGCTAAAAAATGCCTCCATGTCTGAAATGCCACCATCTATGAAACTGGGTATAAAGATGACAGATTTCATAACAGCAAATGATACGCATCTCACCTCAAGTGCCAATGTGTTAGGATGTTTAATCCAAATAATGTTATACAATGTCATTGTATACCTGATATTGACATTAGCCTATTAGCCTACATCAGGTATACAATGCCATTTTATACGTGATGTAACCTAGGTCCTATACATAGAGCTGTACAGCTCTATGGTCCTATACCTGATATAGCCTATTAACCCTTTCTCTGTCAATGAGTCAAATATGCACACATTTCACATATTTCACTTAATTTATTTATTTCAATCTCATTTCTTTCAACAGAATATATAAAAACCTATAGACATGAAATGAATATGACACACAGAAGGTTAAATTACCATATACATCTATGGAGAAGATTATGATTATACATCTGAAGAACCTGGTCCTATAATTAGGCCTACCCCTAGCATCTGACGGGGAGAAAAAACAATCATCGCACTTGCACGCACTTCCAACATGCGACAGAGTAGGGATACCTTACGTGAGCAGCACGTGTAATTACAGCCTCCGCAAGAGAACGTAGCAATCTCACGCAGATTGTAAGTTGTAAGCACGTACAACTCACTTACCACGTGCACAACGTACGATGCACGTAACCCCTCATGGCCAGGCGTGGCGTGCGGGCCACGTACTTACATCCTGCGCAACCGTGCGAGTGTCGTCCGTTGACGTACTTCCTCCCTGCGCTAGTCACTTCCTCCCCACGTTTTTAGAAAAAACGTGAACGCCGTGGCCTCCGCCAAGAACGTACGGACGAAAAGCACGCACGGCGAGTTGTGACCAGGGCTTTAACGGGGCGCAAAGCGAGCGGAGCGAGCGAGGGGGGGGGGGGGGGGAGGTGGGAGGGGGTATCCCCCCTCGTACGGTAGGGAGATTTTTTATATTTATGTTGGTCATTGTGCGATTTCATGCATACTTTTGGTAGATTTTTCAATGATTTTGTAACTCTGAATAATTCTGGAAAATGGAATGGATATATTGTGTTACTCGAGGAATGGGAAATATGAATGAATTATATAAACATAGTTTCTGCGCTCATTAAATAAATGACTGATTGATTGATAATGATTATTATTATTATTATCAAAAATTACCGACATAATGCCAATATTGCATTGATTATGTAAATTATTAATTATGATCATGTTCTTCACTGCGAAAATTAGATAATATGCGCGAGTGAGCGTAGCGAGCGCTTTAAATAGAATACACATATTTATAACGTAAGAGGAAGTTTTTGATAACCCAGGACGTGTAGCTCCAATCTCTTATTGCAGGCTATAACTGCTGGCATTGCTGATAATTTATTGCGAATGCCTTATAACAATACCCTCTAAAATCATTCCATATATCCAGAATCATCATTTATTTCACTTATTTGTGGGTGCGAGCGAGCGAAAGCGAGCTATCGCCTGAAGAAATATGCTCTTTTCATGTGTCTTGAATACATATGTTATCATTTTTACCCAATAAATATCTTTCCGAAAAATATAAGTTCCAGGTGCAAAAACTCCTTAAAGGGGGGGGGGGGGGGGGCGCCCGGTGCGCCCACCCCCTGGATCCGCCACTGGTAGTCAAGGGTGTCAGTTCATGTTCATGATTGGGGGAGGTATGACCAGCGAGGGGGCGTCGAAGTGACCAAGCGGGGAAGGATGTCCAAAATCTGCATTTTAGAGCATCCCGTAATTGTTGTGTGTGTGTGTGTGTATGTGTGTGTGTGTGTGTGTGTGCGTGTGTGTGTGTGTGTGTGTGTGTGTATGTGTAAATAGCCCAGGTCAAGTCTTATCATTCAGGGTGTTATTGGCAATGCAAGGCATTTCAATATAGACTTGTATATTAATATGTAAAGCAACACTGCAAAATCAATGATAGCTTTGATATAACGAAGCGTAAGGTACAGTCAATACATCACATTGCGCAACATTGCAGCGACTCTCTCTGCCGTTCGGATGTTCCGAGGATACTGCGCACATAAATAATAATAATAATGTGAATTTATATTGCGCTAAATCCACTCTATAGAGTGCTCAAAGCGCATACATACTATTATTACCCCGGTGTCTAGACACATTATATTTCCCGCCAGCACTAACAGTGCTCACTCTCCACTCCCTGGGGAGCATTTCAGCCAGTCGCCATTTTACAGGCGCGTACATGCTGATCAACATAAGCTTTCTAATCCTACCGGGTACCCATTTATATACTCCTTGGTGGAGAGCAGCAACGTGGATAAAGTGCCTTGCTGAAGGGCAAACGTGTCTGACTTTGTGGGGCTCGAACCCACGAACCTAATCACGCTCATGCGATTCAGAAACGTGCGCTCATACTACTTGGCCACGACACCTCCACATCCTGCTTATATTCAGAATGCCAACCAGGAATCTCGCTGAATCACAATCTTTTGTAGGCGCCGGGCTTTTTGAACAATGTTTCACTCTATACGCCTCTTTAATCATATATGGTAAAAACAATCTTAGAAAAATATCTGATTTCTTGATCACCCTTTCATGTCGATTTCAATTGTTAATAACCCTTGAATTACCATTTTCGTAAGTTTTGTTTTGTTTTGCTTTTTCATTTTTGTTTTTATTTTGTTTTGGGTTTTTATATCAGCGGATGGGGGGGGGGGGGGCACGTGCTCCCCCCCCCCCCCCCCCGTAATTACGCCACTGATTGTATGGTTCCAATACATCAATTTGTGGCAGTATGAACACACATAGACAAGCTCTAATAATGCCAACCAGCACCGGCACTGAAAATAAACTGTCCCCAAAAGTTACAATTACGTACACCAAAAGAGACAATATTCAATGCAGACACAATCTGGGATACCCTACCCCTTTGGAAGATGGTGTTTTAGTTTCTCACTATTTACTTTGGGGGAGGGGTGAGAGGGGTTGGGGATCCAAACACCTGAAGACGATTCCTATAAAGTTTGGTTTCCATCCACTAGTTCTGCAGAAGATAATGTGCACTAGAGCGTGAGGGGGCAATGCTTAACATAAGTGCCATAAACAACCATATCACTTTGCTTCCAATAGTACAAGAGATTGTGTTTTACAGTTTACCATCTGGTCTGTGTCAGTCAATCAACCAGGAAAAATGCGGGAAAAGATCAGCAGTTGGCACTTACTTCTCACTACTGATGTACTGCCCTGGTTTTGCGTGCACCCTTCCCTCATCCAAGAGACCGCTTGATTATTGGGATGATTATAATGGCAGCTTAACCAGCTCAATTAGGCCGTCATGTCCGAGTCGTCTTCTTGCAAGTCATCTGTTACCAAAAATTAAACTAAATATCAGGTTTGAAGAACATTGACGAAATTTTGATGAGAAAGATTCAACAAAAGCCCACTCACATACACATGTTGCTTAAAATGTTGCCTCATGCAAGGTTAGTAGGTAGCTCATAAGGCTCTTATTTTTACTCGTATACGGTATTTAGGCCTACAGTGATTATGATCATGGGAGAATCTATTGCAAATTGATAGAGGAACGTGGTCAATAAGTTAATTGCAGACGAAAGTCGGATGTAAATGGTTAGTTCCTCTTATTTCATTTGGATATTTCAATACATTTAACTGTACTGAAAAATTTAAAAACCTGCTCATAATACATAGTGCTTTCCTGGTCTATACAAAATTTAACTTAAAATATAGGTGGGACAGGACTTCGAAATCTTGGTCCCCCAGGCAGCCTAACCACTAACAGCTCTTCATGAAAAGGCTATGATTTTCAGAGATATACCGAGATACGCCGAGAACAGGTGGACTGGAGAAACTACCTCAACTACTATGGAGTATTAGAAACAGGTTAGCATATCGTCATCTGTAAATTGAACCGTCGGATCAGCCAAATTATTGAAATTGATATTTTCCTTTTCTGATTTGTGATAACGGTCGTTCCACAGCACTTTCTTGGAGCATTCTATTTCAGTCTTAAACAGGTCATTTCATATTATACTAAAGAATATTGAGGGAAACTAGATTTTGAAAGTTTGGCTGATTCAGTGGTTCATTTTGTAGACCAAGATATATTGTGCTCTCTACTAGGGCTCTACATGTCCGAAGAGTTCAGACACTTCATTTCACTTCACTTCATTTCATTTCATTATTATTCCTTTTTTCTTTTCAATATAAGGTCATGCAGTTGCAAATCAACAAATATTTGATGATCATTTATAATTCGACCTTCATATGTTAGTATACAGATGTCAGTCCAGTGTAGCATACGTTTGGAAAAAAAAATCATTTTGGCAGATATTCTAATATTTCATTCCATTTTTCCATTTATTTGTTTTCATATCCAAATAACACAGAATAATTGCAAAGTAGCATAATCGATTTGTAAAAGATATTGCTCATTTGAAGCATTTGATGGCTAAGTTTCTGATGTCCAAGTCAAATTCCATATCTGACAGTGAACTGGTTGGTGCAATAGTGCTAGTATGCTATTGTGGACTATTGTATCATAAGTTTTTTTATTTGTCATGACATATTTATTTTGTAATCCGCAGATCAATACAAACACCCCAGAGTACCTGGAGACCTCTGTGCGATCACATGTATAGCCAGCTACAAAATCTACATAGAAGAAACCAAATGGAGACTGGCCATTTGCACGACAGAACATCTTCGATCCATCAGGCTACAAGCACCAGGAATTTCCGTAGCCCACAATTTCAACTTGCCAGGACACACCATCAACAACCTCAAGATCTGCGTTATGATGACCGGCTACGGTAGCACGGACAAAATCTGCAAAGTAGGCGAGGATAGGCTTATCTACCACCTTGGATGTCTACAGCCCACTAGACTTAATGTTTCTTTCAGTTGTTACATCAGCTCTATAAAACGAAAGATGCACATCTTCGTTTAAAGAGCATTCTTAGTGTATATTTTCATTACAATGGATCTTATATGCAATTTTTATGCTTACATTTTCATAATATTCATGTAAAATTATAGATTTCATGACACCTGTGATGTTTGCAGGATTTCAGAATCAAAATTCAAATAAAGTGCTCATAGAATATAGTACACGACATTTCCCATGTTGCTTCAATAGCGGTGTTTTGCCACTTTGTCACCATCCATTTGATGAAATTAACTCTGCCTATCAAATTCGAATCTTTTCGGACTGAAGCAAAAGCTTCGGCATACTTTGGGGAATGAAAAATATAAAAAAGAATGGAAGATGTGGAATGGCATTTGACTGTGGGGATTATCAAACTTGTGTTACTTCGACATATTGTAGGCACATGCAGTTGACTTCGTAGATGTCATAGCAATTATTTCATTGTATAGACTTCATTGTATAGATAGATATATTTCATCACACTTAAAACAATCTTTACAACACAATGTGACATATTTGCAAGGGCATGCTGAATATGAGTTGGGTTTCACACAAATATCATTACATGTATACGTATCGCTCGATCGAATAATTTCAAAAGACCACATGTGATATTGTGTTTTTGAATGTTCGTGTGTGCGTGTGTGTGTCTGTGTGAGTGTGTGTTTGAACGTGTGCCTTATTCCATTTGACAAGACAATCTCTTCACACTTGAGAAGTTGCCACCTTGATTTTGAATAGTAATACTCAGTCAAATTGACAAGTTTATAGTAATTCTGAGCAGGTAGTCTTATAAAAAATGGCAAGGTTCCTCCTCAAATTTTGACAAGAAATCCGATTCAAAAATAAACAACAAGGTTCCTCCTCAAATTTTGACAAAAAAATCCGATTCCAAAATTTGACAAGATTGTACTTGTCCATTTGACAAGAAACTTGTGAGTGCCCCAATTGCCTCGGATGCGGAGAACTCGTCAGATTTGACAAGTTTCTATTCAAATTTGACAAGTTTGTTTTAAGAGTGTAATAATCTTGCCCCATCTTATCTTAAAGATTTGATTTCCTTCCGCTCGTCCACTTCAATCCGTTCTCTCCGTTCTTCCTCCACTCTCCAATTATCACGTGGTCCCCTCACCTGTACCCGTTATGTTGATAGGGCTTTTTCTGTTAGTTCCCCATCTCTTTGGAATAAACTCCCTCTCTATTCGTAATGCTGAAAGTGTTGATAAGTTCAAATCATTGTTGAAAACTTATCTGTTTACTCAATCCTAATTTTGTTGTTGTTGCTATTGTTATATGTCAATAATGATGGAACTTACCTCAATATTTTTTTTCCGGATTAATGCGCTTAGAAAAATCAGTATTAAGTGCTATATAAGTGTTATTCATAATCATTATCATTATTATTATCATTATTATTATTCCGTGTGACCTGGTGAGGCTTGCCTGGAAAGGTGTGACGTAGGCCCTAAAGGGCTGACAACTCAGTGAAGGAATCTCTCTATTAGTCTGTGTGCCAAAGGCTGAACCTTGTTTTACCGTCCACCCAATGTTTTTTGATGGTTTTACCCTATTTCGGGGGTGCTGAATCCGAATCTGCATGATGCAACTTTTGCATCCTTGAGGGTTTTGAGATATTCAAGATGGCCACCAAAATGGCCGCCCAAACCGGAAATTCCCATGTATTTTCTTCTAAATGGTGAGAAATTGAAAACAATTGATGGTTTTGCCCTATATCGAGGGTGCTGAATCCGAATCTGGCTGATGCGACTCTTGCATCCTTGAGGATATTGAGATATTCAAGATGACCGCCAAAATGGCCGCCAAAACCCGGAAATGCCTATGTATTTCCTTCTAAATGGTGAGAAGTTCAAAACAATTGATGGTTCCAAGCTATTTCGAGGGTGCTGAATCCGAATCTGGCTGATGCGACTCTTGCATCCTTGAGGATTCTGAGACATTCAAGATGGCCGCCAAAATGACCGCCCAAACCGGAAATTCCTATGTATTTCCTTCTTAATGGTGAGTAATTGAAAACAATGGATAGTTCGACGCTGTTTCGACAGTGGTGAATCCGAATCAGGATGATGCAACTCTTGCATCGTTAAGGGTTCTGAGATATTCAAGATGGCCGCCAAAATGGCCGCCAAAATGGCCGCCAAAACCGAAAATTCCCCTGTATTTCCTTCTAAATGGTGAGAAATTGAAAAACTGTTGATGGTTCTACCCTAGTTCGAGGGTGCTGGATCAGAATCTTGTTAAAACTCTTATATCCTTAAGGGTTTTGAGATAATAAAGATGGTAACCAAAATGACCGCCCAAAATGGAAACTCACATGTAGACCCCCTTTTTCCTTCTAAATGGTGTAAAATTGAAAACAAATTGATGGTTTTACCCTATTTTGAGTTTGCTGAATTTGAAGCTGCAGGATACAGCTCTTGCATCCTTGATGGTTTTGAGATGATAAAGATGGCCGCCAAAATGGCCCCAAATAGCCGTCAAAAACGGAAATTCCCATGTAGGCCCCCTAATTTGTTCTAAATGGTGTAAAATTGAAAACAATTGGTGGTTTTACCGTATTTTGAGGGTGCTGAATCCGAACCTGGTTGATGCAACTCTTGTGTCTTGGGGGTTTTGAGAATTCCAAGATGCCCGCCAAAATAACTGTCAATATTAAAATTTTTGAGACCCTATTCAGCACCCTCGACATTTTGTTGTTGCCATTTTTGCATTCCTTAGGGTTATCAGATGTCCAAGATGACCGCCAAAATAATTGGCAGAAATTGAAATTCCAATGTTAATATTTCTTTTTTCTAAATGGTGAAAATTTGAAGAAAAATTGATGGTCTCACCCCATTTCGAGGATGCTGAAGGTTTTGAGATATTTACAAATGTCCTGTATAGACGAAAATTCCTTTATATTTTCTTATAAATTGTGAAATATTGTGCTAAAACGTGAAACGAGGGATTAAAAGCAATAATCCGTATTCTTGAATTCAACTCGGTTGAGCAAATTTGTCAAATCAGCCAACAGTTAATGGCATCCAAAATGACTGTCACAATGGTATTGTAATATACTGAGATATTCCGATATGTCTCAAACGGAACTTCAACACGTAATGGAAAGAAAAATGATATTGACATCATACTGAAACGTACAAACACAAAGATAAGACTGAATTTTTTTATGCACAATTGTTATAAAGTAATGCCTGTGGTAGCCAATAACAGCTCTGTAGACTGATGTGACGTTAATCCTTTTTGGCTATAAGAGTAATATCAAATTATGGCCTGCTGGTATTTGGTGTTGAAATTTTTCTTGTATTCTTATGAGTCTCGCCGCGTACTCTTATGAAACTTGTGGCATATTCTGATTACGTCACTAGAAATGGTTGCATCCATGACCACTACACTGTAAAAACATCGGTGTTAGATTTAACACCACGGGTGTTAAATCTAACACCGATCAAACTTCAATAAAGGACCACACCCACAGGTGTTAAAAATGCACTGTGATGGTGTTGAAAAGTGTTCACTTGACACTTCGTGGTGTTAATTTGACACTGTACCTGGTGTTATTTTGACACTGTACTGGTGTTAATTCAAAAATGACACCACATGGTGTTGATTTGATATTTGTTGGTGTTAATATCAATGGTTTAACACGCGTCCAGCTTCAATAAGAGATCACACTAGCTGGTGTTACTTTGGTGTAAATTTATTTTCACATTTTTTGAAAAAATCTAGTATTTTAATGTAAAATTCTTGATCGTCTTGTTTAAATCAAACATCAACAAGAAGTGCAGTTACTAACAAACTCTTCAAAAAACAGTTTAAAATTTGGAAATGACACCCGGAGGTGATAATTTAACACCATAAATGAGCACCGAAAATTTAACACCAGCTCGGTGTTCACTATTTAACACCGGACTTTTTGCAGTATATAGTATATATCAATATTAGGGTAATTTCAAAAGCACTCTGCGTGATTATGATATTATTCGTAAGTACTGGACGATCAACTATTACCTTACATGTTGTCGTTTGTTTTTACTCGCCTCGTGTGTATATACGATATCGTCACTTGGGCGACAAGACCCTGTATCTGAAATTTTACTGAAAATGACTTTTTTGAATAAACAGTCAGATAATCAGTTAATGATGTCCTGTCCAAACCTTAGCTGTCTTACCCCAAAAATGAAGCTACCATGGTATGTCAAAGGAAAAGTTCTCTCATTTGTTATAGTGCTTTGGCTGCCATGTTTGTTTGCTTTTTGTTTTTGTTTTTCTCTCCTGAACATGTGACATTTTGTAGATACGAGGTTTGTCGCCCCATTTATTATATATGATATTACATCATATTGAAGAAAAATTTGAAGCAGAACTATAAAAATGTCAAACTCTTGTCTTCAACAATGTCATCAAGACCACCAATATAAACCAGTTAACCAATGTGAGTGTTCATGGATGAAACGATTAAAACTGTTCATGGATTAAAACAGGTAATGTTGGGAATCTCAGTAAACTTCTCTACATCACTATCACTATTTGATCGAGATGGGTATGTCTTGTCCACTGATTGTTAGTGTTCAAAACGTATCCATGATATGTAGGTGAAACAGTGTAATCTTTCAAACATTCAACCGCATCTATAGTCTTGCAGGATTCATTCCTGGCACAGCTGTATCTCACAAACTCCAAGATACATGTATCCGGTAAAGCTGGTTTCACAGTACGGCAAGTTCAAAATGGGATGTACAATATGCGTTCGTTTATCAGCAGAGTATGGTTGGGTTTAGATTTTGCCATGGACGAAAACCAGAAATAGGGTAAAACCATCAATTGTTATCAATTTCTCACCATTCTGGCGAGCATTTTGGCGGCTATCTTGAATATCTCCAAACTCTCAATGATGCAAGGGTGCATGGTATCGTCCAGATTCGCATTCAGCACAGTGATCGAAATAGGGTAGAATCATCAATAAAATTGTTCTCAATTGCGAAACATTAAAATTGGAAATTTCCGGTTTTGGCGGCCATTTTGGCGGCCATCTTAAATATCTCCAAATCCTCAAGGATGCAGGAGATGCATCATCAAGATTCGGATTCAGCACCCTCCAAACAGGGTAAAACCATCAATTGTTTTCAATTTCTTACCATTTAAAAGGAAATACATCGGAATTTCTAGTTTTAATCGGCAGTCATTTCGGCGGCCACTTTGGCGGCCATCTTGAATATCTCAAAACCTTCAAGGATGCAAGAGTTGCATCATCCAGATTAGGATTCAACACCATCGAAATAGGGTAAAACCATCAATTGTTTTCAATTTCTCACCATTTAAAAGGGAATATATAGGAATTTCCGGTTTGGGCGGCCATTTTGGTGGCCATCTTGAATATCTCAAAATCCTCAAGGATGCAAGACTTGCATCATCCAGATTTGGATTCAGCACCCTCGAAATAGGGTAAAACCATCAATTGTTTTCAATTTCTCACCATTTAGAAGGGAATACATAGGAATTTCCGGTTTTGGCAGCTTTTTTGGCGGCCATCTTGAATATCTCAAAATCCTCAACGATGCAAGAGTTACATCATCCAGATTTGGATTCAGCACCCTCAAAATAGAATAAAACCATCAATTGTTGTCAATTTCTCACCATTTTCATAGAAGGAAATACATGGGAATTTCCGGTTGGGCGGCCATTTTGGCGGCCATCTTGAATATCTCAAAATCCTCAAGGATGCAGGAGTTGCATCATCCTGATTCGGATTCAGCACCCTCCAAACAGGGTAAAATCATCAATTGTTTTCAATTTCTCATCATTTAGAAGGAAATACATCGGAATTTCTGGTTTTAATTGGCGGTCATTTCGGCGGCCACTTCGGCTGCCATCTTGAATATCTCAAAACCCTCAAGGATGCAAGAGTTGTATCATCCTGATTCGGATTCAGCACCATCGAAATAGGGTAAAACCATCAATTGTTTTCAATTTCTCACCATTTAAAAGGGAATATATAGGAATTTCCGGTTTGGGCGGCCGTTTTGGCGGCCATCTTGAATATCTCAAAATCCTCAAGGATGCAAGACTTGCATCATCCAGATTAGGATTCAGCACCCTCGAAATAGGGCAAAACCATCAATTGTTTTCAATTTCTCACCATTTAGAAGGAAATACATGGGAATTTCCGGTAGGGCGGCCATTTTGGCGGCCATCTTGAATATCTTAAAACCCTCAAGGATGCAAGAGTTGCATCATCCAGATTTGGATTCAGCACCCTTAAAATAGGATAAAACCATCAAAAAACATTGGGTAGACGGTAAAACAAGGTTAGGCCCAAAAAGTGGCTTTGGCACCCAGACTATATAAAGGACTCTTTATTTGGCAGATGTCCCACAGAATGTGTTATTTTGGCCGCAGCCGATTCTCAACTAACCAGCAGAAAGGCAGTAAATGACCCTCATATTAGGATGTACGCAATTTACTCGTATAGCTTGCTCCCCGCCCGAAGAAGTGACCAGCTACACGGATGTTGGGAGTATCGACACCGTTCCTTGCAAGTAAAACACCCGTATGCTCTTAGAAATGTCCGCATATTAAACGCGTGTCCGGCACATAGGTACAGATCCACTGTCAAAGGTACCTACTTTAGTATGGTCAAATCTTGGCTGCTGCTGCTGCTGCGGACTTGCGTATATGCACACCTCCGGGCAACAACGGGCGGCTACGTGCTATTATAGGTATATGATGACATATTGTCAGATGCGGGTCATCTGTGGGGGAATCGTCCGGGTAGATTGTCCCCCGGAAGTCACAAGCAAAGCTTGCCGGAAAGGTGTGACAGGCCCTTGAGCATGCTCAAAAACCTATTCCGGGTGAGTAGCGGGGATTGCCCCCACTGGTTCACGCAGAACACCAGGGAAGTCCGTAGCGGCAGCGCCTTCGCAGGCAACTCCCACGCAGGTAACACTCAGTTGTAACGCTGGTACTTCGCAGTGCCCGTATGTCGCCCGTTACTACAACGTAAGTAGAACTTTCCTGCCCTGGAGAGCTTTTTTTTTTTTTTTTTGCTTGTTAGCTGATGAAACCCGGAAGTGGCACCAGGAGTCTGAAGTGCCCCCCCCCCCCCCATTTTTGAAAACGTGGCACCGGCCATCAAATCCTACATCAACTAGATAGTGAATGACTCAGTGTGAAAAGTGTGTTGTAATAAAGATTGGTCGGTTATGTCCAGACTCCAATGTAATGAGAAGAGGTCTGACACAGTCGCCTTGGCTGAAACTAAGGTAAAGAGAGATCTGAGTGTTTTAGTGGACTCTCATCTGACGTTCAAGGACCACATTTTTCACAAGTTTGTGCAAAATCAAACAAACTGTCAAGAATCATAAGAAGGTGGTTATTTGTATAATTTGGATGAGGATAACGTAAAACTCTTTTTAAAAGGCATTGTACGACCTATCCTGGAGTATGGTCAGGCTGCATGGTCACTATTCAAACTAGAGGAACGAAGGAGACTCGAAAATGTTAAAAAAGGGCTACTAATGATCCCAGGAATTAGACATTGTCGTATTCTAGTCGTCTGCGTCACCAATCCCTGCCACCTCTCAGTTTCTCGCGAAAAAGAGGGGACATGATGATGTGTACCAGTAGGGGAACCTCCCTGGTACAAGTATTTGCATGGTCATTATCACATTAAGTTTGATATATTGATTCGTAACCATAAGCGGATCCAGAGGGGCACCCCCTCATTTTTTTATCTTAAAACAAAAGCCATAAAAAGAAAAAATGAAAGGGGTGCCCCTTTAATTTTTGAAGAAACTATCTTTGTCAGCCGATTGTAGAGGGAGCCGAACATTGCGCTGCAGCCTTTGTGTGTGTGTGTGTGTGTGTGTGTCAGCCGACGAAACTCCGAAGAGGCACGAGAAATGGAAAAATGTGCGCGCTGAAGTGTTTTTTTTTTTGTTTGTTTGTTGGTTTTTTTGTTTGGTTTTTTTGCTTGTCAGCCAATGGAAAACCGAAAGTTGCACCAGAAATATTTTTGGCACCCCCTTTTTCGGAATTCCTGGATCCGCCCCTGGTAACAATGGTTGGAGAACTCGTGGTCACTCAATGAAGCTTGGAAAACGGTATGCTAGATTGTCATGTGAGGAAGTGCTTTTTGCCAACAACACAGTGGTCGATATGTAGAATTCTCTTCCAGAAGATATGGGGCCCAATGCATAAACGCTAGCAATTGCTTGTGCTAGCCTTTTACTCGAATCCGTATGCATAAAAACAAGCAATTGCTTGCGAGCAGAAGCTTTTGCTGGAGCAAGCAATTGCTTAGAGACCAAGCGTTTGCTTAAAAACGTATGCATAAAGCATACCCTTTGCTTGTTCTTGCTAGCAATTGCTTACGATTTTCCAAGCTCTGTAAAATGAACTTGAGCTTTTGCTTAACTTGGACGTTCCCTTTTAAGTATCATTTTCACATTCATACAAGAAAGACCACACTTGTGCAGGAGTGGTATAAATTTACAAGAAATTACTCTTTAGCAGTATTAGAAACTTTTTCATTTCAACAACGGGAATGTCCAGTGGTCAGCACGAAAAACAGGTATATGTCTGACTTCGGTGGAGAGCAAGGAGACCTCTCTCCACGTGAGATCTGGTAGATCCGGGCTATCTCTATAAGCAGTGATGGGAATCAGCCAGTACGTGTGTGTGTGTATAGATGTGTGTGTGCGTCTGTGTGCGCATTTATGAGTGCCATTTCATAGCTCTATTGCTATGTCAGGAAATGTTTCGCACACACACCCCTTTCAAATACATGCTGTCACACTCGCCTTTGTTCTTGTGTTCGCACAGGCGTGACGTTCCTTTTGTTGAAAACGCAAGCAATTGCTTGTGCGGGACAAGCAAAAGGTATGGGCACAAGCAAAAGGTTATGCATATGAATTTAAGCAATTGCTTGAGCTAGACCTTTTGCTAGAAGAGCTTAATGCGTTTGCTTGAAGCAATTGCTTACAAGCAATTGCTTGTTTTATGCATTCGGCCCAAGGTCTCGGCGTGCTCTGTAATGCTTTTAAGAATAAGCTGGACGAGCATTGGCAGAATTGTGTATTTGATTATGAGTATACTATTCTACGTATATGTCCTTAATTGGTCTCAAGCAGTTTTCACCCCTCCCTGCCATGTGTACAAGTCCCATTGATTTTTAGAATTTTAAAACACATATGTTTGAATGAGATTAGCCCATATAGCAGGCTATATATTAAAGGCATTATTTACCTTTTGCAGGTGAAACAAAAACCCAGCTTTTGTGCTTCAAAATACTTCTAAATAAAGTGAGTTAGGGATAGAAACAACCAATGTAAAAATTTGTATCAGTATAATCAATATTAAGCAAAAACTTCTCCTTTATGTTCGTCGTCCTCTATACAGGACAACCGCATCTCGTCCTTCATCATGCATGTTTGTAGATCAAAACTCTGTGCCTGGATCTCATTAAAACACAAACTCCACCCCACTGTAATGAGTTCAGTGACAGTACTTATGTATTCAAATTTATCTCTCATGATGCTCGAACACAATCGAATGTGAGTGTTCCTGATGGCAGACGCAAAACAACATGCCTCCTATACTTAATTCTGCTCATCATCACAAATGCAGCAGATGTTGAACTAAATCCTGGCCCCAGAGTGAAGTATCCGTGTCAGATATGCTACCGCCCAGTTACATGGAGACAGCGTGGTGTGGCCTGTGATGATTGTCACGAATGGTACCATGCTGATTGCATGCTTATCTCAACCCACGTTTATGAAGCCCTGGCCAGCTCTAATGTGCCGTGGCACTGCATCACTTGTGGAATGCCGCAGTTTTCCAGCAGCTTGTTCAACTCCTATCAGGCAAGCACAAGCAATCAGTTTGACGTCTTAGCAGATAGTGGTAATTCTCTCCCTGGTGATAATAATGAATCCACACTTCCACACAGTCCTGGTCATCCAATTGCCTCTTCATCCCCTGTTGCTGGCAAAAAGAATGCTGGAGTTAAGTTACAACAGAATTTCACAATTTTAAATGTAAATTTTCAAAGTGCGAAAAATAAGAGGGCAGAGATAGGAGAAATGATTGACTCAGCTGTAACAGACATCATCATAGGGACCGAAACGTGGCTTAATGATAGCATCAAAAACTCTGAGCTCTTTCCTGCTGGGTATAACGTCACACGAAAAGACCGAACTGACGACTATGGTGGAGTTCTGCTTGCCCTGAAAGAAAATATCACTTAAAATGAGCAGCTCCAATAGTGGAGGAACAGGTTGAAATGCACTCTAAAAACACAAATGTTGAATTAGCATTTAAAAGGGTCGAGGAGTGACAACATTTTCAAAGTGTTCGTTTTCCTGCTAGATTCAACATTTAAAATGTTATTTTAAATGTTGGATGCAACAGTTCAAAAATGCTGTCACCCCTCGGCCCTTTTAAATGTTGATTCAACATTTGCGTTTTTAGAGTGTGGTCTTTGCAAAAATACCTCTCACCGGGAATAAGATCCTTCTTGTAGGCGCAGTGTACCGCCCTCCTTCATCAAACTCTGACTACATGGAAATGTTGGGTAAAGCAATAGAAAGGATCCATCTCCAGTTCCCCAGTGCTGTGTTCTGGATAGGAGGAGATTTTAACCTACCGGACATAAATTGGGAAACACAAACCACTGAAGGTAACCAGTATCCATCTACAATTAACAATGGTTTTCTTGAAATGGTCCATAACTGCTGCCTGGATCAAGTAGTAGACTTCCCAACAAGACGCAACAGCTGTCTAGACCTCTTTCTCACAAACCGTCCATCTCTAGTGAACAAGTGTACAGCAATACCTGGAATTGGAGACCATGACACTGTGTCTGTCGAATCATCCATCACTGTCAACAGACGTAAACCTGTCCGACGGAAAATCTTTCTGTGGAATCGAATGGATGTGGCAGGCATGAAAGAGGATTGCTTATCTTTTCAGGCAACTTTTAAATCACATTTTGATTCTTCAAGCCCTGTCCAAGCAATGTGGGAAGACATAAAGTCCAACCTTTCAAACATCCTTGACAGAAATGTTCCTACCAAGATGACTTCAACAAGGTTTAACCAACCATGGATCAACAATACCGTATACGACGACTATCCAGGCGAAAGAAGCGCAGCTACATCAAGGCTCGAGGTAGTGGAAATCCAAAAGACAAAGAAAGATACCAAACCCTGAAGAAACAGTCACAGGCGGCATGCAAAAAGGCCTATAATGAATATCTTACTGACATCATCAGTCCTCAATCAACTGGCAACCCAAAAAGCTTGTGGCAGTTTATAAACAGCAAACGCTGTGACTCCAGTGGGACTGCTTCCCTGAGATCATCGAGTGGATCCATGCACCTTGATGGCCTCCACAAGGCCAATATTCTCAACCAACAGTTTTCATCTGTCTTCATAAGGATGAGGACACATCAACAATCCCAGACAAGGGTAGGAATCCATTCCCGTCCATGGAAAGGATATGCGTCTCTCCTGCCGGAGTCTTCAAGCTACTCTCCGGACTTGACCCCCATAAGGCTTCAGGGCCGGACGAGATTCCAGCTAGACTTCTAAAAGAACTAGCCCAGGAGTTAACACTAGTCTTTACTTTCTTCTTCCAAGTATCGGTCGATCAAGGTGAGATTCCTTCTGAGTGGAAAGAAGCAAATGTCTCCCCAGTCTTCAAGTCTGGTGACCGGCATGACCCGTCAAACTATCGCCCGATCTCCCTAACATCTGTAACCTGCAAAATGCTTGAACATATTATCCATGGCAACATCATGGACCATCTTGACACACACAACATCCTATCCGATGCACAGCATGGTTTTCGAAAGAAGAGATCCTGCATCCCACAGCTTCTTCTCGCAATCCAAGACCTGGCCAAAGGTATAGATGACAGACAGCAGATCGATGTCATATTACTAGACTTTTCTAAGGCATTCGACAAGGTCCCACATACCAGATTACAATACAAACTAGAGTATTATGGCATCAGGGGAAAGCTCCTTGACTGGCTGTCTGATTTTCTTCACAACAGAACCCAAAGAGTAATACTTGAAGGCTCAACTTCAGACGTCAAGAATGTAACCTCTGGTGTTCCACAGGGTAGTGTTGTAGGGCCTTTGTCATTTTTGCTGTTTATCAATGACCTGCCTGAGTACCTGTCCATCAGCTGCACTGTTCGGTTATTTGCAGACGACTTAATGGTCTGTGATACAGGACAATCAAGTCAGAAGCAGACACCCACAAACTGCAGCATGATTTAGACACCCTGCAACGTTGGGAAAATGACTGGTTGATGGAATTCAATCCAAGCAAGTGCCAGGCACTCCGTATCACCAACAAACGGAAACCTATCATTGAGACATCAACATCCATGGGCAATCTCTGGCAGACAGTAATACAGCAAAGTACCTTGGCATCCACATACATCAAAACCTGAGCTGGAATCATCATATCAATCAGATTACAAAGAAAGCAAACTCCACCAGTGCTTAATTTCCTCCAAAGAAATATCCACCCATGCCCAAGAAAAATTAAAGTCCTGTGCTACCTGACCCTCCTACGACCCATTATGGAATATGCCAGCATAATATGGGATCCCTATACACAGTGCAGCATCGACAGGCTTGAAATGGTCCAACGCCGCTACACTCGCTTTATGCTCCAAGACTACCAACGCACAAGCAGTGTAACAGACATGATGGCTAAACTGGGATGGCCCACACTCCAAGAACGAAGAGCCCGAGCCAAAGTGTACATGATTTACTCCATCCTGAACTCACATGTAAATTTTAGATATTCCACCTGACTTCCTACCTGCACATCTAAATAACCGCCGGGGACATTCACAAACGCTGTATATCCCATATGCTCGCACTCTGACATACCAAAAGTGTTTCATACCAGATGCAACTCGACCAGTCCACCTGATCAGCTCATAAGATGTACCTCCCCACTTACATTTAAGGAAGAGGTGCAAAATCTTCAGCTCCGTTAGACAGTGGGAGTGTGTTTTAGCTGCACATTTTTTTTTCTAGCACTGTACATAGCCCACATGAATTTCATCTTGAGCACTGCCATTGTAAACTGCCTGCACTGCACACCCAACCAGTGCGCTGATACACCTCATGGTGGACTGTACTATACTAGAAGAAGAAGAAAAAAAAAACTATAACAAATGTGCAAATATGAACAATAGTTAAAAACGTTTGTAGATTTAACCATCTACAGTTATGGTTTATTGTGAAAAATATTGATATCTCGATGTTTTAGGCTTTATTGCATAATGCTTGTATGGTAGATTGTGTTGTGACACAACTGACTTACACATATGCATCAAACTTATCATTTGAATTGTATTATTTGTGGCGTCCCATTCAGAGCCATTATTTACGAAGTATAAGATTTTGAAAATCAAAGATTTGTATTTTTTTCAACTTGGTCAGTTTATGTTTGATATCAATGCAAATGCACTTCCCAGTATTTTCAATTGTTCCCACAGAACCATTTTTTCCATAATTATCCCACTAGGCAATCTAATGAGTTTCATTTACCCCTCCTGAGAACTTTATTGGCTCAGCGTACATTTATATACACCGGTCCTATATTTTGGAATTCATTAAGCTGTGAAATAAAAGATTCCCCATCTTTGTATTCTTTTCAGCGCAAGTTGAATTTGTTTCTGTTATTAAATCCTCTCTGATATCCTTTTTTTCATTAGCTAGGTCTCATCAATCACATGGTTCATCATCCTTCCATCCATCTATCAATCAATCAATAAATCACTGAATTCATTATTATGTAATGAAGCAGCCATCATAATCCTTGCACAGCTGCGTGCAGCACCAACTCTCTGAAGCACATCCTCAATTATAGGGTCCATGATTATACCCTGTTCCATTTCCCTTGTTCAGCGCGTAGACATTCTCTTTTTTTTTCTTTCCTTCCATTCTTTCCATCTATTCTGTCAAGTCGTGTCATGTTGTTCCGTTATTGTTCCGTCCTGTCGTAAATTATATTTGTGATAAGTATTTGTAAATAAGTAACTATTACTATAATAAGTAAATAAATAAGATTTTTTTTTTGGAGTGGCTCACTTATACAAGCGTGCTTTTTAGTGGACCTCTCAATTCTTTTTTTTTTCTCAACTAAAGCATACTAGTAACTGTATTTTTTTTTTTTGCCAGTAGGGCCTATGCATTCTTATGTTTAGCTGTATCATTTATGTTTTGCAAAGACTATAGTACGCATGATGTAATTCCTGATTTATTCTGTGTTGATTTTTGTTGGAAAAAGAATGAAAATAAATGAAATGAATTAAATTGAATTGAAATGTGAATCGAACGCTTTTTAAACCACTGCTCCCAATGGTAAACAGTACCTTTAAATGGAAGGATCAAGAGCAGGTGAGGATGAAATCCTGATCGATGAACAGTAAAAGTAAGTAAAGTAAAGTAAAGTATTAAAAGAAGAAGAAGAAGTGGAAGAAGAAGACGTAGGCGCGCAATACGGAGGAATTACGTAATAACTTTGAGAAAGTCCTGTAGTTTGCATGCACGTCGTTTTACTTCATTGTGCACTGTTATATCTGTGAGACAGCGAGCTCGCACTGCGCACTCTTGTGTGCGCAGAGTGATACAGCATCACACGCGCGATCACTGCACACGATGCACGATGCAGCCGCAGCCAAGGCATCATCTATCATCATCAGTAACACACACAATAGTCACACACACACACTCCATGCGTGTGATGATCCACACGTGAATGTATACACATGTACGATTGTGTGTAACCAGCTTCCACGACGAAGAAATATCGCCGCCGCTTCTGCATGCCGTATTAATATTAACGTGAATTTTCACCTGTTACGAAGGCAAAGTTTCACTTTTCCCGATCGCTGCGTCTTTTAGCTGAACAAGTTGTAAGTATCTACAGTAATGGGTTTGATCGTGGCTTTTCTTATGTCATGTTGATGAGAAGTGGGATAAATGTTGGCAGGGAACGACACTTGGCGCCGTGACAGGTAAGTGCGAACAATAATTGGCGAGTGGTAGTGCTGCAGCAGTGTTCTACTACCAGCGGGCAGCGATGGATACAGACAATAGTCAATGTGCCAATGCTGCATGCTGCCTGATACAATAATAATAATCAGCTGGTAGAGAAGCCAAACGGACTGTAATATGTAGAGTCTATCGGTGTATATCAACGGTAGCGGGCTGTCACGTATTGCAAGTGGTAGTACTATAGTACTGTAGTAGTACTAGTATGTACTCCGTGTTATGTCGGAGAGTGAATGGCGGGGTATAGCGAGGTCAACTTGAGGGCAAATTGTACATTTGTCATATGCTAACTTGGCGTCATTCTGAGGTGGCAACCGATTGAGCAATATGCATGTGATCATGTGGCTTGCTTATGTATGACTGACCCTCAAACTTCTAAATGTATTAAAAAGTAGCCTTAACTGGCTTAAGCTAAATCACATGCCAGTCTTTTTTTGTAATGTAGCTTTTTGTGTTTTGGGATTTGTGCAGTGGCGATTTGATTATCAGCATCAGCAATCACAGCATGGATGTGGCCATTGATCACTGTTGATTGGCCAAGGACCAATCTACAGTAATTGACGTTAGTCCTAATGTTAGGAGTTTATTGTATACGCCATATATTTAGCGAGTCTAAATTTTCATGAATATGAACTCCCCAACGACTTTGCGAGTGATTAAATTCGTGATCATGGAGTCCTGTACCGAACGGAAAAATGTACGCATGCGTCACATTCATAGCGTGATCATACTTACTTACTTACTTGGTATACTTGGGTGTAGAGACTGGAAGCAAAGCTTATTTGTCCCTCGTTACAGTACTGTCCCGTCTCAGGTAGGGCTCATATTTGATTGGTTCATAGGGCTCATAGTTGATATTTTTGTGTGTCTTTATTTCCACGAAGAGCATCTGACTCGCAAAATTCAGGAAAATAAAACCCTCGTGAAATATTAGGCATATATAGTATCTTTTAAAATTTAGGTACCAATGCAATGGATGATACTATGATCTTGTATTGTTGACGTAATGTTCACTCATGTAGAGCTAATGCAAGAGGTCACAAACTCGATCATTGAAGCAATGTTAAAAATTGTCTGTGGTAGCCAGGTCATACTGCCAGTCATGTAGATCTACAGGTATAATGAATGGGTTGGTGCTGTAATAATTGTGGTACCAGAGATTTAAATTCACCCAACTGTACTTTTTCTAGAGTCCTCTTAGACCCTACAATATACTTCATATTGATGTTGTGTGACATTCTTCTTCTTTCGGGCAAATTACTGACCTGTGGGAAGAGAACATGTACAGTATTTTCATATGACTGCAGTGCTGAAACTAGTGTGCCATGCTGCATTGTTTGATGCTGTTTGGTTACAGGTGTTTAGAAGACTACTACTGTGCATGATGTTATGTGCATAGAACGATATAAGGAAAATATAAAGAGAACTTCACAAAATTTTATTTTCTTGAAAAAAGTGCACACTTACTCAACTTGTCACTGACATATATGTTAAGGGTTATATATTATTCCATCTGCCTTCTGAAAGAGGCAAATCAAGTGTTCTTTTATTATGCAAGAAAAGTGAAAATATGTTGAATTTTCTTTATATTTTCTTTATATCGTTGTACACATGTGACATCACAAGCTGCAGTAGTCTTCTCATCCAGCAGTGACTAAGCAGAAAGTTCAAAAATTCATATCTTTATCAAAGCAAATTGTCCAATTTTCCTCAAACTCTTGCTACAATGTAATGTGCTCTATTAATATTGCTGCATTCACTCAATCCACATGTGTATGAAGGTAGGCTTGTCCTTTAAAGGTACAATTGTAGGCCCTACTGGTGTAATGCCATTCACATCTTTGTGGTACAGGTTGACTTTTCATGATACGGTACAGTCGTAGATCCATGACAGAGGACAAAGTCATGGTACACAAGTATTGTGAAATGTTACTTTTTGTAGTATATCCTGTCATGAAGTGATGTTCTTAGTTCATTATGGAGAAATTGTGTAGATTTGTATCAATTGTTTGGTGCAAATATGGTAAAACGAGGATTGTTCACATACATTTTTATTTCACGAGCGCAAAGATTTGCGAAATTAAAATGCACGCGAAAATTCTTGTCTTTTGTGATACTGTTATATGCATAGAATGCCAGTGGCAATTCACGAAAATTTCATGCCACGGGAAAGGCCGTCGGCTCCTATTCGCGAAAATATCATGCCGCGAATATATCATGTTTTACAGTACAATGTGCATGCTGTGTATGGTATGGGTGTAGCAGAGTATAAATTGAACTTCTGGTTCTGGTTTGTGGTACTGCACACAACACCCTGTTCTGCTATCACATGGCAATGGTCAAGGGCATTGAAGTATTGACCATGTAACTGGCGACTATTATAGCTGCCTTTATGAGAAAATTTATCTTTTATATTGTGCACAATGTAGGATTAGTCCAATGGTTTCTTTTGGAGCCCACAGTGTATAGGTCTTATGCAGTGATCTTCAAGAGTCTAAACACCCTATGTAGCCTGGTACCGAGAAGGACAAGCTGGTATCATTACAATTGTCCATTACAAATTATGCAGCTCTTTCTTCTTTGCTGTTGTACATGTACCTTCAAAAAAATATTTGTTGTGAATTCATTTTGTTTAAATCTAGATATAAATTGGTTGTTCATTTTATTGAAAATTGATATCAGATGAATGGAATATCTGTCACTTTGAAGAAAAAAACAACAAAAATTTGTTTCAAGGAGGAAATTAAAGGCGGGAGTTTCGATATACAGTATGTGTAGAAGACTTTTTTCTTCAAATCGTCAAATACAAACTTGTATACAGTGTATGGCAAGTTGATAGCGCGAGGATGTATTTTTAATCCTGCCCTTTGTTAAACAATTGACTAAGAAGAATTTGCATACCTGTACAGTACTCGCAGTTGTGTATGCAGAATTACAAAGGAATGAGAGAACAATGTACAATACAATATGTCCAACCAATATCTGTGTACAGTATGACCAAGGAGGTTAGGGTTAGAGTTGGAGTTCCAACTGGCTGTAATTATTCAAACAGTTGTCCGATTTCTATTGATGTACAAAAGAATTTCACAGGTGCATTTGTGCCTTAGATGATCGATGTTCGAAGCAGGCGTCTTGCTGAGCAATCTGAAGATTCATTTTGAACGTTAACATAATATTAGCCATATTTTGCTTATTTATTTGTTAAATGAAATGCAATTTCACTTAATGATAAAGCATGTAAATAGAAAATCAATCCCGTGCTGAAATTTGTGCAAAAGCGTTAATCAGAGCTGTATCATGTGAAAATGTTTAAAACTGTACAATACTATGTACCATCCTGGAAAGCCGGTTTTATCACTTTTCCGCTTAATTCCGACAAATAAAACAGACATGGAATAATCTTCAAATATAATTCTTTATTGATAGATATATCAGATTAGGCCAAGTAAAAAAAGAAACCAGTTTCTCGTCCACGCGCGCATCGATTTTGGCCGCCGCATCGATTTTTTTACTATTTACTATTTTCAAAATGGCGCTGAAGATACCAAGAAATTCATAATTCTCGTCCCAGCCCGTTTCCCTGCCCACATCGATTTTCAGTTGCCGCATCGACTTTTTTGATATTTATACCATTTTTTCGGCCGCCGAAAAAAAATCGACAATTCACCTACCAATCGTGATGTCTCATTTCTAATTACGCCTTGCGTCCTCTACTTATGTAGCTGTAGTACAGCTGTAGCTTCTGTAGTGCGTATGTAATAACGCATGCATTTCACACTGCGAGCTCGGCAAGAAGGAATGACCCACAAAGCAGTCGAACTGTAGTTGGATGAGCGCGGGCCGCGCGGGCCTGGGCTGTGATGTACAGCGCACTCGGTACGTCGTGAACGCGATAGCGATAGCGGCAACATTTTTGCGAACAATCGCTGATATTCCACGCATATTTCGCGCATTGTTCGTATTTTTCCCCGTTTCTCATATTTTAAGCGGATGAATTGTACTGTACAAATACTTGTGAGGATTTGTATCGAGTTTGTATGTACTTCATGTCATTGTGACTATGTGCATGTGTGTGCAGTGTCGGAAGGTACGGTGCCAGTGCAGTGGCCGTGTCGTGTGCGTGTCTAGTGTAGCTGTCCACTACTTTCATGCAGGGTCCCCATCCCCTGGTCTGTACGTCAGCTGTCTGCACGCATGCATGAACACATTCGAATGTGTAGAGGCCCGTACACTCTGCTCTGTAACGTTGCATCTGACGGCGATGTATTGTTCTATTTTGAAGAGAAAATGAATGCGCTTTTCCAGCAAATGTAGAATTATTAAATGGGTGTATCTACAAAATAAATAACTTTTCCACGGATTCTGGTTTGTCTCGTATTTCTGCGGGATACTTTTCTTTACGATGTAAATTCACGGACACGGCTGTGAGTTGTATCATCTGTATGTAGTGTGGTATACAATCATTCATCATCCAAATTATGAGTGATTATCAAATGTCTTTTTAGAACATGAAGAAACATCTTTAAATGTTTAATGCTATAATGCCATATCAGTATCATTTTGACATCCATCTGCAATTGTACTTAGTAAGCCAGTTTCCAGTTGAATGTGCTACAATTGTACTGTGAAGAAATGCAGATACATACCACTGACTAGCTGTGTGGACACAAAAAGTCACAAACACCAATGATAAATAAAGCAGTGTTTTGAATATCATGGAACTTATTTCAGTCGTACATTTGTTGAAAGACATGTTTTATACCTGTTTCAATTAATAGCACAATACATCAGAATTGCAAGTACACTGGTATCAGAAATGCCGTTACAACACTAAATACCAGTATGAGATGGTCATTTTCCCTTGACAACTGTAGTGGAAAGAAAAAGCAACTGTATTTCTGCATGCATGAAGTTTCATTTCAAGTATGGTACCGGTACATATATCTATTTGTTTGAAAATGCACAAGAACGCAGGCAAGACATACACTTGGGACCTGGTCTCTCATAACACAGCTGCCAGAGTGATATTTCATTTCATAAATTGGATATAGAAAATAGTAAAGCCCTCTCGTTACCTTTCTCAGAATTACCGGACGAGAAACACATATTACTCTCATTTTGACAATCCTCGAAGAATATCAAATAGTAAGGACCTCCCTCATCGCCTTGCTCAAAATCCCGGACGAGAAACTACTTTCTTTTTTTACTTGGCCTTAGTGCTCGGGTATGCCCAGTCGAGTAATTTTCATCCTTCTGTATTTCAGCATTTTTTTGCGCAATTTCTATTCGCACATCCTCATGTCTGTACCACCTACCTTGTATAAGAAGGGATAGCGAAAAGTAATTACCATCACAAAGACATAACGATCTTCCTTAGAAAGTGGCTGGTGATTATGCAATGAGACACGAGTCAATTGTCTTCTTAATCTGCGTGGCAGATCCTGTTTTGCACATGCTTCAAATATTTTTGAGCGGCGGCATCGAACATCTAGCAAAGGAAATAAGACGGTTGTGACTCCATTCTCTTGAACCTCCTTGGTACAAGTATGACATTACATGTACATGTATGATGCAAGCTCCTACCGTGTTGATTTAAAAACATTGTACATTGTAAATACCTACAATACAGTATGCATTAGTGAATAGAAAAAGAGTTGTGTATTCTGTAAAAGGAATCATGTTTACTGTGCATCTGCTACTGAAATGACTAGTGAATCTGTTTTGAATGGTTTATTACCTCCGCCAAGGGAGGAGGTTATGTTTCGATACTATGGTTAGTTTGTTTAATAGTTAGTTTGTTTGTTTGTCCATGTGCAAAATAACTCAAAAGGTTGTGAACGGATGTGGATGAAACTTGCAGGAAAGGTTGGAAATGACACAAGAAATAGATAATTGAATTTTGGTAGTGATCGGGACATTTTTATGGGTTTTATGAAGGATTTTCGATATTTTGCCACGTAGGGTCAATGAACTTGGGAGTTCAAGCTGCGCATTTTTGAAGTTTTCATGTGTGCACACTAAAGTGCGTGCTCTAGTTTCTCCTGGGGCAAGGCACGCCGCGCATCTGAGGGTTTATGACGTAGATTGGGAAATTGGGCAATTTTTCAGTGGGTGGAAATCACTGATCTCTATGGAAGAGCAAGATCATCGGTAGAAAGTAACTGCTTGGCGGAGGTCTGTGCTCTGGGAGTGCTTTTTTAGTTGTATATTTGTCAGCAATTTCAAATTCATACAGGAAAAAAAAAGTAAAATCAAAATAAGAATGCATGGAAACAGGATCAAACGTAGCAGTATTACAATATTGAAATTGAAGAGTGCCAGTACTAGTACTCTGTGATAGATACAAATTGTATGTACAGTCTGTAATATTATAGGTCAGAATTGTCTCCTTTTGGAGTTTCTCTTCATGCATTTCAAATTTGAAATTGCGCTGTAAATGCTCTGTGACAGAGTTCCTTGTTTTATTGTAGAGCAGATTTTTTTTTTCTTTTTTTTTCTTTTTTTAGTCTTTGAACTGAAGAAACCGTATATTTTGTTTAAAGGGACTGTACAGTTCTGGTTAAGGTGAGGATTTAGCTTTTTAACGTTTTGCAAGATATTCAGAAACCACTCTATGAGATGTCAAAGAGCATGCAATTCAAAGGGGTATCAAAAGTTTATTTGATGAAAATCGGTTTTGAAATGGCTGAAATATCAAAAGATGAGGTGAAACAAAGAGATCCCAGTAAAAGACTTGGCCTATCGCCTTGCAATGTTTACACTTTTTTTGTGTGCCATTTCAAAACAAATTTTCAAACGTTGAACCCTCTTAAAATCACATGCTCTTTCATATTTCATAAGAGGTTTCTCATTATCTCACTAAGAAATGTTATAAACCTGAATCCCCACCTCAACCAGTGCTGTACAGTCCCTTTAAAATGAGTACTGTACACGTGTAGGTCTTTCTCATTCCTTCTTTCTTTTAAATCTTGTAGGGTTATATGTGGGAAGAAAGTGTTGTGTGACAAAAATTGCCATACTTACTATTCCTGGCCCAGAAATGCATTTTGCATGTTGAACTCTTCAAATTGAAAAATTGTAATGGTGTGCCAGTATTCCTGCATGTTATCTCTGTGGCTGATCTGTGCCTGGTCTCTCATGGTTCTTTCTCCATGGATACTCGAACATTATCAAATGGAAGAATGTTAGTTCCCTAGGATAATCCTTTTTGTACATCTGATACCTTGTGCAAGGTTCAAAGACAAACTTTAGCAAAGTGATTTGTTGGATATTTTCTGTGGAGAGCTAATTGTGCATCTTGTGATTGGTGTTATGCTGCCCTCTCTTGATGAGAATGACAATGCTTTTGTTTTTTTCTATTTTTTTTGTGCAGTGTGAAAGTTGGCAATGCACAGTACTGTGTATACGTGTGTATAGTGAGATGGGTATCATTGTATGGACAATGTTTGGATATGCATGAGGGAAGACATGAGAAAGACAGAGAGAGAGGAAGAGAGAAAGAAAGTGAGAGGGGGAGAGGATGAATTTTAATGATTCCTTTTTTTTTTATTTTTATAGTTGGAAAGTTATTAGAACTATTTGCCAAGCTGAGAAAGAACCATTAAATGTCGCCAGTTTTGAAATCAGCTGGTGTTGTATTAATGTAATGTTCATGTCAAAATTCTGCAACCAAAACAAGAATACATGGTTGGAGAATAAAAGGGGGAAAAAGAGGAACTATACAAGCAATGGATAATTAAGATGCAGCTACATTGTACATGTATATATTTTGTACTGTACATCTTTTTTTTTTAATTTTTATTTAACGCAAAATTAGTTATATATAATCTCTTGTACATTGTATATTTATACATTAATAGTAATGTATATTGTATGTGTACATTTATCACCCTTTGATAATTACAAGACAAAGATTGGCACAGCTGGAGTGAGAAGAGAAAAATCCACTGTATACGATATACACTAGATACATTCTTGACAAAGAAAAATATATGGAAATGAACAAAAAAGACAATATTTGTATTCATAGAACAAATCATGCAAAGCAGCAACTTTCATTCTGCTTGTAAAATTATGAGAGTATAATTTGTTCAGTATCCAATTCCTCTGTGTATATTTATGCTTTGATGCATCGGTTCTATAATTTGATATCATGAAATTTCTCTTGGTAGTGTTACACGAGCATGCTGTAGTTCTACACAAAGTATGTACAATGTACAGAGATGTACAATGTACAAAGTATGTCAATGGAGCCGAGAATTGGGAATGATTTACTGTTAGTAGTGTTATGGTCTTTGACTGCATTTTGTTTTTGAATGGTACATTTTGTGTAGGCCCTATGTCCGTTGAACGTGTCTTTGGACAGGCAAGATTCAAGGATAGATTGGATTGCATTGACAGGGTTCCTCTAACATCAAGTAGGGAGGTGGGAAGAGAGCTTCCCACCCCCCTGCATCAAGTGATTATTCATACTCATAGATGTTATGAAGCTTGTTTTCACTTGTACATTGATACAAATTTTACAATTTATAGTTCACCAGAGGATTGTTAAACTGTACACATGTACATGTAGGATGTCATGTGCATACATTTCTTCAGTCGCATTTCATTCACCATCATGAATCTTTGTTTGTATACTACCTTCATGTGTGCATTGATTGTTGGACATCAGTCAAGTGCAACACAACTTACATCAGTGTATATGTATGCATTATGATATCAACTGGTTTTGTAATTGAAAAAAGTTCACCTTACACTGATTAACCTTGTCATTGCATTACATAAAGTGTGTGTGCCAGAGTTTGTCATGCTTGTTTTTTCATTTCATTGACACACACTATACTTGTACACAATGTATACCTTTTGTATGTGTTGTTGCATTCTACAAATAACTTTAATGTCTTGTGAATTTATGTCTGATCCTAATTATTAGTTGAGCTTTATTACAAAGAATTCATTTTTAACTTTTACCATGTCTTTCTGTGAATATTTTGCTGTTGTGTTGATATCAGTATTTGTCAATCTTTTACTTCACAGAACCTTCCCACAAGTATGCAGCCGATTTATCGTAGATAGCAAAAATTTTAGTCAGGTCCTGCCCCAACTCCCGTCCAGCATCCCCCCAAAAATCTGGCAAAATGATTAATTGTAGGAGAAGTTTATCGGTGAGTACACATAATCCTTACGAAGGATGGTTAGCACAATGACCTTGTGTTCTCTATCCCTTCTTTCAACCTTATATTCAGGGTTCTTCCCTTTGCGTACATGTTTATACAATGCAAGTATATTAATAGCCTAACTGTGAAGTATTTCTATGAATGGCTAGATGTAGATACTAACCACTAAAACTGTAGAAGCAAAGTTGTGTACATTGTTCACCTAACTGTATGGAATGCGGTCAGACTAATTGGTAGTAAAATGCACATAATGACTAAAAGGATACATGTACTGTAAAATGAGGAAGGTTTGCATGCATTTATTTTCATTAATTTTGCATGAGCAAATATTCATAAATTTGAAATACACATGAAAGTCTAGGTTGCAATGTGTATATCAGTATGCATTGAAAGTCAGAGGCAATTCAGAAATATTTCATGCCACAAAATAAAATGCTGTTGGCTCCAATTCGTGAAAATTTCATGCCATGAAAATATCTTGCTTTACAGTATATACTACTTTTGATGGAAAGTTTTCATACTTCATACACTGTGCATGTGCATGTATGAATGTTTGTTTTAATATTTCAAGACATTACCTGATATTTAAAGCATGAAAACCAGGTTTCCTCTAAATTGTAACATGATTAATTGGGTGGATGAGACACCACTGTCTTGCATTGATTTTCATCATACCGTATTTCCCCCAAAAAATTACGATGGGACCCTCCGCAATCTCTAAATATAGTGTATCAATCCAAATACAAATTCAGGCTATGAAACTATAACTCATTGCACACATCTTACAGAAAACCCCATTCGATTTGCTTCAGTGGTCAAAGAGAAATGAGGAATTTTGTAGAGGATGTCAAGAATCTCTTCCCTCCTAGTTCTGTCTATTGTATTCGCACACAAAAGCATCGAGGTGCTAAACTTGGAAGAATCACTAGGCTCATGACATACTTTACAAGTTTTCACATTTCTCTGTGACCGCTTATGCCCCAGTCACATAAGGGCTTTTTACACTTGTAAATTTCTGCATAGTCCCGTACCAATGGTGGGGCTAAGGGGGGGGGGGTCTTAGCCCCACCGTTGGTACGGGACTATCCTTAGCCCACTTTCTGTTTACACTCGTTTTTGCCAAAGTGGGCTAGCCCCACCGATAGTCCGGTACTATCTGGCCCTGCAAAATAGCAGGGTTAGCACCGCAATTGCGGTGCCAAGCAAGTGAGTGTAAACAGAACGAAAAAATAATCCGGGGCTAAGCGACGGAGAAGAAGTCCGACCCCCACTGACCAATCAGAAACGAGGTAATCAATTGCTGCCAGTGCGTGCGTGTACGTGTACAGTGCACAGCATAATCATGAATATTCATGTGGTTTGGAAAGTCCGGGGCTAAGAAATAGGAGTGTAAAAAGGTCAGTTTTCTCCTTAGCCCCGGACAAGAGATAGTACGGGACTAATTGGCCAGTGTAAAAAGCTGAAAAAATTGGTACGGGACTAACGATAGTCCTGGGTCAGAGAAAGTCCGGGGGTTAAGAAACACAAGTGTGAAAAGGGCTATAGACATCCCGGATCACCCCGGACCACCCCGGATCTGATCCGGGGAGAGATCCGTGTTGACGCCGGGAGGCCAACACGGCAACTTTTGGAGGTCAAAAACATCCGGCGTCAGCCGGGGATTGGCGTGTTGGCAGAGCAATCCGGGGTGGTCCGTGTGGCTGCCGTGTAGCTGCCGTGTCGATCCGTGTAGATGCCGTGTTTGTCCGTGTAGACACTGCGCTCTTCCGGCTTTATCCATGTAGCTGCGGTGTTGATACCGTATTTACAGTCATACCAAAATCCCGGATCTCCCCGGACGTCCCCGGATCTCCCCAGATCACCGTGTAAATCCTTGAGCATCCGTGTTTATATGTGACTGGGGCATTAACCAAATTGAATGGGGTTTTCTGCAAAATAGAGCTAAGATGTTATATTTTAAGACCCTGAAGTAGCATTTAGACAGTTTAATCATATTGGGTGTTATCAATATGAAAATTTGATTGTATTTTTTTGGGGGAACATACTGTATAAAACAATAAAATGGCCTCAATATACGTACATGTGAAAGTGTATCATCACCTCGGCCAAGAAGACAATGATTTTGTCAGGTTGATATGTTTTGCAAAATAGCTTTAAAAGTTGCGAACAGATTGGAATGAAACTTGTAGGAAAGTTAATAATGACAAAAGGAACAGATTATTACATTTTAGTAGTGATTCAGGAATTTTTCTGAATTTTTGAAGGTTTTTTTTAATCTTTGGCAGATAGGGTTTATGAACTTGGGAGTTCAAGCTGTACGCATTTGAGGTTTGCATATAATATGCGCTCTAAAGCATGTGCTCTGCTGAGACAAGGTGCCACGCAACTCACAGTTGATGACGTAAAAGGCTTCTTGGGAAATTGGGTGATTTTCAGCATGTGTACATGTACCTTGGTGGAGGTCTGCGCTCTCTGAGTGCTTTCGTAGCACCTTTGAAATATCAGGCTTGGTATATACTCCGGAGTTTTTGGAGTAGTTCATAAGAGAGCATTGTATACACCCAGTGCTGTATTGTTTGTTGTGACATAACAAAGCAATGGAGGAAAATGCACATACACAATACAGCCTGTATATATACAAAGGGGCTTTCTATAGCTCAGGTGGTAGAGCACCAGTCTGGTAATCCGGAGGTCTCTGGTTTGAATCCCGATGGAATCCCATTTTCTTTGTCCATTTTTCCACTAATAAAGTAATATGGCCATTTTTACAATCAGTGGTGTAAAACGCAGTATTGGCACTAATTGGTGTATAACTTTCTTATACACTGACAGATATGCATTATTTTTTCTCATAAACTTACCACCCACAGTGTCTACCTTGGGTACCTTAATGAACTTTCCTCTCTTTTTCTTTCAGATGTGGCAGGCACTTACATGCTTGAAATCCAACACTTTTGGTGTACTCACTCTGACATAGTATTTTTGTCAGAGCTAGCATATTAAATTGTTTATTCCTTTTCATTATTTTTGTTGCTGTTGTGATAGACAGGTATCCAACATTAAGAACTATTATGTTTACCAGGTTCTGCTTTGTCTTCTTTAAATACTGAAATTGTCCAAACTTTATGTTTCGGAGGTGACATTTTCCGTTAACAATTAACCCCTCTTTTGAGTTAGCTCTTGTTCACAATTATAAAATTCAACTTTGCTAATTTCCATCAAAACAGAATAGTAATCAATCTGACTTAACTTTGATCCAAAGATTATTTAATTCAAATAACTTATCATTTTTTGGTGAGCGTTTATAAATTTATGTAACATTTCCGTTAACATTTCTGTCACCTCCGAGACAACAGATTTATGTATTTAATTTTTTTATTCTTGACATCAGTTATACATTACATTTGCAAAAATGTAACATATCCACTCACATTATCTCTGAAGGAAGGTAGTAGAAATATAGCCTGTTGTTTTCATTTCGGAGCAATTTACAATTTTCCGTTAACACTTGTCACCTCCGAAACAATTGTCACCTCCGAAACAAGAGGCATATTATATTTGATAATTTCTCAAAGACAAAGCAATTTTGTTTGATTCTGTCCAATTGACAGGAATCTCTTTTGGATGACAATAGTAATATGGCAACAGGAAGTGAGAATTTTTTAGGGATTAATAAAAGATTCAATAAAAACTAAAAATTCCTGTTTCGGAGGTGACAAAACACTGTTAACAAGATTTTTTGTTCATTTCTGTTGAAGAGAAACCATATCATGTACACCAATGGTTTCATTTATTTTAGTAACATAAGTCTCAAAGTGGAGAAATCAACTACCACACTCTCACTCTTTTTTTTATTACTAGACTGTACATTTTAGGGCAAATTTACATTTTTTCACTTTTTTTAGCAATGAGAATGCACAAAATACACCCATCTGTTGTATATATAATATTGTAATCAAGATCATTTCTCCTGCTTTAGTTAAGTAAACATATAGATGCTTTCATCTTAGAAGCTTGATTTCCAACAAGCAATTTAGTTGTGAAGATTTACCAATCACAGCTTTCCTTGTAGGTTGCTTTTTCTTGTGTTTCGGAGGTGACATTGTTTGTTAACACCATATTGTTATGTGATAGTGAAAGGCAAGACTTCAGTTCCTTTTCACTATCTATTAACATTTTCTAATACATTTAATATCTACAAAATCATCACAACAGAAGTGACTTTTGTATACATATATGTAGCTCACCAGAATTCCCTTGATACCAAAGTAATACATGAGGCAGTTCATGCATGCCCTAGTCCACAATCTTTAAAAAAAAAAGAATGTAAAAAAAAAAATTATCAAATAATCAAACTCCACAAAAAGGCCACATGCCTATAGCTAATTCATAGTTGTTGTTTTTCCATGTACAATGTGGTAATCATAAACAAAATTATGTGATTTTTTTTTTAATATGACAATAATTATGACATTTTCCAAGTTGAACCAACTGTTTATGACATTGTATTTTTTAAGATTATTGAAGTTATGTGACAACTAAAGTGAACAGAGGAACAAGTCCCCAGGACTAGAAAGGGAAAGATAAAAAAAAACAAGATTTGTAGTTCTATTTCAGTACTTTTGATGAGGTGTTTACCTTGTTTTGTTATTACGTTTTATCTTAGAATTTGACTTTAAGTACTGGAATTTCAAGGAAAAGAAAATGGTTTCTTAAAGGACAAGTCCACTTTCATGTCTGTATACATGTGGATTGAGTGAATGCAAATGTTCAACAGTAAAACATATCATTGAAAGTTTGGGGGAAATTGGACAATCCATTCAAACGTTATGGATTTTTTAAGTATCTGCGCAATCACTGCTGGATGAGACGACTACGACAGTGTATGATGTCACATGCATACAACGATATAAGGAAAATATAAGTGAATTTCGCAAAACTTTACTTTTTGAAAAAAGTGCACATTTCTTCAACTTGCTACTGATGTATTTTAGGGCAATATTATTCACCCTGCCTTCCAAAAGAGAGAAGTCATGTGTTCTTTTGTTATGCAAGAAGAGTGAAAATACAGAATGTTGAATTTTCTTGATACTTTCTCTATATCCTTGTACACATGTGACATCACAAGCTATAGAAGTCTTCTCATTCAGCTTTGACTGAGCAGAAACTTTAAAAATCCATAACTCTGGAACGGATTGCCTTACTTTCCTCAAACTCTCATTGATGTGTTTTACTAATATTGCTATATTTACTCAACCCTCATGTCTATTGAGGTGAACTTGTCCTTTTCCAGTTTCGGTCCCTTATAGGTTTATTTGAGACCAGTTTGTGTCCAGGACCTTCTGTGAAGTTGATGGGGAAAATTACCGAACAAAAACAAATTTTCCCCTCAAGTTCACAGAAAAGCATTATGCTGCTCTCTTCAGCTGGGAAACACAAACTGTTGTCTTAACCAAACTGTAAAAACCTGTTAAAGATTAGTATGAATTACAATCTCAAACAAAATATGAGCTGGTATCCATTATCATGAAAGAGAATAAGCAAACAAAATAACAAGTAAGAACTGAAAGAAAGAGCTTATATTTGAAAATTAAAGCCATGAGGAAAGACATGAATGCTCACTAAATAGTTAACACCTGAAAGGTTGGGTTGTCTCTGTGTTGTGTCACCTCAAAAACAATAAAATGTTTTTTCTTATCATATACTTTTTACTCTCAAAAGTGACTGTTAAATACAATGTATGCATGATTTGCAGGTAATTTTCAATCAATTCAAAATGATATGTAAAATATATTTTAGTAATGTCAACAGTTTAAATGAATCTGGTGTATAGAAAATTTATCCCAGATGAACCAAACACCTTTCACCAGTATTATAACATTTATATGGTGGCTATCAAGAATGATGAAGAATTCATGAACATCCTTGAATTAATCTATTTATAAAACTATGTGCAAACAAAAACGTACACAAGTCAAATAAGAATTTTTGCTTTTGGTATTCATACCGTATGTCCCCGCCAAAAAATTACAGTGGTACCCTCCGCAACGATAACTTTAAAGATAGTGAATCAATCTAAAATACAATGTAAGGGATTGAAACTATCACTCATTGCCCACTCCTTACAGAAAACCCCATTCAATTTGCTTCAGTGGTCAAAGAGAATTGAGGATTTTTGTAGAGCATGTGAGGAATCCCTTCCCTCCAAATTCTGCATGTGTTTACACATTAATATGCAGTTCCAAGAGCATCCAAGTGCTGAACTTGGATGCTGAAGAATCAGACTCCTGACATCCTTTATAACAATCCACATTTCTTTGAGATCACTTAACCAAATTGACTGGGGCTTTCTGCAAAATAGAGCTAAGATGTTATAATTTAAGACCCCAAAGTAGAATTTAGTTGATTTAATCATATTGGGTGCTATCAATGCAAAAGTCTAATTGTAAATTTTTTGGGGGGAGGACATACTATATGAATACATGAACACAATGTTAACATTGAATGTCACCTCCAAAACAAAGTTATTCTTCCCTGGTGTTGTGGAATAAAATATTCTGAGAGTAAAGAAACATTACTGAAATGATCTTACACCCTCATTTCAGTTTAAGGTAGAAAATGGAATGCCATGTTTCTTCAGGTTACAATATCTAGCTTATGTCCATCATATTCTTACTGTAAATTAATATTTTAACACAATGTTAACATTGAATGTCACCTCCGAAACGAAGTGATTCTTCCCTGGTGTTGTGGAATAAAATGTTCAGAGAGCAAAGAAACATTACTAAAATGATCTCACACCCTCATCTCAAGTTAAGGTAGAAAATGGAATGCCATGTTTCTTCAGATTACAATATTTAGCTTACATCCTTTGTCCAAATGGAAGGCAAACTACCGGTACCCATGCTAATTAATGAAGTGTAAAAAAACACTTGTTCTGTGTGGTTTATCTGCTTGAAACAGGAGTTAATTTCTTGTTCTCGAGTTATAATTATTAAAAACATTGATAAAAAGAAGAAGTTTTTGTGTTATTGTCACTTATTCTCAATAAAAGTAAGTGTTAATATTAATGTCACCTCCGAAACATTCTAATATGTTAACTGTCACCTCCGAAACAGCCATGTGTGAAAAATCCAAGTTTTAAAGAAATGATTGGAATTTCATTTAACCTACATAGGAAGGTAGCCCTTCTTAAAGACTTGTTATAGTAAGAGTTTGACCTGGCCTGCCCTCCAATAAATAGTTAAAATCTTAAAAATTACATGTCAATTGGTATTTTTAGCAAAAATTTATAAATCTCATGTATTTTTTTTTTAATTCACTTTATATTCAACACCCAAATAGTTTTGATTCACAAACTATATATTGTTGTTAACCATATAAACTTCGCATGGTGAAGTTTGACTACAGAGTTTTGTCAATATGGTGCAATTCATGAAAGCAAAATTTTGCTTAAATTTACTTCAGGTGCCAGGGTTTTCCTTAAATTACACCAATAACCCTTCAGCTTTAAGGTCTGAAATGTTATTTTTTCAAAAATTTGAATACTTTCAAACAGGAATCAAACAGAATAATGAAAAAATATTTTGTTTGAAATTTTGACCCTGCGAGTACAAAAGTTACACCACTGATCGTAAAAAAGGCCATATACAAAGAAAGAGTTACAAACTTCAGCTGATACATTTTGGTAGCTGGATGAATTGTCTTAAGATCCCCTTTATAGATAGATCAGATAGATGGATAGATAGATAGATAGATAGATACATTGTAGATAGATAGATAGATAGATAGATAGATAGATAGATAGATAGATAGATACACTGTAGATAGACAGACAAATAGTTGGACAGATAGATCAAAAGATAGATCTATCTGGTATGGGAGCCATGAGTTTGCTTGTTCTTTCATATCAATATCATTTTCATCTTTTTTTTTTTTTTTTTGATTCAGGCTTCAGTTTTGAGACTATCGTGACAATACACATTCACTTTGTAGAGTATATGATTTGAAGAAAAAAGTGGCATCTAGAGCATTTATTTACCGATGATGCTGGTGCGACTGCATTTCATTATCATTAATGGGCATGTCTTGTTATACAGTATATTGTATGTGGACAAGCTGTGTAGCAATGTTTATTTAGTTTGCAGCTCTCACGTGAATATTGTACATATATACCATACTTGGTATCAGACAAAAAAACAAAACAAAACATGCACACACAACCAAAACAAAACAAAATGTTATTAACACAGTGTTACTCTGTGGATTGCTGTGCATCTTTATTTCTGCCTTTTGTGTTTCTTTTGTCACTCACTACATGTACATGCCATTGTATTGTGTAATCCTCGGATTATTTTCTAATTTCATGAATTCACATTTAAAACATAATTTTTTTTTTTTTTTAAACAGGAGCATGCACCACATGTACAGAGAGCAATTGCATGAAATGCATGAGACTGAAGTGTAGTTGGTTGAAATAAGATTTTTTTCGATTTGCACGTTGAGCCCGGCATCACCGTGCTATGACGTATTTTTTACATACTGTGCATGCGTGAGTGTCGACCCACGCCTCATCGCCAAATTTTTGAACGCGTTCACCCCGGTTATCACCGTCCACCCAATTCACTCGCGCTGCGCTCAAGCCGCCTTATCTATGACGTCACACTCCTCTCGCGATAGACGAAATTGTGTGAGAGAGCGTGATGACTTCTCATGAAATCCGTGCTTTCACCGGTTTAGCTTTTTCTTTCGAGAGAATATTAATGATTTGATAACATGAAAGCTTATGATCTTGATACGTCACAGCAGCAGCGCTGACAAACAAACTACAGCCTTTGGTACCTACCGTAAAGTTCCGTGTATAAGACGCACTATTTTTTCGTCGGAAAACGTTGAAAATCGGGGGTGCGTGGTATACACGGGTACAGTCGAATCACGGAATAAAATCCGTCATGTACACCCAATTTTATAAGGCCAACTTGGGGCCATGTATGCCCATGGACGTTTTGAAGGTAAGCAATCACTAAAACTTACGGATAGATGAGCGATCTTTCAATCTGGACACACACAAAAGCTGCAAATACGAGATAAACTTACATCAGCCTTGTGCAGTAACGATGTATCAATCTGGCCATAGACAACAGCTGTAACAGCACTGCTGTATGCTACCGATGTCAGTCTACCAAGCTACCAACAGCCAACCTAGTAGCTGGAATACGCGATGTACAGGTATCATCACTAAATTACCGATACCGTAAAACTTATCAATGTACTATTATCAATATGGCCAAAGACAAAAGCTGTAGAATACGGAGTATTGTACAGGTATCATCACTAAATTACCGATACCGTAAAACTTATCAATGTACTATTATCAATATGGCCAAAGACAAAAGCTGTAGAATACGGAGTAGGATCGACACTATGTCACCGTAAATATGAACGATGTGTGAAGCATGCATGCATATCCATGTCGTTCGTTTGCTCTTCATTTCACGAGGCCAGCTAGGCATGCATAGGATAGCATAGCTACACTGTAGCTAGCTAGCTAGCTAGCAAGCCTTTGGCAAAGGCAGCAGCTGCAGAGAGGCTTTTGCAATGGACTCTCGTGCACACAGCGATCGGATCGAAGTGCGCTTGCCCGTTGCGCACTGTGTGTGCAAGTCCATTGCTCTCTGTGTGCGTGTGCTGAAATTATAGCGAGCTGCCTTTTGGAAAAGGCTAGCACTGTGCATACAAGCATGGTACAAGAGACACACATGTTACTGGTAACAGTGCATGAGTGTAATTACCGTACGCACCGTACGTCTTGCCGCATGATCCCTCTGCTACACTTGTTGATGTTTTTCTTTTTCGTAATGAACCTTCCAGTCTGAAATGTGTCAATATGTGAGACACCCTCTGCTATGTATGACAGCAAAGATCGTACTGTACACTCATGAGTACGATATGCATGACACATGTACCACGATTGAAAGGCCAAACAACAAGTGAGGACCAAGACAAGTCTCGCATTTTGCGTCTTCCATATTTTGCCGATGTCCGATGAATACCGTTAAAAGAAAATATAAAAGGAAACGAAAAATAGAGCAAATACATGCTGCATTCTAGGGAAATTTTGAGCTGAAATAATATGTATGACGCACGCAATATTTGCGTGGAAATTTTTTGCACGTAATGCGGTACGCAGTCACATCGCGGTGCTTGGCCTAGTGCCGCGCATTTTACTTTGCAGCCTTACCCTTACCATGCATCATGTTTTAAAATCCACAAAATTCATCCCAGGATACTTATTTGGCATTTAGTCAAAGACAGAATAAATATTTGTAGGTAAAAAAACGGTGTCACAAATTCCACATAACTACAGCTGTATGCACCCAAGGCACAGGTAGCCTCCTGCACACGCCATGAAACGTGACGCCTGAAATCGAAATGTATTTCAGCAGCAGGTCAACGTACAGACGTGATGCCTTGACATACGCTTGTGCTCGGCGTCACAACCTTCTCGTTCACCCAATCGAAAACTCCCTACTGTATGAGCCAGACAGGATCCTACAGACAACTGTATGAAGCCATACATGTACACTGTAGGGCATAGGCCTACATGTTTGAATTTCAAAGTGTCTCTGAGTGTTGTATGACCTTAGAGTTGTTGGCACAAAAACTCCCATTGGAATGAAAGAATTTGATTCTTCTGCTGTAAAATTTCATGTAAAATCCCTGGCAACTCTTCATAATAGTTACAAAGAAAGCTTGTTTCTACCACAGGAATTACAAAACAAATTTCAAAATCCTTCAGAACAACACGGTATGTGAATTATAAAAGGCAATATTCTTACATAGTTTGAAACTAAATGGCAAGAATATTCAGATGGTTATAAATAACATTTTTAAAAACGTGTAAATTGCCTTGGATGTTTTTTATTTTTTCTTGGAAATAATTGTTATACTGTAAAATGAGGAATGTTCGCGTGCATTTTAATTTCACTAATTTCGCGAGAGCCGAGATTTGCAAAATTAAATTGCACGCTAAATATATTGTATACACTATATGCATTGAATGTTGGAGGCAACTCGTGAAAATTTCATACTGCGAATAAGGCCGTCAGCTCCCATTCGCGAAAATTTCATGCCGCAAAAATATCGCGTTTTACAGTATGCATGGCTGAGTATTCGGCTCAGTTGATTGTGCATCTGATCCAAAGGACTTTATAGTACTATCAAGAGTCCTTTGATTAATGTTGTGTACAAGCATTCTGTCCCCTGTAGTAACAGGCAAAATACTCTGTCCCTCGGATAGGACATAACATAAAGGTCCTGTTATACCAAACTCCTCAGGACATCACCCGTAACGCACTCTAGACGGACGTCTGGGGTGTGATTCGTTAAGGGCTGACGTCCACGAGGGCCTGGACAAACCTAGGAAGGGTTGCGGAAACAAATTCTGTCATTTCGGCATCCTGTCCACGGAAAAAGTGTACAAATCGGCTTGTCCTGGGACATTCCTAGGAATCTCTGCAGACCGACTGCAGACATTCCTAGGAATGTCCTAGGAATCACTCAGGAAGAGCGCGAAATACCCCGGAATATGCTAATCAAAGCCGAAAAGCGCAGACACATCTAGGATTACAGTAGGAGTGGCAAAATCATGAACGAGGACAATCAGGCTGATGACTTGCGGACAACAAGAGTTAGATATGCGGACAGTAGTAGGAAATAGAGCGAGGTTATGAATTTCTAGCAGATTTTCGATTTTTCTCATTTGACTGCTAGCTGTCATGGAGGTCACACCAGCCGAAATTCACTTTGCCCTATCGCTTCAAGTACCAGCTGTGAGAGATGCTGATATATCACTGGTCCTGGACCCCTTTGAACGTGTTAGGATGGTCATTATCAAACAAGTTGAATAATTTTCAAGCTTATAACATAGTACTAAATAGACTATACAATTGTATGTGCATATATATAAAGATTTGACGTACAATGTAGTTCCACGTTTGTGGGTTTTGAGTTGGGCGGTCACATTTAAAGCAAACAAAATGATGCACTATGTAAACAATGTAATGGCAACTATTACAAATCCCTCAAATGAAAATAATTTCTGAAAAGAATGCAACAAAAAACAAAGTTTACGCGGAGCGGAGAGTGCTGCTTCCTTTTTTCCCTAGTTACTGTTGGCAAAATATCCACTACCTTCTGCTTTGCTTTCTTCATTTGGGACTGGGAAATGCTGCTATTTACCTGTTCCTAATCACTGGAAGAGAGGTTTGGCTGTGGGGCTAGCATGAGGACGTCGCCTCCCTCTTTGGTCTTTTTGCGTTTCATTCACATGATGCTGCATTGATCTATTTTTCAACTTTTAAAATTCTTTCGCTCGTGGAACGTGTTGACTCTTTCATGTCTTGATCACAAAATGTCCGCATTGGCTCTGGACACTTATACATATAGATCCGCATTGGCACCGCTCTGTCCTAAAACATTCCGGGTGTCTTCCGCTTTCATTCACGAAGATTCCCCACACTGCAGGATTCTTTCGGGAGCGTTTGCGGAAGGAGCGGAAGGGTTACGGACAGGCAGGATGTCCTGACGATGTCCTCAAGACACGTTGCCGAAGGTATCAGGAAGTTCATTTCCGTCCAAATTTTGGTCTCGATCAAAATTTGGACGCAGAAATTTTTCTCTCTCCCAAAGGTGCGGAAACGCCCGGACATGTTTAGGACAGTGAACGGACTCTTTCAAGATGAATGAGTGCGGAATTGCCAAATTTGCTTTCCGCATCTCGTCCATGCCCTATAGTGAACGCCTGGTCTTAAGTAAACAATGAGGTGCGGGCAGAGCACTGTTTCATACAAGAGGCTCGTCTGGAGTATGCTCGGATGCGCTCGGATGAGCTCGCGCACACGTTACCACAGCTGCTATTTCTTGTAAAACAGAATTTTTCTTTCCTTCTGCAGTTTATTATACCCTTAAAATCAAGTCAAAATATTAAGTAGAGCATCTAAGATTAAAAGGTCAAAATCACACTTCTTAATTATTCATCATTTCAGATTATTGATATTGTCATCACTGATTTTATCGTCATTACTTGCATACACATTGCATGCATGCATACTGTACAGTGAAGTATATACACATTTTTTTTTTCCAACGTATGTAGGCCTAAGTGATACAAAGCGCATGCTTATGACCACGTTGTATGATTTCCAGTTCCGGTCGATCACCAGTGTTCGTGCGGAGACCTTTCATACCAAAACGAAATCCAGTGTTCATCAACTGTTTGTCCACTGTTCATCAACTGTTTGTGCTAGATGGTGTAGCCCGCGTTGCATCCACTGTTCATCCAGATGTCTTTTTCGGGCTACCTTTCATACCAACAATGGTCTAGGGCGAACAGTGGACAACCTCCGGACATCACCCACTGTTCAGCGATTTGTATGAAAGGGTTACATTATATTAGCCACAACTCACACATGTAAAAGATCCCACTTCATTCATGGCAAGAGCAAGATGCTACTGTGAAGTGGTCCCCCTAGGTCTACCCATCCACACACACACACACACACACTCACACAAATGGGTGAACGATACCGACCCTTCATGATTTGCCCCTGAGGTGACTAGCAATAGTCAGCAAACGGTATCAACCAGACACATTGTGCCATAAACTTGAGTGAAAATGGTAAAGTATGTTGGTAGGTACACAGGGAAAACAATCTAAATCAGAGTCATATGATGAGAACCATTTAAAAAAAGTTGATTACAATGAGAACAAACAGACTATGGGTGTATGCTGTATAGCGCTTGTGTAAGCAGTTGATGCATAGGTTGCATCCCTGGAAATACATTTGAATGTCATTGGTATATGATGTGATAGTGCCTTTGACTCTGCAAAAGTATCCCTAGATGTCAACAAAGATGCATTTCATTGCATTGAACATTAAACTTCTGATTATTGCAATGGAAAAAAGACACTCCTTGTCATGTACAAGTATTAGAAAGAGAATCAATGATGGAAGTACTGTATGATGTCAACTTTTATTGCAGTGGAACCTCGTTGTAACAAGGCTAGACATAGTGAGATACCTTTTTTTAATAGAACCAGATTATTTTGCAGATCCCGTTCCTTATGTTTACTGGGTATTTTGTTTTTATCACTGGTATTGTGTAATACCTCATATAACAGACATTTTTTTTTTTCCCCAGCAGCTTGTACTAATGAAGTCCTCTTGTACATTATTTTTTTCATTATCTTTTTTTTTTTCATTCACGTTATTACTACAACTGCTGCTGCTACTACTGCTACATCGTACTATACTATGGCTTCTACAACTTAAACTTTTGCTGGTGTACATACACACTAGTGCCATTCTGCCATGATCGTACCATTGCACCCTGTTTAAAGTGCTGTACAATATTCCAAAGGAATTGTAAAGTGCTCATGCAGTGGCAATGTGGAGGAAAGGTAAGACATAAAAGAAAAAAATAATTCATCGCACAGGACTTACTTTGTCATTGATGATAGCAAAGAAGGCTTAAAGAGATGACAGCAATCATATGCAAGAAATATCTGTATTTCTCTTTCTTCCATACAATAAACTGAAAATCTGTGGAGGAATTATTTTTTTTTTTTTTCTTTTACAAATTTATTTATTTCCTCTTCATTATACAACATAACATACAAAATCATATTACAAATCATGTTTTGTTTAACAAATTAACAACAACAACAACAACAACAGTAAAAGATGGGTATCAAACTCTTCAACAATTGAACAATATCCTAAAGATACAGTCAGCTCTCGTTACAATAAACTCCTTGGGCCCAGCGAAATCACCGTGATCTTGTCACTTTTGAAACCTTGCCGTATCCAGGGCGCAAATACCTCTGAATAGGAAAATTTTCAAACCCTGGGACCCCCAAAAAACTACCCCATCACGTCGGGGTTCTGCCATATGGATATTCTTTATCACGAGAGTCGACTGTATGTTCTTCTACAATGACCTAAAAAATATTTTCTACAGGGGACCATTTCTTATAATGAAAATTTAATTTGTTTGTTCGTTTTGCAATGTTGGATTCTATATATCGGATATTAACAATAAATGCTGTCAATCCATGAAATTTCACACTTGTATCTTTGCATCTCTGAATATATATGTACCTTTTGTATAACAATATCAAATGATTCAATAAACTCCTGTGGGGCCCTTTCCAGTCTTTGATGAATCCAAACATTACTCTAATTCTTGTACAATCCTCTAATTTGACATGAAAGATCGTACCAATTTCATCCACAAATTTTTGAAGTAATTCTTTGGCAGCTTTACAATCAAAAAACAGATGTACAGGGGTCTCAGCACATGACTTACAAAGCGTACACAACTCTGATTCTGATATTTTCATCTTAAACAATCTTTCATTTGTGTAAAGTATATTATGCGACAACTTGAACTGAAATTCTCTCAATTTTACTTCAATTGTACATGTAAATGGCAACATATATATTTGTGTCCAATCTTCTGGTTGAATTCCATACTTGCCAGCAAAAACTGTTTCGCAAACAGGTCTTGATTTAATCTCTTTTAAAAATTCCTCATATATTGGTTTTGATTTCACATTTTGTAACTGTGAAATAATAAGATCCTTTTGTTTTTGAGCCACTTCTTCTTTCCAAAACATCTCCAATAGGAGTGTATTGAAGGAACATTTCGAGTATTTTTGAACAGAGTCTACAATTGCCATATACATCATATTATATTTGCTTGCCACTCCTTTCCTTAACCAAAATTCAAAATCAATGAGCCGTCCATCAATACTAAATATTTGATATATATAACATAAACCTGCTTCAAAAAACGGGCTGCAGAATATTGAGTGCTTATCAATCAAAATATTCTGGTTATTCCATACTGGTTGTTGTAGGATGTCTGCTTGGCTATTTTCATCACCAATAAAATCCTCATGTATGTTTGTCTTTAACCATATTTGTAGAATATTCTCATAGAATGGAGGGATACCCCTCTTATCAATAGTTTCAAGGGAATAATTACTTTGAAACACTAGAATTCCACCAAGCCTTTTTAAGAAATAATCTCCCAATAGCACCCATTGATGGTTACGATTTCCATAATATCTTTTAACCCACTTAACTAACTGCGTATCAATCATACATTGTAAATTGGGGAATTTGAGACCACCCTCAGCATATTGTGCATACATAGTTGACCTTGAAATCTTATCTGGGCCATTCCATAAAAATGAAAACATTAACTTCTCTACTTCTTTCACAAAATCTTGAGGAATTTCAATGTTTGACATCAAATAAATTATCTTAGACATAATAAATGTTTTCAAAATTTGAATTTTACCAATTAACGTTAAATTACGATTTTTCCAAATAAAAAATGTTCTCTTAATCTCACCCAATCGATCTTCAAAGTTTCTTCGGATTGCTTCTTTTTTGTCATATGAAAACCAGATTCCAAGAATTCTAAGACCATTGTCTGTCCACTTTATCATCTGTGGCTTTTCTTTCGATAGTCTATCATTTCCTATCCACATTCCTTCTGATTTGCTTCGGTTGAGGCAAAGGCCTGATATCTCAGAAAATTCTTGAAAGCTTTCTAGTAATACTGATAATGATTCTGTATCCTTACAAAAACATGTTATATCATCAGCGTAAGCTGTATATTTAATCTGTTTTCCGAGCATCTCCATTCCAATAATATTTGGATTATTTAACAATCTCATTAGATATATCTCGAGCCCTAATATGAATAAAAGGGGGGCAAGGGGGTCGCCTTGGCGAACACCCCTTCCAATTTCAAAATAACCAGTGGTAAAGCCATTTATCAATACACAGCTATTTATACCTGCATGCAATGTTCTCACCCATTGTATCATTGACGGACCAAAATTAAGACATTCTAAACACTGTAATAAATACCTATGACTGAGTGAATCAAATGCTTTGGTAAGATCTAATGCTAACACAATTCCAGATACATTGTTGGCATCTGCATAAAACATTAAATCTGAAATCAGTCTTATACCTTCACCTATATATCTGCCTTTAATAAATGCTGTTTGCTGAGGATTTATTAAATTACCAATAATTTTGGACATACGTTTCGCTAAACATTTAGAAAGTATCTTTGCATCCACATTTATTAAAGTGATTGGTCGCCAATTGCCCAATAATCTCTTATCTTTATTGGATTTAGGAATCAATTTAATTATTCCTTGCCTCTGTGACACGGACATACTTCCTTTTTCAAAAGCATGATTAAATGATCCTATTAGTTCTTTAGAAATCAAAGGCCAAAATGTCTCATAAAATTCCACCGATAAGCCATCATTACCAGGTGTTTTATTTTTTGACATCCCAAGGAGGACTTCCCTTGCCTCTTCATGTGTTATCAGGCCTTCACAAGAGGCCTTTTCATCTTCCGTGAGGTGTTTTAAGCAGGAACTTTTTATGTAATCATAACTCACTTTGTCAGACACTGTATCCCTGTTTTCAAACTGTTTACCAAAAGATTTCATCACAAAATTTCGTATATGATGGGGATGTTCAATAAGTTCCTCACCTGTATCTAATACATCTATGTTTGTACTCTGTGCTTGTGTCTTTTCCAATGATAAAAAATATTTTGTACTCTTCTCTCCTTTCTCGTACCAGGTACATCTTGAACGTAATATGGCCCCCTCTGCTAAATAATTGTACATGCAGTTAAGTTCCTGTTCAATTTTCTCTTTCTTATCCCATTTTTGCTCATTCATTTCTGTCGGGTCCATGTCATTTATTATTTTCAATTCTTGTTCTAATTCTTTTCTTCTAATTTCTTTTATATTTTTCTTCCTTTTAGAAAATGTGATTGTAAATTCTCGTATTTTGAATTTTAACCAATCCCATAATTTTCCTTTATCATTTTTATCTTCCCATTCATTTACCCACATCTCATAATGTCCCTTTAAATTTTCAACATACTCAACATCACTAAGTAAACTGTTATTAAACTTCCAATAAGATGGGCCCACAGTGTACTCTTTAATTCTCAGATGTAAATTCACAAAATCATGATCTGACAAAACACAGGGGACCATATCACAATCTGTCACCATATTTTGTACAGACTCATGGATTAACCAGAAATCCAGTCTTGACTGAACACAAGGATTGGAGCGTCTCCAAGTAAATCGTCTTAATAACGGGTTCTTGTCTCTCCAGATATCTATTACATGATAAACGTTTTTAATATTTTCTATTATTTCACAAGAGTGCTTCCAAGTGGATTTCATATTACCGCCCTCTCGGTCCAATGCCAAATTTTGAATAAAATTAAAATCTCCCCCTATTAATATTGTCTGTTCAGCATCATAATATTCTTGTATAGTCAAGTCTACAGCTTTAAAAAAATGCATGTAATCTTTTTCATTATTTGGTGCATATACATTACATATCATAAATTTTTTTCCATATACTTCCATTTTAACCAACAAAAATCTCCCGTTAGAATCTTTCACTGTCTCTATCAATTTTATATGTGGGGTTTTCCGAAATATGATACACACTCCCCTACTAGAGGAGGTTCCATGACTGAATACAATATCGGCTCTTAATTGGTTCTTCCATAAACTTTCATCCTTATCAGTCGAATGGGTTTCCTGTAATAAAATAATATCCTTTTTTAATTTGGATAAAAAACAAAAATATTTTTTCCTGGCTTTAAAGTCCCCTAGCCCATTAACATTATGGGTCATTAACTTCAGATCCTTATACATATTTCACAAGTAGGTAACCTTGTAAATTCTTATGACCCACCATGATCAAGACAAAACAGACAACAAAACATTGGCAATGAAAAAAACACACATACAATTTGCATGAAATCGAATAAAACATGATCACAAGGAATCCAAGTGCCCCTGGGCATCTTCACAGTTATTTTTTCCTCAGGTTGGCAAAAACAAATGATTTTCCTTATCACTTAATCACATGAAAAGTGTATCTTGTCTTCGGAGATATCAACTGTTAATATACTGCTGGCATGACAGGGTGCCGACTGCTGAGCTATCGCAGTCGTGTCAAGAGTTTTTCAAAGTATTTCGTATTTTGTTAGACCATTGTCTACTGTGCAAAAGCAAACTGCCAATATCCATTCTATCTTGTGGTGTGCTGCTTGTACTCCACTTCTTTTCCGCTCTCAGTCTCCCTGTAAAACAATCGCGCCGGATATTTGAAGTACACCTTTCGCTTTGGGTCCTCCTCTTTCAGCTTTCGTTTCAGTGGCAGCAATTTCCTCCTGCTTTCTCGCACTTCTACCGGCAGCACCTCATCGACAAATATCTGGTGATCCTTTCCGTTGTGCTGAAAAGGCCTCTCCTTCAAATATCTGCGGGCACTGCTGATCACTGTTTGTCTGGTTGTGTATCTACTGAAAGCTACCACAACTGGGCGAGGAGGGCCGGGTTTTGGCCTGATGCGGCCTGTGCGATGAGCTCTTTCAATGCTCACTTCACCTTCCATTTGCATATTTGACTTGGCAAATTCTTTGATCAATTGCTCACACTTCCCAGCGTTTTCAGCACCTTCAGGAAACCCGTAAAACACAGCCGTATTCCTCATCTCTCTCGCAGTGAGGTCAACAAGACGCTCTCTCAATTTTATATTCTCCTTTTCTTGCTTGTTTACTTGGTCCTGTAACTGTTTGATATCAAAACGGCACGACTCTTGCTCCTCTTTCAAGTTACTGATTTCTTTCTCATTTGTTTCAATCTTACCAAGAGCTGTGTCCAACCTGGATGTGAGATTGGAGTTCATTTCGTCTATCTTGTGGATAAGGGCCGCGAGTAGTTCATCTGTGGTTGACTTCTCCCCGTCTACTCGTCGTTTTTTCTCAAGCGAGGAGCGTGGAGGTGATTCCGCCGACGCGCCCGGGCTGGTTCCCTCCATATCTCGGTGAAGTGGTTTCACTACCGTGTGCACTGCCGAGTCAGTTAAGCCGTGTGCATTATCACTGTCACTGTGTTCTTGCGTAGCCTTCTCCGTAGTAGCGTCGCTAAAATCCATCTTAGGGTCAAAATCCTCCTTTTCCTTGAAATAATGGGAGATTGTAACGACTCCTTGTTCTAAGCTCCTTTTTCTCGATGTCATTTTGACTTTTCAAACTGTAATAGGCGAAATGAGCTGCAATTTTATTTCCTCCTAATGCCTCCGTAACACTCAGGCACGTCCTAACCGCACAGCGCCATCTTGGATTCTCTGGAGGAATTATTTGAAATTGCACTCTGGTAATCTTTACAATGCTAAACTGCTGTGAGATATGATAAATATCATGACTGGTGTCTAAATACAGATCTCAATATCAAAAATGCATTTATGAATTTCTTTTTTTTTTTACTCTACCTGCCCATGACAGTTTAATTTGCAACTCAAATTTATGTTTTAGTGCAGGGCTGAGACTTACTCTTGTATAACATTTACAGTCCTTTCCCCCAGCATCCCCCCCCCCCCCCCCCCCCCCCCCCGCAAGTCTTGACAGAATGTTCTTGATGACACAAAGCTGAAGAACAATGAGATAGTGCTTTCCAAATTTTGTGATGAATCATAGATCTTATCCAAGGTGTTTGACACACACCAAATGTGTTATTTTAATTCAGAGTTGAACAAATGCATTGTAATATTTAAGGCACACTGAAGTATTAGGGGTTTCCACCTCAAATAGATTTTGAGTTGACAACCAGAAGGTGACTTATCTTGTATTTAAAAAAGAGAAGAAAAGTTGTAACTATAACAATCCTCTGGCTTCAGATCAACAATATAACCGCACCCCTTGGTCCGTAGCCACTCTGCCAAATATTTACTGTTATTTGTGTACAGGTACTCTTTGAAGTGTGATGCAGCTCCATGTTCAAGTTGACTTCAGTAAACAGAAAAATCAACAAACCAAAATTTGGTAACATGCGTCAAATTAGAGTTAAAGTAAAGTGGGTATCTCATTCGGCTGGAGACTAGTTGGCAACCTCGTGGTAACTCTAGTTTTCCTAGTTGCGGAGTGGTCACAGAGACATCACTGCAACGTCTCCTGGAATGTAGCCAAGTCTCCACTTAGTCACAAGAAATCTATTGAAGACATTTGATTTTTCCGAACTCTTTCCAGTCTTCAGGTGGTCGCAGAGATGTCGCCAAGCGACTTCTCCTTTATTAGTCATGGCCAAGTCACACGATTAATTTTACTTGCGAGATCTCTGAGATGTCTCCATTACTTTACAACCCATTGGCAACCTACATGTACAGTACCAGAGACTTTGCGGAGATGTCACAGTGATGTCTCTGTGACTTCATGATGAATAAATTACCATTTTATGTGGAGACATCTCTAAAGATGCCATGGAGTCGCCTTCTTATTTGTTGCTTGCCAATCACTTGACATTCTGTGAAAATATCACCACGTGTTGTCTCTGTCAGCCAAGCAATTTGTGCGAGCAAAAAATGGATATCGCATTGCTGACGTCACCAATTTCCATTGACTCCTGTCTTATACTCACGATTGACTCAAAGTTTTTGTGCCTGGCACGGCTTTGGTGTCACAATAAACAAACATTTGCCACATGCGCTCAGCAATTAAAATGCGCTTACAAGCACATATTTTTTCACTTGGTTTTGTAAACAACTTCAACTGAGTGGTTTCACACATGTACGTGTACACGGCTGACTGTGACTGTGAAATACTTGGTCGCCTTTCAAGGAAAATGGTTGCCATTTGTGTGCTAAATTCAAGGATCTGTGTGGACCACGTCTGTTCACATCTGAGGTCTTGTACGTAAATCAAATAGTGTATGGTCTTTACTTGCGCAATGGAACAAGATTTCGCACTCGGTGAATGACGATACACACTATTCAATGCGGCTTCACCTTGTTGAATAGAGCGCCACTATATCTTTCACTTCTTGCAAAATCATGTACACGTGTAGGCCTACCATCACACTTGTGACCATTCACTCTTTGTATTAATTTCAATATAACCAGGGAGGTGGGAATCTCTTCCCACCTCCCTGATATAACAAAAGAAAACTGCTAGTTCGGAGGACTTCGTGATAACGAGAGTTGACCACATACACCTGTAGGTCATTAGATACAAGTTGTAACTTGTGGGGCCTTGACATCATCTCATTTGGTTTGAATAGAGTGCTTGCTGCTTGCCACTGTTTCCAGAAAACATGTAAAACATGAAATTTCATTACTTTAATCTTGTTTCCGATTTTGATGAAACCACTGCTATTCTATTTGGTTTTGCTCAAACATTTATGCAGACCACCTAGGGCATTGTGTAGCATTGCACTTTAAATGTGAATGCATGTGAAATACACTATCCCCCAAGATGCAGAGTGAATGGTCTTCATGAAGTTTGTCACTCCATGTGCAAGACATTACTTGTAAAACAAAACAACAACAACAACAACAACAACAAAACTCCACCTGCAACTGAATTCCTTGTGTATTTCTTGTCTTTCATTTATCTGATACATTGATGCACATTATTCATCTTGTACTGTAAAAGTAGAAATTTGTGCTGTGTGGAAATTTTCATGCATTTCGCGCAACCAAGAGCTACAATCGTAGCGCGAAAATGAAAGCACATGAATATTTTTGCCATATATTCCAGTAGTTAATGTCCTGATTCCGCGGGATTAAAAACGTGAAATCCATCTAACCCGGCCGAGCACGAAAATTATTAGTGCGAAAATATATATGTATTCATAGGTGATATTTACAGTTCAGCTAATTTTTTTTTTTTTTTTTTGGTTATATAAGGTAAAGATATTCCCCACAAGATACAAAATGAGTGGCCGCTGGCTGCATTAGGCAGGTGACTGTTGTATAAAAGGTCTAATACAGCAATTTCGTGCAGGGGATTTTTCAGTGGCAGCTATAAGCAGATGACCGCTAAGACAGTCTTTACTGCATTTGCTGTCAGTACATGGTTGTGAGAAAGGGTCATACATGTATATAAGTGTGTGATTACCCAAAATATTATTATAGAGACTATAGTGATATTATCCAACATATTTTTGTTCTAAGAATTTGTCTTGAAGAACAGCACACTATCTATACAACTGCTGAATGTAGCGTAATTGAGCTGGCAGACAGTGTCATTGATATTTGACAGAAATTATTGAATTTGAAAGTAGTGCTTGTTTTCAAGAATAAAAATATATAATTGGTTTCTTATAAGCTACTTACATGCAAAGTCTACAGACATCACAGTGATGAGCACTGTCATTACATACAATGTACCTACCAAGTTTGCCATTGATGTGCACACAAATCTTCTATGAAGTTTCTTTCTAAAATTAAAAAGAAAAAATGCATGTGTACATGTATGTCCATCAAACTGATTTTGAAGATACCAAAGTGTAGCACTTTTTTAGAGCAGCATCTGTTCTTAAATCATTGACAGAAATATTTTCATTCTGTTTCCAAAGGAGCAATTAAAAAAAATGTATGTTTCTGTCATTCTGGTTGTTTTGTTTTTTTTCTCCTGGAGTACATGATGTACCCTGGACAAAAATGGTTGATAAGGGCTAACATGAATGAAACTATCTATGTGTCTTGAGACTACATTCTGTCTAGCACACACTTCCCCTGCCAACAGCTGTCATCAGCCCCATCACATGATGTGAAAATTTCCACCCACATCTTGGCTTATCCCTTTGTGAGCTAATTCTGTATCACAAACCTCAATGCATTGTTTTCCAGGAGCCTTTATATATAAAAAGAGTGTTTCCTTGTGAGCAGGGGCAGGGTAGTGTCATCAGTAATAGAGCTCCATTGTTTTCGGAGAGGCAGCTGCCACATAAAAAGGTGAAGTGTTATGTGAGGGGCCATCTATTTTACCTCATATACCGGTATGTGTGTGTAAAATCTTTCTGAGACATAATGGAAAATCATTGCATTATATAGTCATGGGTCACAATCTGTTAGAAATACTGTAAAAGCAAGCTCACACAGCTAGAAGTGTGAAAGCATGAATAGAGTAGTGGCCATTAGTTCAAAAATATATTTAAGCAATCATTTGGTAGGTGCTTTCTCAGTTTCTATACATGTAAATAACACCTTTTGGGGGTTGAAACTTCATTGAAAAATGATTGTTTAATACTACTTCTAAAAAGTATAGATCTGATACGTCTAGGACAGTCTCTATCTATTACTGCTGATTGTATTATAATGATATGTCTTAAAGTTTTTAAGGAGTGACCAATGAAAGAAAAAAAAAAGATATGTCTTCAATGACACTCAGTACACTTAAGTGGCTCCAGAAATGTTTCTTATTGCTGTTTGCATTTTCCAGTGCTATAATATACATATTATACAATTTTGTATGTGTTTTTGGGTTGTGGTTTTTGTGGTTTTTTGTTTTGTTTTGTTTTGATCTATGTTGTTTTTTTGTGTGTTTTTGTTTTGTGGTTTTTTTTTCTGCCAGCCAAAATGTTGGCAAAGATCAAGATGAAAATAATAAGTACGGATAACATGGAAAAATATCATCATGTAGAAGTTGGGTGTGATTTACTACCTTGAATGAAAATTTAGTAAACATGTAAGTACATGTATATTGTTTGATTTATTTTGTCTTGTAATTTCCAGGGGTTTCTTTTTTCTTTTTCTTTTTTGATATGTATGTCCCAGTCTAAAATCCTGATTGATAACATCTGATAGATCAGTAATTTGAATTTATTCAGTCCGGAATAGCAGCACTTCATATACGTGTATGATTTACATACTAACTGGGCCTACAGCTCCAAAATTAAATCTTTGTATAAAGTATTTTGTACACGATCAATAACAATTCTGAAGTAATGACATCATCAACCACATGCACATTCTTATCAACTATTAGATATAACTGTTTTGCTTAAAGGGAAGGTAAACCCAAAGAGCAATGTGGATTGAGTGGAAGCAGCAACATTAGTAGAACACATCAGTGAAAGTTTGAGGAAAATCGGACAATCGATGCAAAAGTTATGAATTTTTAAAGTTTTGGTGTTGGAACCGCTGGATGAGGAGACTACTAGAGGATATGACGTATGAGTGGACAACAATACAAAGAAAATATAAAGGAAATTCAACAAAAATTCGCTTTTCTAGAATTATGAAAGAGCAATGGACCAACCGCTTTCAGAAAGCAGGGGGAATAATTGCTACCCTTAACATATGTCAATATCAAGTTGATGGAATTTGTAATTTTCATGAAAAATGGATTTTTGTAGTATTTTCTTTATATTTTCTTGGTATTGTTGTCCACTCATACGTCATAACCTCTAGTAGTCTCCTCATCCAGCGGTTCCAACACCAAAACTTTAAAAATTCATAACTTTTGCATCGATTGTCCGATTTTCTTCAAACTTTCACTGATGTGTTCTACTAATGTTGCTGCTTTCACTCAATCCACATTGCTCTTGGGGTTTATCTTCCCTTTAAGTAAGTGAAACTTCACAAATTCTTAACTTTCCAAATATTTACCCAGTTTTTGATCAAATTTTCCCTGTTGTGCTTCTCAAAAGTTTTTTTTTTTTTTCAGAATACGTTTAAACTGGTCCGATATCCTCGTTATGTTAGAAATGACAAAGCATGATATCAAGACTAGTACATGGGAATGACATCATTGACGAGCAGAGCATTGCTGAATAGTTTATTTTCTCAAGTATTTAAATGAAATTTCCAGCTGCTCCAGGTGTACACTGTACTTTTACGTTTTTACAAAATACTGAATGCTACAAGGCGAGGAGGGGTTTAAAATCTTGTCCCGGATCAGTTTGTAATGAAAGACTTCCTGTCTACATATATTGGTGGTATTCTGTGGTGATTGATGGAGATTAAAGTGCATATGAACAGGCTGTTACTGATTTCCGAGTGTTTGTTGAATAGGTGTCAAGTTAATAGAACACAATGTACACGTTCACACACCAACACATACGTACACCAAAAAGGGTACAGTTGTATAAGAATGTTCAGTGTATGTACAATGTATGTTTTTTAATTGTGGCCCTTTCAAAACTTTTTCTTATACAAACATAGATTCAAAAGAATAAGACAGTATGATTCTTTTTTTTTTCTTTTTTTTTTTTTGGTTGGGGGAGGGAAGGGGTGGTAAAAGGATAATTACAGTAATGTTGCAACAGAATTATTGTTTTCAGTATTTTTCTATTTCTTAAGAAGTGAACAACTGAATTTAAGCAAACATTAAGATATACACTTTTTGGGGGGTTGTCAACATATTTTGGTGCAATTAGCACTAGCTTTATTTAAATTTTGTTGGCTTTATGCTCAGTTCAGTTTGATTCATGTATCTTTTTGTGATATCTATATTAAAACTTAAAAGGAAATACAATTAGGTGGTCATGAAGACCAAAATATGTAACCTACTGCAAAACCAGAAATTTTTGTGTGCCTTGTAATTTCACAAGAGCAAAGATTCCCCAAATTATAATGCTTTCGAAGGATTTTGTCTATACCACATTGAATGCCAGTGACAATTCACAAAAATGAAATGTTACAAAAAAAGCTGTGGGCCACATTTTGCAAAAATTTATGCCGCCAACAATTTTTCTGTGCTTGTTTGACTGTTTTTGTTATTTGTCTAATGAGATGAAGCAATGTTTGCTGTGTTGTGTAACACTATGCTTGTCTAGGAGCATCCTGCTCCTTCATCTAGCCTATTTCCCCAAGATCCAATCACGTGCAAGTCAAGCCACTATGTGCCCTTGAGAGATAGAAGGACAGGGGTCCAGACAGGTAACTGTACTGATACTCTTGGCGACTACATATGTGGTACCCTTGATAAATAATTGCAATTTCTGACGTAGATGATGCAACCCATTGTTTTCTGTAATTACTCGTCATTTGAAAATAAATCCCTTTGTGATGTGAAAGGAAATGTGTTTATATTTCGGCATTTTTTTTTTTTTCAGATTTTAGCCATAACCTGCAATAATGTTTATATTGATAGATAGAAATGGTTTTGTACATGTATACTTGTCTTAATACACTGTATATACAATGTATGCGATGTCAACTTTTGTGGAGTGTGCTGTATTTTCATTTCAAATCACTGATGATAATATTTCAGTAGCATAATCATAAGAGTTGTAATTGATGTTGTGATTTATTATGATCCTTAATCAATATCTGTATGCATAATCATATATGATTATTCATATTACCATTGTGACCTTTTTCTCAATGGCATATAACACACTCCTTATTAAAACCAAAACCAATGTAAAGGCCTTTACAACTGACTGTCATTTTGAATCAAAAGAAACAGCAACTAACCAAACCTTAATACAAAATGTACTCTATACCCTTTTAAGGTTCCAAAAAACATGGCACAACCTCCGGAAGTTGTGCCATATGTTTACATATTGTACCTCAGATGATGTAGATTCTAAACGGTCATGGCACAAAACACTAGTCTGGAGTCAGTCTGGCCTACGAACGTACTAAGTCTGGGTGAATGTCATGAGACCCTGCGTTCACATTGGTCCCCGCGACGCGGGGACAGCCACAAGAGATCTTATTTTTTTTACAACTGACTGTTCACATTGGTATCTCATCTGTTCCCGAGCTGTAGGGGCATTTCCTTGGGGCTTCACTTGAATCCAGGCATAGCGCATGCGCACATTTGATGACCACAGCTGGACGCTATCAATTGCGCCCCAAGGTCACTCTCCCCTCCAAATCTTGTCCCTGTACCTGACTTGCTTCGCGGGGACAAGGGAACAAGTCCCAGCGAGCGTTCACATTATGGTTTTGGAGGAGAAAGTCCCACAACTCGGGACTTTCCCCGCGTCGCGGGGTCCAATGTGAACGCAGGGACAGACAGCCCTAGCATGAATCTAGCACAACCTTCAGAGTTTTTGTCATGTGTACTGCAAATCGGGGACTCTAAACGGTCCTGGCGTGAATGCAGAGCACACTTCCGGTGACCTGCACTGTCCGTAGCAGAGTGCACATGTACTTGTATGTGAGGGAGAGACTGCCCCCACCTCTCCTAAGGAGAAATGCACACTCTATGGTTTCTTTAGAAACATATGCAAACTTTGTGCTAGATGACCGGGGAACTCTAGATAGGGTCTTTCTCACCCTTGCCGAGTTTGTTAAAAAACAACAGCAACAATAATGCTAATTCTTGCCTTGCATTGGAGGTCCTCCCAGTACAGAGACTTGCAGTAATAGTATCTCTTTGCTTTAATTTCAGTCAAAATTTAAGTCAAAATGATACAGCTCGTTTCATTGGTAGGGCATTTTTTTTCCCCTCATTTAAATCAGTGAATGCTGGGTGGGCAGTGATGTTTTTGTTGCAATTGTTGTCAACTCTTGTTATTCTATTACTTGGCACTGAGAGTCAGTAGCATGCGAGGCACAAATGATCACTGGCACTTTGTCTCAGACTACCCCCTCACTCTTTTTTGTATCTTTGTGTAAAACTTTAAGAAATGACTTCCTCATTTGTGACTGTCTATTTTACATATGACAAAGATTCTTGCAGAGAGTGCTGCACCCTTTTACTCAAGTATCTCTCCCTCTAGTTGGAGTTGTGATCCCTTTTGCCTTGCTCGGTTCCGTTTCATGACGTCACCCAATGCTGCCCTGCAACAGTCATCACAAAATCTTGGTGTTGATCTGCTAATTAAGTGATATACTGATCGGCAACTCAAAATGCCACATGGCATGACAATTTTTTACAAGAAAATTAGTTTGTCAGCTAAGTTTTAGGGAATCAGTCCATGAATTTACAAATCCATTCATTCATCAGTCTCTTTCTTCATGTGAGAGTATAGTACCCAGGAATTCTGCATATGTGTTGATGCTGTGGATTCAAATTTGTTTTTTTTCTCTTGTTCGCAACAACAAAAACAAAAGTCTGTTGCTTAAAACTTTTTTGTCTGTTTTGTATTATTAGGAGAATTTGTTGTTATTTTAGAAAAGTAGTGTAGCAAAGCTAAAATTACCTGTGAGATTTGAACAATAGTATCTAGGGGACTTGAATGCAGAACATGAGTCAGTGCCAATTGTGGAAACTTCAAATTACACCAGCGTTTGACCTCATGTGCAATGTGTGGAAACTTTGTGCGAAACGAATGAGGAAGAGCATTACGTGCACCTCCTCTCTGAAGTGATTGAAGTCAGTCAGAGAGAGAGAAACTTGCAGAAGAAAAAAAAAGCAACAACAAAGTTTGGAGAGTTTGGAAGTGCTTCTCTGCTATTGGTTCATGCCAAGCGTGAGTCAAACTTTTCTCTGGCAACTCATGACATCATTTCATTTTGACCAGTGACTGGGACCCCCTTTGCGACAGCTGCATTGTAGAATTGCTGGCGAATCAGTGCCATGGTTTGTTGGCTTGATTAGCAACAGCAATTTCAGTGAGGGAGAGAAAGAAAAAGTTAGTAAAGAGTTTCAGGACTTTCCTAGAGTTGGGACACATTGTGAACCTGGAGTTCTTTTGCTCCGGTTTGGATTTAAGTTGTTGTGTGTAGTTCTTTTCACTTCGGTTGCCGACATGAGGGTGTACGAGTCGCGACTTCCTACCCCACCGTACGCATCATTCCCGCAGCGCCCAGGCAGCAGGCTGCCCCACTATTATCGGCCCAGAAACAATGGCATCGTGGTAAGCACCTTTTCCCCATGTCTTCTTTCATCTGCGATTTTGCTGCTACGGTGTTCTTTCTGTATCTCAGAAACAGAAGAATGAAAGGAAACTAAGCTATTAGAAATTGGGATTGAAATAAAGTAGTACACCCCTAATTAATATTTCTGCAACTCGAGCTGACAATTTTAGTAAATGTCCTGCATCTTCTATCATTCCTAAATTATCCTGAGGCAGTCCCTTTTTTTTTTTTTTTTGCATGTAAAAAGGGCATACTGTTTTGGATAAGAAAAATAATTATGATTTTATGTGGTGGGATTGGTCTATTGTTGCTTCTAAACAGAATACTACAAGCTTTCATCCAATTGAACTTTCACTTGGATAATGAAAATCATGAAATATTAAAATATTCAGTTGCTTCAGTCACATCAGGTAATTGTTAATGACGGAGTGAGTGGAGGGAAGAGCATGCAATCAGGGAAGTTCACTGTGTTTCTTTTCTTTCCCCCTAATGTTTGATAGTTTATTCAAGAGAGATCGGGAACGTTTTATTGTAGATTACTACTACACATGCTTAAAGGGGAAATGCAGTCCCAAAAAAGGTGTGTCTGATAAGTAAGAGTAAAATCTGACGAATTCAACAATTTGACTGAAATCTGATGGAAAATAGGGCAGTTATGAAATTTTTAAGTTTTGCTCATTTCTGCAAAACAGTTCTTGTACAGTGGATATGTATATGGAAATGAGTGAGCTGACCATGTCATAACCTCACAATTTTCCATTGATTGTGTACAAAAAATGATGAAAATTCAATTATGTTTCTGTCATTCAAGTCTTAAACATACATGTAATGTCATTCCTGGTTGAATAACTTCAGAATAGTAATCATTTACATGTATCAGGATTTGAGCCTCAGGCAAAATTGTGTTAGAATGAAAAGCTGGAAATTCCAAAATTTTATACACAAACTATGGCAAGTTGTGAGGGGATGACATGCTTACTTTGCCATTTGCATATATTCTTTCAAGAACTGTTTCCTGAAAATTAGCGAAACTTCAAAATGTCATAACTTCCGTATTTTTCACCCTATTTCGATCACAATTTTACCATTGAACTCGTAATATTTTACTCTTATCAGACTAACTTATATTTGGACTAGATTTTCCCCTTTAACAACATGACAAAATCCTTGTTTGACTACGTTTATAAAGACTGATGCTAAAATCTATAAAATGTAATTTGCCGACATTAAATCTCCGACATGAAAAGAGTACTGTGAAATAAGGAATGTTCGCATGCATTTTAATTTCGTGAATTTCATGAGAGCCAAGATTCGCGAAAATAAGATGCATGCAAAAGTTCTTATCTATACTATATGCATTGAATGTTAGAGGCAATTCGCGAAAATTTCATGCCACGAAAAAGGCCGTCGGCTCCAATTTGCGAAAATTTCATGCTGCAAAAATATCTAGTTTAACAGCACTTTGCCATATATGTTAAGTATCAAGTTTAAGCATGAAATTCAGCAACTCTCATTTATTCACCTTGTCCCTACCATGACATTCAAATGTCAAAGAAATTGATTACCACAATCTTACTACTCTGTGTTTTTGTACAGTTTCTGTGAGGACTTAGAGTTTTGCTATGCCTTTAAGATCTACTTAAAAAGAAAAAAAATGCTTTCTCCCCTTAATATTACTTAAAGAGGAAAGTAACATGTAAGACACAATTATCATCATACCTTTTTTTTTATTATCCTTAACTTTTTATGTACCACGTTCGCACGTCCGACTCAGTTGATGGCGTGCCGACTTCGCATATTCTGCTCAAGTGCACAAACCCGCCCAAACCGATTGATAGATTGCCATATGCCGCAGTACAATAAAAGCATTTCTTGCGCTTCCTATCATCTCACATATAGCTTGCATTTTATGTGGTGATTGGCTATAAAGTGATGTTACATACTGGATTTGCATGTAAATTCTAAGTTTCTGTCACAGTTTTGTGTGCAGAAGTCGTGCCTTTACAGTAAATTAGCTACTAGTCATTTGAAGAAAAACAGTCATAGATTTGTCATACAGTTTACATCAAAGCAAAGCTTGGCGTTTCTTCTACTTTACTTACTATATGTCCAGCTTAACAGAAATCTATTGAAGTAACATAGATTTGAAAAACAGAATGTTTTCTCAAAGCACTGATGACAACATTGGTGTCTCAGAATAGTGTGGCACACGGGGTTTCCACCGTGGCACATAGAGAGTTAATGGGCTTTTTGTTTTTCCCTGTTTTATAAGACACAAAGTATAAATATCTCATTTTGGGCATTGTGCATCATGCAGAAGCCTTTATTGCCTGATATATTAGCATTCAACACAAAATTAGGAGAGATATCTTGCATTTTGAAAAGGCTCTAAGAGTCCTTGGTACAGCTTGAGATTGGATGTTATCCAAGCACTTTCTATTATCTAGGATGCTGGAGTGATAGAATCTGTTGGACAGCTGACAGGGTAGAGATGAAAGCTTGACGGGCAAGTCACTTGTGTGTGTGTGTGATTGTTTTATATAGAGCCATGTAATTGTGAATGGAATGTTTTTCATAGTACAATGTATTTTGAGTTGTTAAAAGATGGATAAAAGGTTCAGGGAGGGAATTATATAAAGTTAAAATGCAGAAAGAAGTGGTACAGTGTAATGTAGAGAGCTGATAGCCTATTCTCATGCCTGTAAAAACGCTTAGTGTATCTCTGAGGTGTTAGTTTTGAGTTGTTGGCTGGTGTTTTATTTTACCAGAACAGTGGCTATGATCAGAACTCTTTCAACACATGGGATAAGCACAGATTTAAGTAATCAGGCACTACAGTTGTAGGTTACAGGATGACTTGAAGACTCACTGTAGAGACAGGTTGAATACTATTACCCTGTTGGCACTTTACTACCATACAGAGATGTCAGCTGAGAGTTCATTTTTACTATTTTTCCCACTTCCTTAGGTATGGTGACATAATTCCTTTGGAAATGTGTTAGAAGTGAACATCATGGCATGTTCAATTTTGTCAACCAAACATACCATTTAATTTCAAGAATATCAGGTCAATATAATGTGAAAATTACACTCATACAAAGTAGGTGTATTTTTTGAAATGGTGAAATGAGTTGATGATGTCACTGCCTTGCAATGCAGGCTTCAGTGTGTGTACATATGTACACCTATTTTACAACAAGTGTGTATCTTGAAAAAAAAAAAGAATATTTGTGGGCTATCAATTGGTTTTAAAGTAAGTGTACAAAGTAAGTTATATTTTGAAATATTGTTAAATTGCAATTCGCTGCTTATTTATGTCGATGTAGGGCAATTTGTTAATCAGTTGCTATAAAAACAAAGTTCTCAGTGCAAGAAATTAATTAATTTGAATAGATATGCAGTACCTCCTGCATGCTATAAGGAATAGAACCAGCACTGGCGGTCGGGCGGATGCTCAGTGGTCTTGTGGATACAATAGTAAGACATCTGTCCGGTGATCAGGAGGTCGTAGATTCATATCCTGCCCAAGTGTGTCTGCCCATGATTTTTTATTGTGGCTGCTACTAAACGCCGATTAATACGGTGCTTATTTACGTTGATATAGGGCAGTTTGTCAATTAGTTAAAATAAAAACAACTCAACTCCAGAATTTCATTAATTTCAATAATATAGATGTTATGTAGCAAAATGAAACAGGTTTTAGCTCCTGAAAATTCATGATTTGAGATACATGGTCTTGTCACTGTGTGGACTATTATACCAAGGATTCCTGCCACTACTCCAAACTTGATTCACCTGTGAGAGAGTGAAAGGGTAAAAAAAAAAAGGTTATCTTGGAATGTAGGCTAATTCATGAAGGAAACACTTCAAGAGCGCAGCATATCCATGTTAAAGAGATGGTATCTTGGTCAAGAACATTCAAATTGCAGGCAGAATATGAGTTCCCCAGCAGGGACTTGGAATGAGGGAACTCTAGGACCCCGTTTACAGTGCGGGGCTGGGCCGAGCCGCGGCCGAGCCCAGCCTCAATTGCGGGGCTTAGCCCCACAATTTTGTCCGTTTATACTGCCGGGCTCAGCCACGCTTTTAATTCAAACCTTTCAATATTTTGTCGTAGTGGCGCTCTGCTTGTAAACAAACGCAATTTGGTATAGTCTGGTTTTCAGACCCTTTGCCAACTGGATTCCGTGGCAACGAAGTCGCCGTTCGGGCAAAGGCCTTAGCAGGACAACACCACCTTAAACTATACTAGTTTTCGACGTTGAGGGGGTTAATATCCTGAATAACGAAATAGTACGGGCAGAGGGTTTGGAAGCCAGACTAAAATTGGCCGTGCATTTGGCCCAGTTTGCGTAATAACTTGAGAAAAGGCCGGGCTCGGCCGCGGCCGAAACCACCTCCAGAGCGTGGCCAAATGCGCGGCCAATTTCGGCCCCTCATTTGGCCTTTTGCGCGTTTACACTGAAATGAAGGCGGGCTCGGCCGCGGCCGAGCCGCGGCCAAGCCTCGCACTGTAAACGGGGTCTTACACCTGCTTGCTTGATACAGATATGTGAACATTCACAGGGAGTGCCCCCTCCATCCAAACATCATGAGGGTATAAACAAAACTGGGTCGAGTGCCACCTAAGCAACAACTCATGACAGGACATGATATGCAGTGCTATTCCAGTTTCCTATGGTGCCAGTTTGGCATTCATTAATGATATTGCCGCTATATTTAACAGGAATTGTACACAGTACACATATGTTTTTTAAAGCAGAACATTGCCGATCATTATTGATATTTTTCTTGCACACATTTTTCTCTCACAATTTTAGTAAATGAGGGTGATGTCTGATGATCTGTGCAAACTGTACTAGGGTACATTATTTGATAGTACTGTACATAACGTGCAAGAAAGGCTCTGAAGAGTCACAGTCATATTGATTGATTATTGTGTTTTAACTTGAGAAAGTGTTTTGATTTAGCTCTGTGAGCTATTGCTACCATTCCCCACGTGGAGGCCCCCAAGGACAGGGGGGGGGGGGGGGATGGACATAGACCCAGAGTCAAGGAATCTTTACAAATCTTGTTTTCTGTACCAGAAGTGATAAGTACCCCATTCAGTAACTCCTTTGGCCCTGGCCCAGCTAAGTCATAAAATTTTTTATGTAATAGGTAATAGTGCCAGGAGCGGGCAATTTTGGTGCTGCTGAAGCTACGTTTGTAGCACCAGGTGCGGGCCGGTCAAAGAGTTTATGAACAATAGCAGCACCAGGCTCAGGCCAAAATTCCTTGCATGGTCAAAGGTCACAATTACCTTGCCGTGCCGTGCCGCGCGTTCTGTTACCATGGTAGTTATCCCTTACGTGGCCGAGTTCGTGAATGGGTCATCATAAAAGTAGCACGGCTCTGGTAATAGTGAATGCAATTTTTACTGCTTGGTGCAGGCCAAATTAGCTCGGGCCAGGAGCTGGCCAAAAATGCATGAGTTACTGAAAGGGGTATCATTAGTTAGTGCCATGAGTAAGCAGATTGGTGACTATAGTTTCAAGTTTGTTCGTGGCAGATCTGGGGGTGGGCATGTCAAATTGGGGCCAAATTTTCATATTATTTTCTTTTTTTAAACTCGTCAAATTTTCACCAAACTTTTCAGGTATCATCACTAGAGTATAGAATGTATATATACTGTATATATTACAAATGAGTACCATTTTCCACTTGGGGCTCCCAGGGGCACATTGCCCAGGGAGCAGGGAAGGCAGAGCCCTTAAATTAAGGAATCTTTACAAATCTTCTCTGTACCAGTTCTAATAATTACCTGAGTTGGTGCCTTTAATAAGTATATTAATGACTGTAGTTTCAAGTTTGTTAATGGCAGATTTGGGTACCAAATTTAGCGTAATTCTCACATTTTCATATTTTTCTTGAAAAAAAGCATATAGTCAAATTTGTTACCAAGCCTGACAGGTATTATAATGTGGGTAACAGAACATATCGAACAAATGGGCACCATGCCCTCACCCTCCTTGGGACCCCTAGTGAACTCAGAGCCCTCAAATTAGAGAATCTTAAACAAAAAGAGAAGATAATGAATAAAAAAAGACATCCTTAAAACCAGAGATCCTATGAGTAAATATATTAGTTAATGTACTTTCAAGGTTGTTCTTTGTACATCCAGGGGATGGGGAAGGAATTGGGGCCAGTTTTTACGTTTGGTCTTTCTTTTTTTAATACATTGTCTAATTTTTTTCATACATTGCAGATATTTCTGGCAGTGTGAAAGGATATAAATTAATGCATGCTCCCTGGTAGTCTTTTGTCAAGACCCTCTCGCTACTGTATGTGACGACTATCTGCCTAACGGGTGAGCTAAGGGAGCCCTGCTGAGCGAGGGCCTTTTGAGATCTGCTTCACACATTATATTATTCGTGACATATGAACCCTACTGAATAGTCATATAATTGGGTTTCGGTCGACCGATGGAATGGTACGCTCCCCACATCCTCTGTCTTAGCGTTGTCTGGCTTGTTCACATGCATTACTGACCACCACAGAGACTCCAACCCAAAGCACCTCCTGATCTGGAGATTCTCTCGCCCGAAACCCCTAGCAAACGGGAGACTCCAAGTTGATGGGTGCAAAGCGCGAAGTTCCTAGGGTTCCAGATGCTCTCTGGTGCTATTTAAGGTTTATTTTCTTCAACACACGATAGAAATAAGTAAGAAATCCTTTCCAACGGGAGACAAAGAGCCAGGGCGGGAGAAATGAAATCTTAAGCGGGAGAACGGGAGATTTTGCAAAAATGGGTTTTCGGCGGGAGATCTCCCGTCAAAAACGGGAGAGTTGGAGTCTCTGCCACCATTGGAAGTATGTGGTATGATTTGCCGTATGCAGATTGGGCTCGGTTAGACAGAAATGAAGATTGGTCGATCTTTTGCTCTCTAGTTCGGAGAGCAAAAATCGGTTATTTAAAGGGCTAACATAAGGGTGCGAATCAGATCTCAAAAGGTCCTCGTGCAGTCCACCTCTGCTGAGCCCACTTCGTTCGCCCCTAACCCTAACCCTAACCCTAACCCAACTCACCACCATACAACGAGAGGGCCATGGCAAAAGGCTAGGCACCTGGAGGCCCTCAAAGCTATCCCTCCCCCCCCCCCCCCAAGGTGTCTATGTTCTAATATGTGATACACCTACACTCAATTAGTATGTATAGCCTAATGTTACATGGAACTTGAACCTGCAATACTCTGGTGAGTGGATTGGAATTGAAGTGGTTTGTTGATTTTAATAAAGTATGGGAAAAACATACTCAGCCAATAGGCTGAAAGGCTTGTTTGCTTCACAGTGAGGAAGATTACACACATGTCTGCAATATTATATCATGCTGTATATCAACATGATAGAATGATTATAACACATTTGGCAAAATTGAGTAATGCCAGTATGGCCCAAGATTTGCAGCATAAAACATGTAGTGACGACAAACAATGTAGAATGAAAGGAATTTGTAGTTGTTGACATTGTTAATATTGTTGAGTGCATGAGATGCTGGTAGTCTGTGAAATTCTTGAAGCCAATGCACTGTGTAGCCATGTGGTTCAATCATGTTTTTGCTGATACCCCCATTTCACAGAGATTTGTACTCGAAGTATATCTGATCGCATTCTGACAAATCCAACTTGTGCTGGTCAACTATTAGGTCAGTGTCATACATGTCACACGTGATCCTCATTGGATGATCTTGCCTCATCAGATGATGCCCAACATGTCTGACACTGACCTGATAATTGACCAACACAAGTCGGATTCATCAGACTGCCAGCTGATACACTTTGCTGGGTGGCCGGTAGCAAAAAATTTTGAATCCGACAAGTGACCAATGAAAAAAAAAAAAAATTGTAGAACGGGGGTACTAAATGTTCATCTTCTTTGTCTGGTGATCACACAGACGGTAGGCTACATGTAGGCTTCATGAAGGGATTGTAAACTCTTTCTTTAGTTAAAGCATATAAAGTTACAGTCATTCTAATTCTGTGTTCTAATCTTAGGCCCAGAATATATCATGGGTGAGTAAGTTGCATTTGATGAGCCATCTGAATTGTGTACTGAAGTACTTCAGATATTGTACAAACGATGCTCTTCACCTATTTACGTTTATATCTTTGCTGATATGGCAGTGCCAGTCTGTGTTGGGCTCTAAAACTGACACAATGTTTTTCCTTAAAGTATTTTTGTTTTTGTTTTACCTTTTCATAGATATTTTGTCATTGTTTCAAAGACAATGATTTATTTGACATTTTTCCCCCTAAGAAGAAAGATAGCAAATGCTGGCATAACCTGGTACGTTTGTTACTATTCATGGATCATTTTGACTTTAAACCCTCAGAAAGATTTCTGTGCTGCCTTTTGTTCATTACAAAATTATATGATATGGAGGAAAGAAATGATACAAAGAAATTGATAAAGATGATAATAAAAAGTACTACAGGTTCACTAATTAAAGAAAGAACTTTATAAGGAATACAAATGGTAGTGATGGGTATACTACAGTGAGGCATTTGAAATAGAAGTCTAATTTTACCAGATTAAAAAAAAAATACAGACATAATACAATTTGTATATCAAAAACTCATTTTGTCTTAAAATCATGCTCATTTACTCATTGATAGTGAAATGTGTTTAAGCCCTTTAGTTTTCTCATTAACCTTTCAGATAGATGTGATTTTTGTGTTGCGGTATGAAATGATATAACTCATGTAGGAATTTGTCTGTTGGTTGTAGTATCAAGTTTGGCAGAGCTTAATCATTCATCACCTGTGTAAATTGCTTTATCAGTTTGAAGTCCAAATCAACTGGGCCACCCTGTCCCAAGAGCCCTCAGGGAGAGTCCACACAAGATATTCCCTTCCTCTGATAGGAGTTTGATGTCAGATGATTTAAGCACTTTGATGAACTTCCAATTATAAGCAGGGTGTCAAGACCAAATGAAGTCTTGCTTGTGATTCACAAGTGTAGACAGTGGATCTGATGTACAATGTAGTGTTCCATTCTTCTGCATTACTGAGCAGATATCAAGCTGCATGATCAGGGAACTGTGATATTCATTTATTTGTGCTTTCTTCTTGAAGTCTTCTTGAATGAGGCAGAACGAGAACATTGTCTCTATTTTTCAACTTTATTGCTTGCAGTCTTGCTGTATTTTCTAGGATGTGATACACTATTTAATCACCAACTGTCACTGAAGCTCTGTTCACACTCCTGTAGACTCTTACAGAGAGATTTTACGGGTTCTCCACTCCACCTCCAGGATTGATGCAACTGATGATTTCATTGAAGTTGGCATTTCAAGCATAACTCATCACTCTGACTTGCAACATGCGTCCAAAGAAGCGAGGAATGTACCAGGTGCTGTTTGTGTTTGGTTGCGTACATCATTCAACCAAGGAGGTTTTATACGTGGAGTTCCAACTGGCTGTAATTATTCAAACAGTTGTCTTCTATTGATGTACAAAAGAATTCCACAAGTGCACTTGTGCCTTTGATGATTGATGTTCCAAGCCGCTGTCTTGCTGAGCAATCTGAAGATTCATTTTGAACGTTATCATAATGTTGGCCATATTTTGCTTATTAATTTATTAAATGAAATGAAATTTCACTTAATAATAAAGCATGTAAAACAAAAGTCAATTCCGTTCAGAAAGTTGCGCATAAGTATAAATCAGAGCTGTATTATGTGAAAATGTTTAAAACTGTACCATCCTGGAAAGCTGGTTTTATCACTTTTCCACTTAATTTCCCCAAATGAAACTAATATTTGATAATCTTCAAGTATAATTCTTTATTGATAGATATATCAGATTAGTGCCCGCGTATGCCCAGTCGAGTAATTTTCATCTTCATGTCAGCATTTTTTCCTCAATTTCTGTTCATGCATCCTCGTGTCTGTACCACCTACCTTTAATAAGAAGGGATAGCGAAAAGTAATTACCATCACAAAGACATATCTTCCTTTGAAAGTGGCTGGTGATTATGCAATGAGACACGGGTCAATTGTCTTCGTATCGGCGCAGCAGATCCTGTTTGGCACATGCTTCAAATATTTTTGAGTGGCGGCTTCGAACATAGATCAAAGGGAATAACTCTGTTGTTACTCCATCTCTTCAACCTCCTTGATTCAACAGAGTTGTGGTTTGGTCATAATGTAGAAGGACCAGTTTGATTATAACACGTGCCCTCTTATTTGATTTACATGCCTCTGTAAAAAGGAACTAACATCCTCCTTTGAATAATGAGGACGTGGAAAATTTCCTTCAGGTTGTATCATGGCTGAGGTAGAGAGATATAATACAGGAATCAGTGGCTCTGTGTAAACTATTGTTAAGTTTAAATTTAAATTGCAGTTATTCATTAATCAGCATATCACATGGAAATAAATTATCCCATGTTTGATGTTTCATCAGATTTGAGTATTCAAAAGCAGGACTATACAGATGTTCCTGAGTATTAGTGTGACCAAGGAGGTTCAAGAGATGGAGTAACAACAGTGTCATTCCCTTTGATCCCATGTTTGATGCTGCCACTAAGAAATATTTGAAGTATGTGCTAAACTGGAGCTGCCTCACAGATAGGATGACAATTGATTCATGTGGCATTGCATCATGACTCGTCACTCTCAATGGAAGATATGTCTTTATGATGGTAATTACTTTTCGCTGTCCCTTCTTATGAAACATGAGCAGTACATAAAGGTGCAGACAAAGGGATGTGCGAATAAAAATTCCACAAAAATTGATGAAATAAGAATTAAAATTACCCGACTTTACATGTTTTTACACTAATCTAACAAAAAAATTAATAAAGCACTACACTTGAAAATTATGCTATATCAGTTTCATTTGTCGCAAGTGATCAGAAAGATGATGAAATCGACTTTCCAGTGAAGGTGCAGTTAAAAAATTTTCACAACATACGGCTCAGATTTACACTTTTTGACATAATCCTGGACAGGAGTTGCTTCCTTTTTCATTCCCCTTTCATTAGCTGAAATTCAGTTTCCTTTAATACAAAGACAAACAAAATATAGCAGACATTATGTTAGCGTTCCAAATGAATCATCTCTTTGCACAGACCCCGTTTACAGTGCGGGACTGGGCCGAGCCGCCGCCGAGCCCCGCAATTTTGTTTTTGTTTTTTTACACTGCCGGGCTCGGCCGCTGTTTTAATTCAAAACTTTCAATATTTTGTGGTAGTGGCACTCTGCTGGTAAACAAACGCAATTTGGTATAGTCTGGTTTTCAGACCTTTCGCCAACTGGATTCCGTGGCAACGAAGTCGCCGTTTGGGCTAAGGCCTTTGCCGAAGGAAAAATCATTTTACAGGACAAAACCACCTTAAACTATACTAGTTTTTGACGTTGAGGGGGGTTAATATCCTGAATAACGAAATAGTACGGGCAGAGGGGTTTGGAAGCCAGACTAAAATTGGCTGCGCATTTGGCCCAGTTTGCGTTTACACTGAGAAAAGGCCGGGCTCGGCCGCTGGTCGAGACCACCTCCAGAGTGTGGCCAAATGCGTGGCCAATTTTGGCCCCTCATTTGGCCTTTTGCGCGTTTACACTGAAATGAAAGCAGGCTCGGCCACGGCCGAGCCTCGCACCGTAAACGGGGTTTCAGAAAGACGGCGGCATCGAACCCCAGTCATCAAAGTCACAAATGCACCTGTGGAATTCTTTTGTACGTCAAAAGAAAAACTGACCACTGTTTGAATGTTTACAGCCAGTTGGAACTCCATTTCTCAAACCTCCTTGGTGTGACACAACAGTATCATCACAAGTAATGAAAAGTTGGGTTCCACTGTATCATACGTGTTTATATATGCTCAAATTATATTTTTTCCACGTCTGTAGCTGTACATTTAGTGACACTGTTTTGATTTTACTGGCAAACTCCTTAAGAATCTCATCTTTTTCAAATCAGAGCCCAAAGTTGAAAATGATAACTATGTTTGGTTATCAAAACATTGTACAGTAATTGTGCAGATGGGATCCTTGCTTTTATGACATGATCCAGGTACTAAAAAAAATTACACCTACACTACAGAAAGTCATCAAAGGAATTCAAGTAAGCTACCAAAGTGATGATGACTGAGTATGGTTAAAAAATGTGCTCTGTAAATACAGTTATATCATTGGATATGTGACCATGCATCACAAAACAAACAAAGTCGCACCTCTTGGTTTTACGTGATGACTCAAGAAAGGTGAAACGGGTCAACCAAGTCAATTTTGAGTTTCCCATATTTTCTGAAAGAGCTATTCTTCTACATTATTCTTGAGTTTGGTATCATAAATTGAATGGGAAAGTGGGTTTTCAACAGTTTTTCTAGAACCCCTTTTTAGGTATGGTAGTGGTCTGATCAGGTTTTTCTGAGAGGCCCCTTTTTTTTTCTTGAAAATCCTTTCCACACTCTTCACTTTCAACTTTAATAACTTTTGAAAGGATGATGCTACTGCTTTGAAAGTTGAGATTTATCATGGACAGAATGTGTTAATAGAGCATGCTCAGTTTTAGATTAATCTGAATCCCTTCATTGTTGTTGCTACAGTGGTTTACATCATGTTTTTTGTCGGATTCATGGCACAGGTAGCACGACTTAGCAAATATTAAAGATAATATAAAGTTTTGGTACCTCAAAAGTTTCCCTGAATTTCCTTGTCTTAGTTTGTGTTTCAGGTTAAAGTACCTTTCATATAACTAACACAGTGAGACTTACTCGCCCCAAAGTGCTCTCATGTCTTAGTAATCATGCAATTAACTGTGACCAGCAGCCCCATACGCATAGCGTAATGGGGCTTCGCATTGTAGCATTCAGGATCATGACAGATTTAGTATCGCGGGTAAATATCAACTTAAAATCCAAACATTTCTTCAATTTGAAGACTTACCAATTAAGTTGAAGTATTGAAAACAGGCTTCGGGCAACGTTTGGTTCTGCCAATAGTCCCTTTCTGTTTGAGGACCTTGGGAGAGCTATATATGCTGTATACTACGGCCAGCGCATGCGCACACATCACATGCGCACAAATTTCAAATCCATGAACGGATAAGATGTTTGTGTGCGCATGCGCTGGCCGTCAATTCAGTGTAGCTCTCCCAAGGTCCTCTCGACCGAGTCACATTCAGTCATCAATTCGAACAGAAAGGGACTATTGGCAAAACCAAATGTTGACCGACGCCTGTCTTCAATACTTCAACTTAACTGGTAAGTCTTCAAATTGAAGAAATTTTTGGGTTTTAAGTTGATATTTACCCGCGATACTAAATCTGTCATGATCCTGAATGATGCAATGCGAAGCCCCATTTAGCTATGCGTATGGGGCTGCTGGTCGCAGGTAGCTATGCGTATGGGGCTGCACGCTGCTGGTCGCAGTTGTTATACAAATGATGCACAGGATAGAGTGCGTTAGTGGAGATGCAGCTCACTCTCGGGTATTTACAATGTAGTGCAACATGCACTCGGCTTCGCCTCGTGCATGTTTCACAATTGTAAATACCCTCGAGTGCGCTACATCTCCACTAACGCCACAAAATAATCCTGTGCATCATTTGTTTTATAAAATGGGTCGAAAACTAACAGCATTTTTCACGTACCTTTGTGGGTCAATACCAGTCAGCTACATGTAGCACTCGTCGATGTTCGTCCCAAACATTTACGCACGTCGCACTCGGAAATCCCGCACATAAGTACTGTACGTATAAGAGTATACGTACGCCACACATGTTATGCACACAAGAAAGGCCGGCCGGCAGCCCGAACTAATGCTAGAAGTTGTTTACAGGATTGACAGCGCGTATAGTAGCGCGCGACGCACTTGTAACAACTGATTGAGTGCGCACTGCTAGTGTAAACATTGTGACGTCAGGCCGTGCATGTTAGTGAGAAATTGATACATGCACACGTGACTCATTTCAGCGCTTTCAATTGGCTACATTCTTGAACCCATTTTATAACATGCAATAATGGTTTCGTACAATACGTGTACTACCTCGCCGCCGTACGGCGGCGGCTCTGGTACGAAACCATTATTGCATGATTACTGACACATGAGAGCACTTTGGGGTGAGTAAGTCTCACAGTGTTATGTATATGAAAGGCACTTTAACCTCAAACACAAACTAAGACAAGGAAATTCAGGGAAACTTTTGAGGTACCAAAACTTTATATTATCTTTAAGCGTTTGAATAGACCCTGTACTTCAGAGCCTCTTTTCTCAGTTCACACTTTTCCACAGTGTGTGCTTTCTTTCCAGTATAGGTTAGGAGAGTCCATTTGAATTGAGTGATACATCATTTTAAAGCTTAGAGTCTGCTCTTTCAGAATCTGCCCTTAAAGGACAAGTTCACCTTCATAGACATGTGGGTTGAGTGAATGCAGCAGTATTAGTAGATTACATCAGTGAGAGTTTGAGGAAAATCGGACAATCCATTTAAAAGTTATGAATTTTTGAAGTTTCTGCTCAGTCACGGCTGGATGAAAAGACTACTATAGCTTATGATGTCACATGAGTACGACGATATAAAGAAAGAATAAAGAAAATTCAACATATTTCCATTTTTCTCGCGTAACAAGAGGACACTCCACTTCTCTCTTTCAGAAGGCAGGGAGAATGATATTACCCTTAACATACGTCAGTAGCAAGTCGAAGAAATGTGCACGTTATTCAAAAAGTAAAGTTTTGTGAAATTCTCCTTTTATTTTCCTTATATAGTTGTACGCATGTGACATCATATACTGTAGTAGTCTTCTCTTCCAGCAGTGACTGCGCAGATACTTAAAATATTCGTAACTTTTGAACGGATTGTCCAATTTTCCTCAAACTTTCACTGATGTGTTCTACTAATATTGCTGCATTCTCTCAATCCATATGTATATGAAGGTGGACTTGTCCTTTCACTAAAATTCCATGTCTGGTGACTTTTTTTTTTTTGGTTTTGTGGTGCAAGGTCACATATGGTAGACTAGAATGAGGGAGGGGTGTAGGTGCCCTACCTTATTGAAAGGACATTTTGTAGACTCCATGGTGTATAGGAGTTACAAGATTTATTTTAGCTTTCTCGTATTTAAAAAAAATAACTATCCCGCTTGAGAAAATGCTACCATAGCCTTTTTGAAGTATCTTACAAGATCGTCTTTGACAGGGAAATGTTTAAGTGATCTTCCTTCTGTTATGCCTTGAAAACCATAAATTTGCCCAATTAGTTGTAATAATAGAATATGATTTTATTCCTGTTTTCATGCCCATGTTGAGTCATAAGTTGGCTTGTTCGTAGACCTGGTACAATTACGTTTACTGAATGAGACATCATGATTAAGATTTAAGTTTTTATTGAAGTTAATGAATCCTATTATTATTGTCCAAGTAGGAATAATTAGAGGGGAAACTCTAGCTAGAACCCTTGAAAATAGACCATCAAAGGGATCTGTAAGTGTATTATTAGTATTATCATTATGATTATTGTAAATGACTGTATTATTAGTATTTTCATTATGATTATTGTAAATGACTGTATCTACATGTAATTTGTGTGATAAAGGTCAAGGCTCGAATCAACCCTTGGTTGGGAGTGAGCCAGGTCACCATTTGAGTGACATCTTCAGTCATGACAGAGCCCAGTAGACTGCACATTCCAGTCCCAGCTATCATGTGAATAGAGAATAGTCCTGGTTAAGTCTATTTCAGTGATGTGCATGTGCATGTTTTGGGGGATAAAACTCAGAGCCATCTTGATGAAAGGCTAGCCCCTTGGCATGGAAATCAATCTGGCACACGTAGGCCAAAAAATAGGTAAGACATCCTTTCTAATGGAAGGGCATGGCATTAAAATTTGTGTCAACACATCATGCTTTTAAATTGATCTATTAAGCAGGGTGGTCCACGAGGGGTTTTAGCATGTCGCTGCCACATGCTAAAATTCTTGTGCAACATCCTCAAAGTTTTGTTAAGTCGTAATATTGATAAGATACACAAACAGTTGCAATGGTTGTAGTGACTGCTTTTCCAATATCTCAGATTCCTATCTGATACATTGCATAGAGTAAAGGATTCACTGGTACAAATTATATTGTGTGTGTTTGTGTGTGTGTTTATGTGTGTGTGTGTGTGTGTGTGTGTGTGAAACTTGACATTTGTGAGAGAATGCAGGGGGCTGGATAGGCAGACTATACCTCCAACATTGCTGGCAGGGTAAAGGTAGTCCTGCTGCTCATGCACATAGATGCACGTCGTGTCGTAATGAATCCGTAGCCTGGTGTAGAGGGCCGTCGTTAGACATGGATGCAGATTCAAGTTTCATCATTCTCCATCTCTCTCCTCTACCTTCTACACACTCATCTCAAGTCTGTTGATAGTCTGCGCCTGCATCTCTCCTATTTGGCACACTGTGTACCATATCAACACAACCGGTCTTTCTCACCTATTTGACTTGTTGATAGCGACCAATGTCATGCAAACAATGGCATTGATACACAAAGCTGTAAACTGTGAGATAAATCATTTTTGATGTTCTCTGTCTTGCGTTTGGAGGATTTTGCTGTAGGTTGAAGATGTTCTTTTTATAAACTAGTGACCAACTCACACTATCTTCTCCTTTTCAGAGATGGATATGCCATCATCGAGACAGTCTTGTTGAGGAGAAATTCTGATTATGGCAATGTTGTTACTCCATTGACAGGAACTTTGCAGCCCCCAGTTCGTTCAGTGTTCAGTGTGCAGAGTTGTCATTTGCTTCAATGTAACACCATCCACTGCCATTCATAGCAGTCGTTTCTCAGTGCTGCAATTGATGCACCAAAGAGGGAGAAAAGTCATGAGAAGAGCTTGATGTGGGAGAGTTACATGCAGCGTTAAACTGGACCAACAGTTTGAGTTTTTAAGACTCGCCTGTGGCCTTGTCATTCGCAGTAGTTGGACAATTGTGACCACTTCCATACAAACATCACAAACTTGGTTGTCTCATCCATGTTGTGATTAATTGTGCATGCGTTTTCATGCCGACATTTTGCCGTATTACCTTAAGGGGATGTTTGTACTTCTTGCACGTGTTTTGAATGTAGAGGATATTCAGTGTACAAAACAGTGAAAAGTCCTCCAATTTTTTACCAGTGAAGTACATTTCTTCATTCAGAAAGGATTCACATTTTGCCCTCAATCATGTCTGGGAAAGGAGGAGCCAAACAAAAAATTATGGAGAACAGTCTGATGGTAGACTCTGATCCAGAGAAGGTAAGTTGGGATTTAGAATGCATGCAAATCTTACTTTCTGTAGCTGAGTTCATCCACATACTACTGGTTGAGATGAGGATTGAGCTTTTAATTTCTTTTTATTTTGCGAGATATCAAGAAACCACTTATGAAACACCACAGAGCATACAATTCTAAGAGAATTTCAAAGTTATTCGATGAAAATTGGGTTTATATTGGCTGAGATATCAAAAAACTAAATTCTAAAAAAGCAATCCTAATAAAAGGTGGGCCTTACCTTTTATTAGGATCACTTTGTTTTAGATATATCAGCCATTTCAAAAACAATTTTCATCAAATATACTTCAACTCCCTCATAAAATTGCATGCTATTTCATATTCATGAGAGGTATCTCATCATATAAAAAGAAAAAAGTTGGAAACCTGAAGCCCCATCTCAACCAAAACTATACCATACCTTTAAATGTCTCTGCATAAGATATGTCAAAAGTAATTATAGAAACATGGAGAATTCCAGAGATACCATTTGGAGAAAGGGAGCCAGAATGAAAGAGTCTTGTGAGTAGTGTATGTGAATTTTGACAAGTAAGGAAGTTAGCAAATATTCAGCTACTGATTGCAAAGTAACAAAGACAGTGATTTCTGAATTGTGTTTAGATATATATGCTATTTGTGTTTATGTCAGACCTGTTTAAACACCCAGAGAGAAAGAGGGAAAAGAGAGAAAAAAAAAGTAAGAGAAGGGGAGAGGGGGGAGCAAAATCAAAGTCTTCCACATCAACATGTGATGACAGATGACTTGCTGCCATATCCTGCTGCTAGCTAATGGAATTACAGGTAGTTTCACTAATGACAGGACACAAGGGCAATACTCATTACTTGCTAGCAACATAACTTGTACACATGCTATCGTTATCCCAGTAGACATACATGTAGTCAAATGGCCACACAATTGGAAACATTTGCATGAATTCAGAGGGCTTCATTGAAGTTTCAGTGAATTTCGTAGATGTGCACCACAGTATTTCATGGTCAGTGTGTTTCATGTAGCTGATTGAATGTGCTGCCGCATTCAGGCTGACTCTGTAGACTGTGCACTTGTTGGAGGGGAAATGAATGATTCAAGCAGTGCTGCAAATATTGGTTGACGGTATTCTGCTTTCTTTTCTGTTTTTAGCATGCATCGCGTCCTTTGATGGAAGAACTGGGGAATCTAAGTGATGCAGAGTTCCTCACTCAATTGAATTCCCCCTTCTTCATCGCTCTTATATTGTCTTCCTCCAATGACCTAGCACAAATTTGTTAACATATATGGATATAGCCTCTGTTACAATAGCTTACAGCAATTATGAGCATTTTTTTTTATCATTCATCATGTTAAATGCTGTTGATCTGTATGTTGATTGTGGTGTGTTTGTTTGCTTTTTTTTTGGGGGGGGGGGCTGAGGTAGTGTTAAGAAGTAGTTGGAGTGGAGCAGGTGAGATAGGCAGGTGAGGCCTATAGATTATCATTCCCCCTCCCCCATTTTTATGCAGAATTTATCTGTAAATAAATCATTCATGGTGGCATATAGTTTCTCTAAACTACTGAGATTAACAGAGCTTTGCTCAGTTTTGATGCTATGGGAAAATATTAAATGTTGTGTGTACACTGTGCATGTGTGTATGTGTGAGAGTAAGATTTAGACAAGATCAGACTTTGTATGTTATATATTGCTGTTAAAAATGTTGGCATTTTAAAGATCCAGGATTGTTAGGATACATGGTGTTACAGTGGCAATAGAAAACTATTGTGGCAATACATCAAATCATAGCTTCCTAAACATAGTAAGAAAGTAATATTTTGTGTGTTTTGTTGGTGTTAGATTGAATAAAGGGATATCAGTGGTCTAAGTTATGATTCTTAAGCAGTTTTCCAGGTAATACTCGAGTAACATGTCAAATGCATTTGATGATGAACTCCTTTGTTGTTGTTGTTGTTTTCTTATTTTAAAACCAGAGGCAAGTTCTGCATTTTTGCTTGAGGCAGTTTTCCCAAATCATATTTGGACTGTTGAGATGCTGAGATTTCTCATGCTGAGATGATAATTACCTGTTTGTTTTCGGTGTGCTGTGTATGTCATTACCATTTTCTGTCTTTCAAAGGAAAGGAATGGTGTCCCTATCAGAGGTTGTCATGCAGCAGTGTTGGTTTAGAGCATAGGCATGACCCCAATCCCCCAGACGAAATGCTCCAGTCGTCTTCAGGCCCCCAGACAAGCGAGATGACGTCTAGCTTGCCTCCCTATGGCTTGGCCTATACCCAGAAATAGATGGGAACTGTGGTTGGCTGAGATATATGTCTGATTATCAGATGAGGTGTAGGATAGAAGGCAGCCATGAGAGCTTCAGGGCATCACATCCCAAATATCTACCAGTATCTTGTGCTGAGTACAGACACCAAATCTGGTGACCAAAGGGTGTAATCAGGCTGTGCAGTGTGATTTTTTTTTTTGTTGCAAAGTTCACCAACAGTCTAGCATAATTTTTGTAGTTTATGTACATTTTATATGTACCAGTGGGCTCATCAAATAATGAATTAATTTTTGTAGACTTAACAAACAGAATATGCACGGAGATTGAAGTTCCAGTTTTCATATGCACCTGCACGGCTTTTGTCAGAATCAGCTCAAAACCGACACAAAGCCCAGAAATGACATTTTTTTTATGGTATCTATAAAACAGTTAATTTATTCAGCTCATGACAAATTGCCAAACCCATTCAATTTTCTGGAGTTTCAGAAATAATTTCAATAAGTATTTGTATGGTATAAAAACAGTATCAAAAGAATCACTTCTGTTAAAGTTAAAACCCATTTTAGCCAACAAACAGTACTATTCAAGAACCTTTTCACTGTGCCTGGCATTATGCCAGCATTTTTTTTTCCTTGTCAGTCTCTGCCATATTATCTGTTTAAATGACAAGTTCACCTTCATAGACATGTGGGTTGAGTGAATGCAGCAATATTAGTAGAACACATTAGTGAGAGTTTGAGGAAAATCCGACATTCCGTTCAAAAGTTATGAATTTTTAAAGTTTCTGCTCAGTCATGGCTGGATGAGAAGACTACTGTAGCTTGTGATGTCACATGATTACAACGAACGGTATAAAGAAAGTATAAAGAAAATTCACCTTATTTTCACTTTTCTCGCATAAGAAAAGAACACTCGACTTCTCTCTTTCAGAAGGCAAGGGGAATAATATTATCCTTAATATGCATAAGTAACAAGTCCAAGAAATGTGCACTTTATTAAAAAAGTACAATTTTATGAAATTCTTTTTTTATTTTCATCATATCGTTGTACGCATGTGACATCACACACTGTAATAGTCTTCTCATCCAGCAGTAATTGCGTAGATACTTAAAAAATTAACTTTTGAACGGATTGTCGGATTTTCCTCAAACTTTCACTGATGTGTTCTACTAATATTGTTGCATTCGCTCAATCCACATGTACCTGAAGATGAACTTGTTCTTTAAGTGTTCATAGAAGTGATTGTAGCTACATGTACACTTAGTAGTACTCTCAGCACCATACGATCAGTAGTTGCGTCTTGTGCTCTATCAGCAACTCTGTCAATTCAGGAGTAAATCATAAAAATTTATTTTGACTTTTTTATTCAATATACTTTTAATCAATATTTTTTATTTTCTAGCAGTGTTTTGATAGTCCATCCCTTATAGATCTTGTCTGAAGTATTACTTCCTTTTCTCTAATCAGTGCTTCACACACACTAGTCCTTTTATTTGATATTGGGCAATTTGGTTGATTTGAAAAAAACTGAAACCTCTAGAGTAGCCTCTCACCAAGGAGTTACCAGCATAACTCCTTGCTCTCACAAAGATAAATTTTTATTTGCAGTCACATTCTGATAGTGGGAGCCAGTTTGCAGAGAGGTCATTCATGTACACTTAATGGGAATGGATGCAGATATCGCAAGGAGTCTCAATTTACTTGATTTAGGAGACGGAGACAAACAGCAAGCACAATTGTAAATGCCAGTCGTTGCTGATATCTGTTACTAGTATTTATTGCAGCACAGACGAGTATGCCTAACGTGAATAGCCGGGTTTGTCTCAGGCTGCTATTATCATCACTAATTGCCTTATGTATAGCAAGTTTGAAAAGGGTCATAAACTTTTGTTAAAGGACAAGTTCACCTTCATAAACATAAGGATTGAGAGAATGTAGCAAAATTAGTAGAACACATCATTGAAAGTTTGAGGAAAATTGGACAATCCGTTCAAAAGTTATGAATTTTTGAAGTTTTTGTGCAGTAACCGCTGGATGAGAAGACTACTGCAGTGTGTGAATAACTTAGATGTCACATGCGTACAACAATATAAAGAAAATATAAAGAGAATTTCACAAAATTTCATCTTTTGAAAAAAGTACACATTCCCCTGACTCGTTACCGACAAATGTTATGGGTAATATTATTCCCCCTGCCTTTAGAAAGAGGCATGTCAAGTGCTCTATTATTATGCGAAAAAAAATGAAATTATGTTGAATTTTCTTTACATTTTCTTTATACTGTTGTACGCATATGACTCACAAGCTGTAGTAGTCTCCTCATCCAGTGGTTCCAACACAAACATTTTAAAAATTCATAACTTTTGCATCGATTGTCCAATTTTCCTCAAACTTTCACTGATGTGTTCTACCAATATTGTTGCATTCTCTCAATCCTTATGTTTATGAAGGTGAACTTGTCCTTTAACGATGTTATTATGTGCCTGTACAAACAAAATATGTACATTGTAGCTGTCTGATGGCGTAAAAGAATGCATGAAGGAAATGTATTTGCTGTGTGTCTGGTATTCAAAGATGATCGCATCAGGCATTTTCTTTACAAAAATAAAGAAAAATTGATATTTTTCTAGCCATTTAGGATTTAAAATTGACTTTGCTTAAATTTGTTGTCTTTTGCACTTACATATGCAGCAGGAGACTATTTGGGTGTGAGTTTCAACTGGTTTAGAGAATTCAGCATGCCTTACATAGTTTTCCAGCTATATCAACTAGTGGTGGTTTGGAGGGTAGTTTCACAGTTCTTCCAAAGAGATGTCACAGAAACTCAAGTAAGATAGATAATAGATCTTCAAAGAAAACCAAATACATCAACACTACTGTGTATATGTTTCTCTTAAAGGCATATGGTCCCGGTGGTTTAGTCAAATGTGTACGCAGGCGCACGGTGCAAGTTTCCTATAGAGACCTACGCTATCGACTCCTCTTTAGCGCTTACGCTTTGGCCCATTTCCTCGAGTCCAAAAAAGTTTGATCCACTGTAGTCAGTGGTCCGATCACAGTTCGGCTCATGATGCGGCTAAGGGGGATGGCAGCTTTAGCAAACTTCTTTGATGATGTCATACTAAGAAGCACATAACCACGCTTCCTGGCATCACTACAGACTGTGTGACACGCAGAGAAGACAACGAAGGCAATGTTACCTAGCAGCACCTACGCGCTTTACTCTTGATGACAGCTCAACTTCGGCAATCTTCATATCAATGCTAACGGTAATCAGTAGTATCATCAACAGTGCCCTCTACACTACCGGGACTATCCGCCTTTAACCTTCACCCCCTCCCCCAACCCAGATTTTTATGTGTGGTAAGCTACAAGATAGATAAAAGTAAATCCCAGAAAAAAAAAAATGAAAACAGGGCCCCGTTTTAACAAAAGGTAAAATCGATTTTAAATTTCCTTACCACACAGGCTGCCGTAGACTTACAATTGAAATCAAGTATATAATCAATGTTAACTCTTCATAAAACAGGGCCCTGTGTAGGATTGGTATAGTTGAGTTTTGTGTTGATGCTAGAGATGACTGAATGGAAGTAGAGGAGGCAGAAGAGTTTATTTTCTTCTTTTTTCAAACATGATGTTATCTCTTTTCTCAACAATTTGGGTGGTTTACACCTTCACAATGCAATATCGGCATGAGAGGCAAGATGTTTTTGTTATGGTTTTTGTGTGTTTGTTTGTTTGTTTGTATGTTTGTTTTTCATTTTGGCTATTATGGAAGGTACCTTGAAGTAATCAGAGAAAACTAGAATGAAATTCAGGGAGGTCCTTGATCTTCCCTCTGGTAATGGTAAATCATTTTATTTTATACTTATTGTAGCAACGGGGGGGGGGGGGGGGGGGGGGGGGGGGGGGGGGGTGAGGGGTGATCTGAACCTTGTATTTTGCTTGTCAATAAGAGAGGACTTAGAACCCAACTCACTTCTGCCCTGTAATTAGGGTTTCCAAATTACTTTCAGGGAGATAGGCAGACAATAAAGGCAAAGCTGTTTTGATTATGGGGTTAGTAATGCCTTAGTTTCTGAAACGCCAAAAAAAAAAAAAGAGTGTAATCTAAAATGCAATTGAGCCAAAAAAGCAGTTCTGTAGAGATGATAATATAATGCAAAGTGGTTTTTGAAAAGCATTTATGGCTCAGACCTACTTACACCAACTTTATCTTCTGCCCATTTCTGTCTTTGCGCCTGCACACATTAACAAATGTGTACTGTAAAACATGATATATTCGCAACTTGGAGCCGACGGCCTTTTTCGCAGCATGAAATTTTCGCAAATTGCCGCTGGCATTGAATCAATATATGTAGACAAGAACTTTCACGTGCATTGTGATTTCGCGAATCTTGGCACTTGTGAAATTTGTGAAATTAAAATGCACATGAACATTCCTTGTTTTACAGTTTTTCGCCTCGCATGACTTCTGCTCCTGGGGTCAAACAGTGCAGTGGAGCTGCACAGTGACAAGGCCACCCTCTCAACCTGCTTTAGAGATGATAAATGTAACATTTCAAGAAATGCTATGCGAAAGGCCTTTGCAAAGGCATTTTGGTAGTATATATTGAAAGGTGTTTCAAACATGGGAGAGGTGATCAATGCAGCCGGAGTTACAAGTGCTAAATTAATTGATATATGATGCAAGACAGTAAATATTGGTTTATACACACTGTAGATACCGTAGGAGATATAATCCCTCTTTACTTGGTTGTCTACCTGCTATACTCACTCAATGACACTGCAAAACCAGAGATCTAGCAGAGATTAACTCAGTATTAAATGCCTTTACTGACCGGATTGGACCTAGCACTCGTTCACTACCATCAGAGAATGCTAATATTACCATCACACACCTGCTACCGATCCTCAGTGTTTTTATGTGGCAATCTCAATTTAGTCATTACTTACAGAACAATTGCTTTAAGTAGTGACATATCAGACACTTGTTTTCTGTTTCGTACCTCCTCAATTTTAGTGTTCTCTTTAGTTTTTCTTGCTGCAGTAGTACATGCCTCATATTCTCATAACTGCAACGTTTTGTCAATAGATGATTAATTATACTGTATAGTGAATTGTGAATTATGGATCATACTGCAGCTCAGTTTTACAGTTCTCACTGGAAAGATAAAATATTTGCATACATAGTACTTGTTTGTCTTTGCACAAAAGAAGGCAATTGCTATATTTTACAACAGCAATAATACTCCAAAACCAAACCAGCCAAAAGGATTAGTACTCTCCTCTACTGCGCAAGACAACTCTTTATGCATTGACAATTTTAGACAGCAAAGAAAAAAAATACTGTGCACTTCCATCTTACAACGTTGTAGGATGTTGTGTGACATAATAGTTACGTTCAGACGGGAGCCCTTAACCTCGAAGTTAGGAAACTTCGAGGTTAGAGCTTGTAGTTAGGGACCGTGAAGACGCACTCGTAGTTAGCAAACCTCGAGGTTTGCTCGAAGTTTCGAGCCACGAGAAATCTTATGGTTAGCGCTCTAACCACGAGCCGCGGGGGGTCCCCACTCGTAGTTAAGCACCGTGTGGACACAAAACACAACGAACTCGAAGTTAAGAGTGACCTCGCCGTAAACTCCGGCCCCCCACAATTTCCCTCTGCTTCCGGGTCAACCTCCCAAACATACACCACAAATACAACACACGTGAAAAATCTATGACGCATGACACAACAGCATCATCTTTTCTTCCCATGTGCTTGATCTCTGAAACTGAACACATCGAACTCGCTATCAAACTGAATTCTATATTCTTCTCCGACGCTAAAAAATGTTTTCGACGAATATCTTCATAAAGGCATAAAGTCATCAGTGCAGTGCTATCTCTGCATACCATGACAGAGAAAAAGAGTCCCCGTAAGCGAGTCCGACAGGGTTCGACTAAAGAATAAATAGACGCCTTGTTACAGTGTGGGCTGAAACTTCCGGTTTTGTGTTTTTAACATCGAGTGGGACCCACTCGTAGTTACGGGGGGCAGAAGCTTAACCTCGAAGTTTCGTAACCTCGAGGTTAAGATTCGTCGTGTGGACACACGTCGTAGTTAGGGGGCAAGAGCGAAACCTCGAGGTTTCCTAACCTCGAGGTTAGGGCCTGCCGTCTGAACGTAACTATTGATTGTGGTCTTATGCATGAAGTACAGAGTGGACTATACAACATTCCTCAGAAGTCTTATGTTTTGATTGTGTAATAGCTGGAAATTGAAGACAGCAGCAAATTGTTCTTGATCTTGTGCTGAGTGTTTGAACTTTAATAGGCAGATTTAGTGATACTAAAATTGTTTATAAAAATATTCATACTCCATAAAGATATTGCTGTGAGATCAGTGAAGCCAAGCATACATTGGTCTGAGAGCAAACTCTCTAGCCCACACACCATATGTTTATGTACAAAGTGTACAAAGTGTTTGTATCCCATGGGCAGAACGTAGCTTTATGCACATTGTATATGCATAGAAGTAATGCATTTGGATGATGCCGTCAGCCAAGGAAATCAAAGTGGACAGTGTGTCTGGGATGGCTAGATTAACCCATAGCTTGCTGCAGTCATGAATTTCCATCGTGAATATTACCCTACACATCAAATGTAGCAATAGTGTGGCTACAATTAAGCAAACGCAGATACTGTAGTGTATTGTAGGCTCACAAAGATCGAGCCATGAAATATGTAGCAATGGAATTGTTACAGGTTGAACATCAAAGGGTGAGGGAACAATTTATTTTGATTTGTATGGAAGAGCAATTACTCTGCAATGAAATTTAACAACCTTTTTTTTTTTTTTTTTGATGTTTGATAGAGAACACAGGATGATATGGGTTGTGTGTGGGGGGGGGGGAGGTTGTGAGAAAATGTGAAATTTTACTGAACCTCAGTCAAAGCAGGCAAGGAGTTCTAAAGTCATGCACACACACACACACACACAGACACACATACACACATACACACATACATACACACACACACACACACAAGGCAGAGCCATGTCAGTCAACATCATTATGAGACTCTCTTGTAGGATCTTACTGTTTGTAGCACAATGCCCCATCACTCAACAAGAACATATGGCTACGTCTGTCTTCTAGGCTCTATGATTGTGTTTTAAAAAACAATGATGAAGCATTTTCTTATGAGTGGTTAAGACCTCTACTCATTTGTTTACAGCTGTCTCGGTGAATTTAAGCAAGGAAGTCATATGTGATTGGAGACAGGATTTCACAAACCCAGATCCAGTATTTTGTTGTTTAATTTTTTTCTTTCTTTCACCATCGAAAAAAGCAGCTCATGTTACATGATTGCACAGGAACTGCTTCATAGCCTTTCTTCAAGTCAGTTCAATTGATCTTTTCACGTAGGCTAAAATCTTTGCATTTCAACAGTACTGATACACTGGGTAGACATTAAGTGTTTGTATGATGGGACAGGTTAAAGTTTGATATTTTATGTTTATAAACTGCATACAATTCAAGCAGTATACATTGTAGATTCTACATGCTTTTGCTGTGAGCATTTCAGCAGAGGTGTACAGTATACAGTCTGTATGTGAAGTCACTAGAATCCACTCGACAGCTCACTGGTGGCACGGTAGGCTGGTAGGCCATAGTGGCCCGAACTAAAAGTTGTTTATACGAGATTGAGAGTGCATACAATAGCACGCGATGTGCTTGTAACAACTGATTGAGTGCGCACTGCTAGTGTAGGCATTGTTACATTAGTGACCAAGCAGGTCTGCTTTCTCTGTAATGTCGCATAGGATAACACGCCGTTCTTTTTGCTTTTTTTGTTGCACACGTTTTAGGCGGCTGTGCATGTTAGTAAGAAAGTCAACAGCACATGTGTGACTCATTTCAGCGTTTTTAATTGGCTTCATTCTTGAACCCATTGTATAAAGCCTCGTAATGATTTTCAAACATATGTACAAACTTTTGCGAGGTATTGCACAACCTACATTTTAAACTACTTTTATTGAGTTCCAGAGGTATGTTAAGAGATATTTGCCGTTTTGACACTTTGTAATTTGGAATTTATAACTTGATCCCTTGAACTGAAGCCCTGTGTGCTGCACACAAGCAGTCTGTATGCTACATACACAGCTGCACAGTGCCACCTACACAACTACGGCGCTATAGACAGTGTATTTTTGCATGGCTAGGTGGGACTGCGCTGCCATTATACCTCCTTGACCATACCAACTGCTTGTGTGCGGAGCAGAACTACAATTGAAGCAATTAGTGAAATGTGTATGAAGTGTCAAATCACAAATTTATATTCAGCTTCTACTGGACTTTGGAAACTCAGCTGCATATAAAGTATTTTAGACTGGAAAATATTTTGGGTGAGTGTGAGCACGCTTGACAATCATATGAGGCAGCAGGAAACTACTAGCACTCAACCAGTCTGAACCATCGCGATCCAATTTCTTTTATGCATGTTTACTTTTTTTTGTGGCTCTGGAGCAGTAGAAAACTGATGAAAAAAGGCTTAATCGTCCTTGTAAATGTGTGCGTAGAACAACCAACAGCTTTGTAGTAGGCAGATATTTTGATCATGGAAGACTTGAATCTGCATGGATTGTATCATATACGGTACCCCTTTTATACTGGGCAAGACTGTTAGCTCGCTTCTGAAGCGAGCTAACCCTAGCTCAGGCTAAGTCATTTTGTACTGCCATTCTCGACCACCCAAGGTTACGTGCGAGACCAGACCTATCGCCCCCCCCCCTCCATCAGCCTGCTGTTCTTCCCATGAGCGCGAAAATTCAATGACAGTTTTCATGCTTTCTTACGAGTACGAATTCAGTTCCGTTGTTAAACGTTACTCGCGAAATTCAACCAGTCTCGGCATATATATAATATATGGTGTACGTATTGGGCCGGTCTATTTTTTTGTTCTCAGGATTTAATCATGTCGTTTGCTAGTTCAAAGAGTTCATTGACAGCGAGCAGTGACAGCGCAAAATACTAAATTCATCAATGCATGCGATGTGTAATACACAGCGTGCCGGTGCAACAGTACAGCAGTAAACGTACATATTGGCAACCCAGAAGCACCATACACAATTTCCGGTCACGGGTCAGTGAATTTAGCCCGAGCTAAACTCGCGTACCTTTTATACTGAAGTTAGCTCGGACCTGAAGCTGACCTGATCCACCCCCCTAGAGCGCACTAACTTAAGCTCGGGCTAACTATTTTTCGACCTTTTATACTGAGAGTTAGCTCGCTTCAGGGTCCGCACCTGAAGTGAGCTAACGCCCAGTATAAAAGGGGTAATACTCTAGCTGGCAACACACATTACAACTACAGTGCTGAAGAAAAAAAAAAACACTCCGACTGGTGCAGTCGTTTCTGCTCTGGCACATCTCCTTGATCTCCTATTCACAGTAACACCGGGATGCCTGACTGACGGAGTAATATTTGTCTCATTTGCATACAATTTGCTTAAAATCAGTTGCACATAAACTAAGTGCGAGTTCTGCAAGTTACAAATGACTGTCTGCACTTGCACACAACTCTCTGTGAAACAGGTTTCAGGTGATAGAGTGATGCAGTTACTACGTATAAGTTACTTTGAAGGATATGAATGTGCCAATAATGAATGAACTGAACAACTACCATTACGGGGCCTATCTCACTGACGCAGACATCACTGTAACTACCACAACTAATCAGTCGCATCTCTTAAGATTAAGAAATGGCTCGTGTTCTCATCAAGAAGGCTACTCCTTGGTGATGTCCTAGACATCTCCACACAAGGTGACAACCTATTCACACACAAATTACAGGGACATTGCCGCTGAATCTCATCTCCAAGATGTCTTCTCAGTCTTGGAGATGTCTCTGCAACGTCTCCACATCATTGCCAGTAGGTCACCCTGAGTCTCTGCAAGGTTGCGGAGATGTCACTGACAAAATTAGTCTCCGCAACTCATCACCCACAACTAAGGAGATGCTGCAGAGACGTCTCCAAGATGAGTTAGAGACTGGAAAAAGTCTCCCCAAAAATGTTACATGTTCGATTCTCTTGTGACTACCAGGAGACCAGGCTAGTCTCCAGGACCAGGAGATGTCTCTGTGACCAGCAAGGCTCAAGTCACAACCAGGTTGCCACCATTAGTCGCCATCTAGTCACTGAGCCAGTGTGATACTCACTCTCATACTAAACATTGAGACAACATTATTATTAGATAAACTTCTTCTGCAGAGGTGATGTAATGTTGACCTTTTGTAGGGGCAGGGAGAAAATCGAGGCATTGTACGAGCTGCAGTTTCTGTCAATGTACCTAGCACTGTTTTTGCTCTATTTGTTATATCTCTCTCTATGATATAGTTGTTATGTGCTTCATGAGGTGCGTGTATGCCTGGTATGCATCTTTCCCAGGGGTGGTTAATAACCATGCAAAGGTGATGTGCCAGAAATATCAATTAACCATGTGAGCCTAGGCTGTCAAATATAATTAAACCCCCAAGCATCTCACAAGTCACTCTTACAATGTGTTGACATTGCAGTTCTTGACAGTCATGTCAAGGCATATGATTTCAGGATAATAAGGCAAGATGGAATCTATTCTACATTTGTATCTGCGCTATTGATCTTTATTCTACTCTTTTGTGTGCTCCTTATTGATTGTGTATATATTATAATATTAGCAAAACTATGCTTTTCCAACAATTGAACTCAGCAATCACAACATGATTAGATTCAATGATTTTACTTGATGAATGTTAGAAGGAAACCATATAATATACAGTAACAAGAAATAGAGTTTCCATCTCATAAATTTTCTTTCAGATCAACAAAAAGAAGACAAACCAAATGTCACTGATTTTTCATTCATTCAGCCTACAGTTATTGTTTTTTTCCTACAGTATTTATTGTAATCTGAGACTTCATTTCCATTCTGCTTATTTTATTGTCATTTTTTTTTTTATGTTCAAGAAATCATGATATGGGAACAAAAATCTGAAAACTATTTTACCTGCTCCAACACACGTACAAATGCTCTGTATGTGTGTGTATGAAGTATGTTCTGAATACTAATTGCATTCTTTCTTGTACATGGATAATTACTTTACAAAATGTGGCAGTGAAAAGGTTAAACTGTCCAGAAACGCTGACAATGACTGATTTGAAGTTCAACTTAGCTGTGAAATGCTGGCAGAGTAATTTACGCGCATCACCTTAGGTGCTGCTGTTTGCCACTTTTTATTATGGTGATTTATTATTCATGGCTGCACGTGCCAAAATCTCTATGATATTTATTGGACTGAGTAGTTTGTACAAAAGGATTAGAGAATAAAATTTCTTGAACAAGACTGAATGGATTTTATCATTGCTGCCATCCAAACACTGCAATCTTTGAGACACTGTGTTGTTAGATGTCCTTCCAGTCTTGTACGTATATACAATGTACCTCTCTTGTCTCTGAAATACTTATATTTTATTCATTAGGGTTAGCTTGAAATTGGTGCTAGTTGCTATAAAATTGCACAATTATCACAAACTTTTTCTTCTGCTACATCCTTTTTAGGATAGATAATCTATATTGCAAACATAGATGTGCCTTATTGGAAAGTATCTATGTTCAAATTAAATTGTAGGTTCTCCTTCTTTTCCCTCCCAGATCAAGCTGTAGTGAAGGAATGGATAAAACCATGTTTACATTCTTTCTTCCCTTTTATTTCAAGCTTACCTGAGCAAAAACTCAAGTGAGCTCTTGCCATCATTCAATCATTCATCAGTGATTGTCCTTAAACTTTTCACTTTTGAGGTTCTTCTTGAAAACCCCATTATGGATTGTCACGAAATTTGGCAGGTAGAGTGATAGCATCTAGTAATTTGCACAAATGTGCCCAATCTTCTCTTAAACCAGAAGTGATAAGCTATTCAAGTCAGTACCATCAGTAGGAAGACTGGTGACTGTAGTTTCAAGTTTGTTCATGGCAGTTCCACATTTTGTAGCATTTCGTTCAGTCCACCTATTACATTCACTACTACATCTAGAAACATTTGGTATAAAACACAATGTTCAACAGAATTTAAAGGCTGTTATTATACCCCCACCAAACGAAGTTTGAAGGGGGTATATAGGAATCAGCGGACGGTCGGGCGGTCGGTCGGGCGGTCGGTCGGGCGGTCGGGCGGTCGGTCCGTTGCAAATCTTGCGTCGCGAACTACTTCCTCAGTTTTCAACCGATTCCCATAAAACTTGGCACAGATATGTGCCTTGGGTTGTAGATGTGCAAGACGTATTTTTTTGACAGTACCCAAAAGTACGTTGCCATGGTAACGGCATATTATGGGCAAGAATGGGTACAAATCTTGCGTCGCGAACTCCTCCCACAGTTTTTGATCAATTTTTATGAAATTAGGTACAGATGTTCATCTGAATATGTTAATGTGCAAGATACATATTTCCGCAGTGGCAAAAAGTGCGTTGCCATGGTAACGGCATGTTATTGGTAAAATATAGGGCAAAATGCTTCATGGCAAAACTGCTTCATCAGTGTTCTTCAAATTCTCATGGAATTCATATTGAATGTTTGTCTTAGGATATAGGTCAGCATGACACATTTCTTGACAGTGACAAAAAGTATGTTGCCATGGTAACAGCTCACATATTATGAGCCAAAATGATGGAAAATTTTGTGTTGCAAACTACTTCCTCAGTTTTTGCCCAATTTCCATGAAACTTGGTACAGATGTGTGCCTTTGGTTGTAGATGTGCAAGACGCATTTTTCGACAGTACCCGAAAGTACGTTGCCATGGTAACGGCATATTAATGGCAGAAGATCAAGGAAAGATCTTGCGGATTTAACTACTTCCTCAGTTTTTTGACCAAAGCTTATGAAATGTTGTTTTGACCAAAGCTTATGAAATGTTGTTTGGCGGGGGTATAACCAGTCGCTGTAGCGACATTTCTAGTTTTTCTAGGTCCATATCAGGCTATTCAGTTGAAAAAAAACCACAAATTTTCATTGGTAATGTCAGTCCACCATTACATGTGTTTGCCCCTAAACTTCATTTTGACGTAAATTCTATAAGACCCCATTTACAGTGCGGGGCTGGGCCGAGCTGCGGCCAAGCCCAGCCTCAATTGCGGGGCTGAGCCCAGCAATTTTGTCCGTTTACACTGCCGGGCTCTGCCACGCTTTTAATTCAAACCTTTCAATATTTTGTCTTAGTGGCGCTCTGCTTGTAAACAAACGCAATTTGGTATAGTCTGGTTTTCAGACCCTTTGCCTACTGGATTCCGTGGCGACGAAGTCGCTGTTCGGGCAAAGGTCTTTGCCGGAGGAAAAATCCTTTGCTGGACAAAACTACCTTAAACTATACTAGTTTTCGACGTTGAGGGGGTTAATATCCTGAATAACGAATAAGTACGAGCAGAGGGTTTGCCGCGCATTTGGCCCAGTTTCTGTTTACACTGAGAAAAGGCCGGGCTTGGCCGTGGCCGAGCAGCGGTCGAGACAATCTCCAGAGCGTGGCCAAATGCGCGGCCAATTTTGGCCCCGCATTTGGCCTTTTGCGCGTTTACACTGAAATGAAGGCTGGTTCGGCCATGGCCGAGCCTCGCACTGTAAACGGAGTCTAAGACTGCTTGCTTGGAGCAATTTTGGAGCAAAGTTAACACTACTGTAAAACGAGTAATGTTCGTGTGCATTTTAATTTCTTGAATTTCGCGAGTGCCGACATTCACAAAATTAACATGCATGCGAAAATTCTTGCCTACACAATATGCATTGGATACCAGTTGCAATTCGCAAAAATTTCATGCTGCAAGAAAGGCCATCGCCTGCAATTCGCGAAATTTTCATGCCGCGAATATATCATGTTTTACAGTATCTCACTGTTTAAAGATCATTGTATGGGGGGGTGGTAATGCCCATTAGAAACAAAATACCTCCCCATCCCTGAAGTTTAACCTTTTGCTGTGGAAATATGGTCAAATTTGTCACCAAACTTGGCAGGCATTATCTCAAGGACGATAGAATATACTTATGTATTTGTACAAAAAGGCACCCAACACCCAAGGGACTCCAGAACCTCCAAATATCTTATAAAAAAGTTTCTTCTGAAGGACCCAAAGTGCTCTGAGTAAATATTTTAGTGAATAAATTTTCAGGGTTGTTTATAGCAGATCCAGGGGTGGTTACTTTAGGGCCGAGACTGAATTGGCGGCCAGTTGCATTTTGATCTTCCGGGGCCCTGTTTCATAAAGTGTATAGTGCTCAGCACCCTCTTGATCTAAGATCCCGCACATTCTCTTTTGTTTCTAAATAAGAATCTATTCTGAGGTGTTATATTAAAAAGATAATGATACATTTTTTTTTTCTTACATAGGCAATGGACAGATTATTTCATTCGGGGAAAGATGAAATTATTGATCCATTCAACTCGACTGCCCTTCTTTGGATGGATCATTTCATTTTTCACCATGTGAAATATTCTGTCCATTGCATTCATAAACATTATTTGTACACTATTCACTAGTCTGTTCCTTGTTTTCTTCATTTTGATGGTTCTTGTGTGGATCAATTGTCTGTTGAGTCTTTAAACCCAAAAGGATTGCATCAACCCATTGTGGGCCCTTCATGGCATGTAGGCCTCCAGGATGTTGCACATAGTTGGACAGCGATGCAATGTACAAGATATACTTGAGGAGTTTAAATCGTTTCACCTGGACCGGGGAGCCAAATGTCATCGCTAATGAGAAACATTACTTTCAATGAAGTTCGAGCAAGTGAGTCAAAGTGTTTTCACAGACCCAGAGTCTTATGAAAGACGGGCATGATTCCAGTTAAGACATACGTACATGTAGAGGCCTTTCTCAAAGTCAGTGCTTGGAGAGTTACTTGTAATTTACCCGGTATAGCATGAGGATACCATGGAGTGAGAGGGCTGACCCAGCTTGGATATGTTCAAGAATCTCCTTAACGAACTGTGTTAAATAACTTTATAGCACTAATGTCTGTGTAAGTACAAATACAGCTGATGAATCTCGACTGGAATCAACCGTTACCAATATGGGCATATATTTTAAAGCGTACATGAATCACTGCTTGGCGCTATCAGTGGGTTTCAAATGTACATATGTACCCCAGTGGGCAGCGAATGAATTACAACTACTGTATGCCACCCATGAATCCCCATGCTACTGTTTCCAGAAACCCTGTTTCCAGTGTGCACTGTAATGCCATGTCCGTTTTGATCAAGAAGGGCATTATCAAAGTCACAAATTTTTAGCTCACCTGAGCCAAAGGCTCAAGTGAGCTATTGCGATCGCCCTTCGTCCGGCGTCCGTCGTGCGTCGTGCGTTGTGCGTCGTCCGTCGTCCGTCGTGCGTCGTGCGTAAACTTTTTACATTTTCATCTTCTTCTTGAAAACCCCAAGACCGATTTTCATCAAACTTGCCAGGTAGCATCCCTAGGGGGTTAGGAACTCAATTTGTTAAAATGGGCACCATGCCCCACCCAGGGGGCCCCCAGGGGGGCCCAAACCCCCCAAAATTAAGGAATCTGTAAAAATCTTCTTCTCTAGAACCAGAAGTGATAGAGCTAAGTTAATACTATGAGTTAGTACATTGATGACTGTAGTTTCAAGTTTGTTCATGGCAGAATCAGGGGTGCCCCCCTTGGGACCCAGGGGAGGGGGGTGGGGAAGGGTTCTAATGGGGCCTAAATTGTACATTTTCATCTTCTTCTTGAGAACCCCATGACCCATTTTCACCAAACTTGGCAGGTAGCATCCCTAGGGGGTTAGGAACTCAATTTGTTAAAATGGGCACCATGCCCCACCCAGGGGGCCCTCAGGGGGCCCAAGCCCCCCAAAATTAAGGATTCTGCAAAAATCTTCTTCTCTAGAACCAGAAGTGATAGTGCTTAGTTAATACTATGAGTTAGTACATTGATGACTGTAGTTTCAAGTTTGTTCATGGCAGAATCAGGGGTGCCCCCCTTGGGACCCAGGGGAGGGGGTGAGGAGGGGTCCTAATGGGGCCTAAATTGTACATTTTTATCGTCTTCTTGAGAACCCCATGACCCATTTTCACCAAACTTGGCAGGTAGCATCCCTAGGGGGTTAGGATCTCAATTTGTTAAAATGGGCACCATGCCCCACCCAGGGGGCCCCCAGGGGTCCCAAACCCCCCAAATGAAGGAATCTTTATAAATCTTCTCTAGAATCAGAAGTTATAGAGCTGAGATAATACTATGAGTGAGTACATTAATGACTGTAGTTTCAAGTTTGTTCATAGGAGATCCAGGGGTGCCCCTCTTGGGTAGGGGGGGGGGGTGGTTGGAAGGGTCCAAATGGGGGCCTGAATTGTACATTTTCATCTTCTTCCTGAAAACCTCATGATGGATTTTTGTCAAACTTGGCAGGTAGCATCCCTAGGGGGTCAGGATCTCAATTTATCAAAATGGGCACCATGCCCCACCCAGAGGGCCCCAGGGGGCCCCAATCCCCCCAAATTAAGGAATCTTAAAAAAAATTGGGCCTTTATTGTACATTTTCATCTTCTACTTGAGAATGCCTGGTCAAATTTTGGTAGAGCTGTGAATAATTTAGGTTAGTGACTGCGTGAAAGGTGAACTTGCGATACTCAGGTGAGCGCTAGACCCACGGGTCTCTTGTTTAATTTATGCTGAATATTTCGTGAGGTTTTTACTTTCACAAATTCATGAGTTGGGTGCTATCCGCAAGTTTAAAAATATGCAAAAATAATAACTCGACATGAATGTGACGTGCATGCGTACATTTCTCCTTTCAGTACTGTAATCCAGATTTGCAAATTTAACCATTCGCGAAATTGTCAGGAAGTCCAGATTCGCAAAAAAAAAAAAATGGACTCACTAAATTTATGGAATACACAGTAGGCCACCCATGAATCCCCATGCTGCTACATGTCTTCCCATTTCCACTGAGCACTGAAATGCCATGTCTGTTCAGAGCAAGAAAGACATTATCAAGTATTTTGCAGTCTGTTACATCATTCTCTAGATGTGCCTCTCATTTAATGCTTTTTGTAGCAGAGAATGTTAATGCTCAGTTGGGGCCTGTCCAGACTCCGAGATGAAATATATTTGTCACATGGAAAATACATTTAGGTGTTGGAATGATTAACTATACACATAATTTGAATGTACCAACCACATTACACTTTCAAGTCTAGTCAGTGGTGGATCCACAGGGGGGCGCACCCGGTGCGCCCCCCTTTATTTTTTGTTAAAACAAAAGAAATGAAAAGAAAAAAAAATGAGGGGCATGCATTCCCTTTAATTCTATAAAGGCGCCTTCCCTTTACGAAATTCCTGGATCCGCCCCTGCTAGTGTATATGATCCCATTAGAATGATTGAAGCATGTTTGTGCAATAGTAGAATGGGAAAAAAAAAAAAAAAAATATATATATATATATGGGCCGTGACGCGAGAAAAGGGCCCTTAGCGCCGCTGTGCGCAAACGCCAGAAAACGGCGCGGAAGTTTAACAAAGCAATACGCGCAAAAAAGATCAACTAGCTAACTACGCGGAAATGCATAGACGCATAAAAAAGTGACAGGAATTTGGACAAAACATGCTGTTTTGAATGTCGTAATTAAAGCATTTAGGAATAGAATTTCAGACAAAGGTTTGCATATCCAGATACGTCAGAGTTTCTTCTACAATATGAAGGTGAAAACTCATTTTCGGTATATAATGCCCTAAGGGCCCTTTTCTCGCGTCACGGCCTACATAATGTGTGAAATCTGCTGACATGAAAAAAATAAAGGCTTTCATAGTTAACATTTTTAACTCACCTTAGCCAAAGGCTCAAGTGAGCTATCGTGATAACTCATCATCCATTGTCTATAGTATGTCACGTGTAAACTTTTTACATTTTCATCTTCTTTAAAACCCTGTGACGAATTTTATGCAATGCTTTTATGCATTATTTATCATATGGTTGATAAGTAGGAATTCAGAGATTGTTAAGAAGTAGCGGCTGAAACTGCAGCTACTAGCTGTTAAATGGTCATGAAGATTAACACTTCTTAATGGCTATTTGTATACCAGCAGTTCCAATTTAAGTATACAACACAAAATCAAATTGCCTGTATGATTTATGGACCTCAGCTGTGTGAAATTTACATACAGACGGTGACTGCCATGCCAACCTGTGCATAGTCTTTTCCTTAGCCTCTTTTGTGTCATTTTGATTTTTGATAACTTTGCATGGACAAGTACAGTATGCAAAGGGTATGTGACTTGAAGCCAGTACTCAAAATTGTTCATATGACCCCAGGACAGATGAGAGGTGATGACGGCAACAATTACTCTAATTTGGTTTAGTAGTTATTTCTGATGTCAGTGTTTCATGAAAATTTAAAAAAAATTTTTAACTTTCATACCTTTTCATTGTACACTATATGACCAATATCAGTGTAACTGCTATTGATCTGTACATGCACGATACAGCTCTTGTCTAGTGAGATAATACTACATGCATATGTAAGAACAAATATTTTTTTTCATTAAAATTATGCCTAATCTGTTGCATTAACATACAACATTTTCATTCAAAAGCTTTTTCTCATGTGGCATTCCAAAAGGTATGGGAAGCATATAAAGTCTTTAAATTCACAACTATAAGCACCTGACTTGCAAAATTTGTGAAAATAAAAACCTCTCAAAATATTCTGAGTATACAGTATTGTTTTTACTATACACAATGTAACAGTCCCATGTGAACTTACAGACATGACAATAATGTATGGATCCTGTGACAGGTATCAGCATCTTATTAATTGGCCCATCTCCCCGGTGACCAATCCATACTCATTCCAACACTCTTCTTCAATTTTGCATTGTCTTTGATCAGTGTTTTAGACTCTCCTCAAGACTTTTAGTTCTTCCTTGGTAATTTTTGTAAAAATGTAATATTCCAATCTCTTTCATAGTGCTCTCTTCTGCTCAGTTCACAGAAAAACCAAGTACTGAATGTACAGAGACATTGGTATGGTTTTCATGCTTTTGATTATGTTTGGAAAACAAGACCCTTTATATGTCATGAGTTGAAAAGAAGGAGTTTGCTCTTTGAAGAGAAAATGCCAAATGAATGGCATTCCACACTCATGAGTGAAGAGATCATCCTCAGTCAGTTAAATCAGAAGCAGAGCCTGTAAGAAATGTGTGGGTTTTTTTTAAGTATCGTTAGATTATAAACTTTACAAGATTATAAGATCATTAGATTATAAACTAAACAAGCAGAGAACAGATAAAAAGTTCTATCAGGTATTTTGGTTTAAAAAAGAAAAAGTCACAATCGCAAGGCGACAGTGACTCTTGTGAGGAGGTGTCTGTTGAATGAGCACTAAATAGCTCACTAACATTTCAGATTACCAAGTGTTAAAAATTTGGTGTTGTAGTTATACTGTAACAGAATTCTGAACAAGTTAAAGGTTTGTCTAAAAAGAAACAATACAATTTTACAAGCACAAGAATGAAAATTTGAACAAAATCAAATAAAAATTAAAGAAAGTTACAAAATTGTGAAGTTTCACAAATTTTTGCAAAATAGTTGCTTTGAATGAGCAATTGAGTGAGCTGATGTCCTCACAACTTTCATCTGGCTCAATAGCATGTGATAATAATGATTACTGTAAAACAAGGAATGTGCATTTATATGCATTTCAATTTTGTGAATTTCGTAAGAGACAAGATTCACAAAATTAAAATGCATTTAAAAGTTCTTGTCTACACTATGTGCACTGAATACCAACGGCATTTTGCAGAAATTTCATGCTGCGAAAAAAGGCTTTTGACTCCAATTTGCGAAGACTTCATGCCGCGAATATATCATTTTTGCAGTAGTTGATCTATTGATGAAGATATGAGACTGGGGCTTGATTGCACTTGAACAAAAAAAAAAAGGCAAATTTCAGTGCTCTGTGCATCAAGCCAATGGTAGTCTCTTTCTATCTCTCATTAGTAGCTTGAAGATCACAGAACATGTTATGAGGTTTCATATAGAATTAAAGAGTAGGTTAGTCCCGTACCAATTCTTTCAGCTTTTTACACTCGCCAATAAGTCCCGTACTAAGCTCTTGTCCGGGGCTAAGGAGAAAATTGACCTTTTTACACTCGTATATAGTCTGGTACTTTCCAAACCACATGCATATTCATGATTACGCTGTGCACTGTACACATACACGCACGCACCGGTAGCACTTGATTATTTTGTTTCTGATTGGTCAGTGGGGTCGGACTTCGTCTCCGTCGCTTAGCCCCGGATTATTTTTTCGTTCTGTTTACACTCACTTGCTTGGCACCGCAATTGCGGTGCTAACCCTGCTATTTTGCAAGGCCAGATAGTAAGGGACTATTCGGTGGGGCTAGCCCACTTTGGCAAAAACGAGTGGGAAACAGAAAGTGGGCTAAGGAAAGTCTGGTACCAAAGGTGGGGCTAAGACCCCCCTTAGCCCCACCGTTGGTACGGGAAGTGTAAAAAGCCCTTTAAGGACAAGTTCACCTTCATGTACATGTGGATTGAGTGAAGGCAACAATGTTAGTAGAACACATCAGTGAAAGTTTGGGGAAAATCCTACCATCCGTTCAAAAGTTATGAATTTTTAAAATATCTGTGCAATCACTGCTGGAGGAGAAGACTACTACAGTGTATGATGTTACATGCGTACAACGATATAAGGAAAATAAAAAGAGAATTTCACAAAACTTGACTTTTTGAATAAAGTGCACATTTCCTCGACTTGTTACTGACTTATGTTAGGGGTAATATTATTCCCCCTGACTTCTGAAAGAGAGAAGTCGATTGTTCTTTTATTATGTGAGAAAAGTGAGAATATCTTTAATTTTCTTTATACTTTCTTTATATAGTTGTACTCATATGACATCACAAGCTATAGTAGTCTTCTCATCCAGCCGTGACTGAGCAGAAACTTAAAAAATGCATAACTTTTGAACGGACTGTCTGATTTTCCTCAAACTGTCATTGATGTGTTCCACTAATATTGCTGCATTCACTCAACCCACATGTCTATGAAGGTGAACTTGTCCTTTAAAAGCCATAGAAGTTCAGCATGAGTGATATTGATATTGTGTCTGCCCTAAATACCAGGCATTTAGATCTGTTCTGTGTGTGTGAGTGTGTGTGTGTGCTTGTGAGTATCTTCGCGTAACATGCCATCATCCTGTAGTAAAAGGAAGTAAAATACCCTGATTGCTTTTCACTTTCGGGATGTGCGTTGATGTAGAGCTAATTTTCAATGGCAACTGGATGAGCTGATACTCTCCTCTGAGGAAGCTTGTAAACACACGCTACCACTCCCATATAGTCTACAATGTACATGTAGTATGCATAAATCTGCATAGTTGTGTAAGAGGTATAAACTTTGTTAATTTGATTTAAGTAGTTCATGTGTGTACCCCCATGGCCAGGCTCATGTGTAAAAGACAGACACAACTATACATTGTATCTCACTAGTGGGACTGTAGACACAGTATCATCTCCAAATTCTGACAGGAGAAGCCAGTGTCTTGGCATAACTTATATGTAGGATTATTTAGGCCTATATGATACTCCAATTTGTGTCCGTGTCTTTGGTGATTTTCAAAGGGGTCTGATAAGGGCAGACTAACCTTACTCTGGCAGCCTGTGTGCATGCAAGAGCTGTAATGCATTGTGGTACAAGCCACTACGCTCAGCTGACGGCGTAGCTTGGAGAGCTGTGCTGCGTTTCGCCGGTTTAAGAAGCACCATGCATTGTTGATGATTATATGTGTGTGTGGAGGACTGAATATTGGATATAATATATTAATTGCTGGATTGCTGCTGCTGCTTACCCAACAGATATGTGAGTAAGGTTTCCTTCATGTGTGATTATCCACACGGTTTTGTCTTTGATGAGATAAAGAGAGGGTTTAGAAAATGTGAGGATGTGCAGTTGTGTTTCTTTTTTTTTTCATATGACAGTGATATTGATCTGTCACTGGATGCTGCACTGGATGCTGCACTGGCAGCGCTGCGGTATCATCATCTCTACACTTGTCCTCTCCTCTCATGGCAGACTTGAGTTATCCATGCTAGCTTGTAGCAGCACCTCATGGAGGGCAGAAGGCAATTCAGTAGCGTAGCTGTAGAATAGTTAACTGTTTACCCACAAAGTATACACAACTAACAGTATTCGCATTGGGAATTTGATGCTTTTTTTGTTCACAAATGAAATGTGGTGGCTTCTTAACAATAACGAGTTGATGATGATTCACTGTCCCCTGCAGTCTAAAAAGACGTTGATTATAAATGCAAGTTGTGCAGTGAGAATTGCAGTAAGTTTTAGCTTTGCTCATTCCGTTCGAGCCAGCACACATTCGTGACAGATTCCAATGTATCAGTGCTATTACCTGTCACTTTCAGTGTTGACACAAAGGTAGTAATGCTCCATTTGAATGAAAAAACAAGCAAACAAAAGAATGCATGTAGTCAATCTAGAATGTATGGTTTTCTCGTAGATGCTTTAGATAGGAAGAGTGGCATAAGTTTACATAGGGTCCTCATGCCTGCTTGCCCAGGACAGATAAAAATCACTTGTGGGCAAGTTAAAGGGAAAGAAAGTTGCCTGTGTAGAGAATTGGTATTTTGCCTATTGCTGTATAAATGTATACTAATGAATCTTGTATTGCTCTGTTTGTGATGATGTGGGTTCTCTCAATACTACTGATGCTCCATGAAGTAGAAAAACTCGTAATGTGACTGATTTTTGTTGTTTTGTTTTTTGCAGGAACATTTTACATACAGTATGTTCAGGTGCTGCCTTGATTCAAACAAAGTTCTTTCAAACTCCAAACTATTCTTAAAGTGGAAATATTGATTGATCATTGTAATTTCATTATGTCAAGACAATTTGAGTTTGCCAAACAGGTATGTCATGAAGAGGGGGGGGGGGGGGGGAGAGAAAAATATGCATATTTTGGATATAAGAAATGGTCTCATCTTCTGTTCTTTTTCCTGTTTTGCTAGTACACATGAAAATTTACTGGATGTACAGTGTAACTTGTTAGTTATAAATAGCATAGAAACACTAATATGCATGCTCCTCTGTATACATGTTTCAATTCAACTTTAGATTTTTTTTTGTGCTTTGATAAAAATCATTAGGGCACATCATATAAGGAAAGTAGATTTACTGTAGATAAGCCATTCTAGAGAAATTACAACAAAAGTATTTTGGCTCTTGAGAAATATTCATGTATTACAAAATTTGTACGTATGACTTGTTCCTTAGTGTGATGTACCCTCCTTTACATAATTATTTACATGCAATGTGCATATTTCATCAAAGAAAATCAGTCTTATGAAAAAGAAGTTGAAGTGATGGCTTTGCAGGCATTAGATGGATGGATGGATGCCATATGATGTTCTTAATTATTCATTTTCTTTTTTTTTTCTTTTCTTTTTTTTAATAGCATTTGGTATGTGGCTTCATAAACTCCAGATGACACTGTTTTCACAGTCAGGGAGTTACATTGTTTGTCTGCCAACAGCAGTGTCGAACTTTTTGACCGACATGAGTGGACTTTGATATTTGCTCACCTTTAAGAAAGAAATTGCTATCTTTAGCAAAATTCAAGAATCACAATTTGTAAACCTTGGTGCATGATATGTAGATGGTACTTCTGATAACTGAGGTTATGAATGTAACTTGAAAAATCAATGATATTTTTGCATAAAGATAGCTGACTTTTAGAAAATGTTGTATTGCTAATTAAGTGATGTGTTATAAACAATTATGCTGTTAAAATCTTGTCAGTCATTTGATTTTTGGCAAAGTGTTGATGTCCTGTGAATACAGACTATGCATTGATAGGCTAGCAGGATGTTTGTCTTGTAAGTCATGTGGGCTATTATTGCCATCATTTGTGTGTACAAAGACCACAGAAGGTGTCATGCTGGATAAGGTAATAAAATGAGTTGAACAGGAAGTGTGTAAGTATATGTTGTAAATATCACCTGTGTTCACAGATATGGTAGCCATGACCCACACAGTATTGGCATTTCAATGGTGTTAATCACTCACAATTTAGTTTTGATGGTTTGTGCCATTTCAAAAAGTAAGCTCGTGTGTAGTTGTCTGGTATTTACACCCATTGTTTGAGAGTTTTCTTAAAATACTAATATTGAGCAAAACTTCCTATTTTTTTTCTTCTACTGTTGCATTCACAAATTTCTGAATGTCTTTCATAATATTGAAGCATGTAATGAAAATGGAATTTTAGTTTTAAACTGAGGGCTGTCTTGTGGTCTGAATCTAATCTTGCATCATACAATACATTTATCAAATGATGAATTTATTTCATTATATCTAGTCTTCAAAGCAAAAGCAGAAGGCAAAATTGTTTTGCAGTATTCCTTCTGATAATGTTTCTGAGAACTCCTCTTCAGAGAGTGCTTGGGAACTTGAAGACACACATGTATTATGTCACGTACAGCATGCGCCCCATTACTCCTGTATCTTGTCTGAGTAGATGTTGCTAATGCATATTCCAGAAGTGAGGAATGCACTCTTTGGCGCACTATCTGCTTCACTTTCAGTTTGAATGGCTACATCACCTGTCTTGAGTAAGATAAACTCAATAAGGGTGTTCTGCTACACCCAACATGTAAGCAGACCAAACTTCTCTCATGTAATACCATCTGATTGCCCTTTCAGCAGTGCAAATTTAATTTGTATTGGGCAAATGTAGGGCCAAGGGTTCTCATTTTGGTGGGCAGAAATGCCTTTGCCACACTGAAGTGGGAATGCCATGCATGCTGATCTGAGTTGAAATGAAAGAAATATTATTATTCAGCGTGTCATGAATTAGCTGAGCGTACAATATGTATTGGTTGTTAACATGTCCTGTTAATGTCGAGAAATTGAATGGCAAGAAAAGAGATATTTAAATGGATGTATTGAGACAAATAGGTCATTAAGATTGATTGGCAGGTTACCTCTTTTCTATTAAAACATTTTCTTTAATATACACAGTGATGCTTATTTAGTTATATTTTGAAGATAAGAAGTCTTGACTGAAATATCACAATCAATTTTTGTTGTCTGTTAATGAACTGAAATATCAGAGAATATGTTGGGGACTCTTGAATGCAAATCCTCACAAAGTTACAGCCCTTGAAATATCAAGTAAAAGTCATTTAATACATTCTGTTACCTTTTGTATCTTAATGCATATTATGTATGATATACAATGTACAATGTATGTCATATGACTATAAATAAATAACTGTCATGAATATGGGCCTATACACAACCATTTGGTTTAACAGGATAGATTATGTTAGAAATTTTGCATTTTATCAATAAATTTTTTTTCTAATATCTAACTTTGTGTTAACCTTGGCAAAACTTCAAGAAGTTTTACTCAGTGTGACCCTGGCTACAGTTCTCTATTCCAAAGACTGGTTGTGAGCAAGAATGCATACCAAATTGTATCATTGCCGTTCCTGTTGTTGAAGAAGCTGAAAAATTTAAGGCTATACCAGTTCAAGAAATATAAGCATCACTGCTAGTATACATGATATTTAACAACAATTGCACCCCTTCCTCAATTTACTGATAGTGTTATTCATGTATGAAGAGGCATAGAAACAGGAAAAAAGAAAACTAACCAGCAGTTTTCCAATGTGACTAACCGACCACAAATTGCCTGAATGAGTTCCTTTTCCAAGATAATACATCACATGAGTAATGCAGCTTTTCAAAGAAGTGTGTGCCAGCAAGGAAATTATGAGAATGAATACTTGGCAAATCCTCATTTTTTTTTTCAATGGCTTGAAGGGTTGTGCAAATTTGCAGGGAGGATCACCATTGTGAATAACTGTTATGTGCTTACAGTTCAGAATATCCCTTGGCATATATCCTACAAGTGACAAGTTCTTTGGATGTGGATGTAATATTTTGTGTGTGAAGATTTATGCATGTTCTTGGTTTAATGGATGAAAACTTGTTTAATTTTGTTTGCATTTGCTCACAGAAGTTTATGTTTGTAAAAGGTGAGAGAGGAGTATAATAAGGGAGGGAAGAAGCAAATGATGTGTGTGTATAACTGTCATGTTCGCATACATCTGTAGGTCTGAGAAAAAAGGATATGTGAGTAGTGAGTTTGCATTAATTGTGGCCAATTAACAAACTTATGTGGCTAGAGCTCTTAAAGGTATGGCTTAGGGTTTACAGTGGTCTGTCTCTTTTTTGTCTTCTTCTTCTTTATTGCACTCACATTTGTATCCTTGAAATCAGTACATGTATGAAGCAAAATGTGCAAGAATTTCTGCAAGAGGAAGTATGTTGTTTCTGGGCCCTGTTTTGTAGAGAGTTGTAATTGATTTTGATAGTTGATTTCTATCGTAAGTCTACAAAAATTGTATGGCATCCTACGTGGTAAGGAAATTTGTAATCGGTAATATCTTTTGATAAAGTGGGGCCCTAGTGTATGATTGTGCTTTTGGTTGTTTGTAAGCAGCAGTCTGTGTCATAAGTTGTTATTTAAAGAGATACAGTTTGGCATAAGCATGGGCAGGTGGGGTTATCCATGAAAAAAAAAAAGAAATAGTCCTTTTGCATCATTCTAAAGGAATCGTAATATTAAGTGATCTTATAATTTTTCTCCTACAGAGTAGTGTTCTACAATGTCTTTATTTAAGTAGAGGGGACAGTCCATGTTTCCACAGAATAAATACAAAATTATAGAATCAAACTTTTTTTGGTTGAAGGGTTTCATCACACATAAATCTGTGTACAGTAGTCTTATACATTGCATGCGCTTGACCTGTGACTTTTCCTCTGAGAACTGTGTTTTTTATTAGTTTCAAAATCAGAATATTGTTATTCATTATGGCCTGTGAGCTGTTGTTTTGTTGGTGTTTTTTTTGGGGGGGATGTTTGTTTTTGTTTTTGTGTTTGCATTTGTTTTTTATCATTCCTATTTCATTAGCTCATCCTAATAATGTTAGGGCACTGTACAGTAGATGATTCTTGCATGAGGACGTCTTGATGTCATAAATTGATTACTACCCGACATCAAAGTAAAGTGTGCTATTGACTGGAAGGTCCTTGCTCAGTGAAAGGATGATATGGGAAAGAGCCTTACATGTACATCGCTATCCTGGCATTTCTTGGCTATTTCAAACACTTTGAAGTTGGCATGTCGTAAACAAGATGCATTATCACACATGTGATTGGTAATATGATGCATGCTGTGAGGTCTGTGCATATTACTCATTCATCTAGATTCTAATAATAGTAGTATCATAATTTGAATGTTGTGTATGGACTAGCCCTAGACACTCCACATACACTGAAATGATATGCAAGGTTGAAATATTGTCTACTTCTAATGGGTCAAAAAATGACAACTTTTATGGAGAAGAATGGGGCTCGGAGCAAGATACATGTAGGGTGATAGAAGGTGCATGTGAATATGTGAAGTGTCCTGGCCTAATGGAGCACAAAGGGAAATATTCTGTAGAAAGAAATGATAGCGTGAAAGAGGCTTAAAGGACAAGTTCAAGAAATTGTGGTGGCCCCGCCCATGTTTATTTGCAATCAGACTGCAATGTATTGTGTACAGTTTTGCCATAGGTTTCTTGTGTGGAGAACTTACACGAATCTGTACATGTGGGACTGTAATAGAGATCACAGTGTGCAATGAAAAGATCGTACACATGGGTCAATTTTCATCTCATGTATCTAAGTCAAAATAGTAAAATATGAAGGGAAAACATTCAGGATAGGGATTTCAACATCTTTAAATTCTGTGAAGGGGTATAGTTCCAGGCAGTAATATCGGCCTCATAAATGATCTGTAGAATAGATGAACCCTGCACATTCAGTGCAGCAGTTGTAACTGTTTACTCGGCACTGACAGCAGTGCAATGGGTCTCTAGTTTGCCAGGGCCAGTGGGGCAGGTGTAAGGAGCAATAGGGTTACAGTAGCCTCCTGCTGGCGGCCTGAAACTGTACAGTCTTGATGTTGGGGTATGTTTGACTGTTTATTATTATTACATAGGAAACCATAGATGCGAAACTTTAGTTCAGTGCAGGTTTATCATAAAGAAAAATGACTGCTGTGATAGTTCCTTCTGTTTCAATGAGGAGAGTGCAGAGAGTCGTAAACTATGATCAACTGGAATGGACACTCCGAAGTCTGAATATTTTCAATGGACAGTTTTTATCCTTAGATTATCTTATAATTGTGGCAATATCATAGGACAAGATTAATCTAGATTTGAAATAAAAAGCACAATTCAATTTATAGTTTCAGCTTGACAAGATACAAACATGCTTTATCTACTTTCAGGCCAACTTCATTCACAAATCAGAAATTACACAAAATGTGTGAAATCTAGTTTGTAATTGCCACAGACTTTTGTTCATAAAATGAAAAGTACTGATGCTATTGATGAAAAAATCATATCATCTGAAAGCTGAATAAATTCTCTGCAACATCAGTGAGACCTTTTTGTGATGCAAGAGCATGTCGTGTGAAAAAATGAGTTGGTAACATGTAGAAGTAAGTCTGCAATGATATTTATATGACATAAGAGGGCGTCCTACTTTGAATTTAAGGGGCGCCCTCACTCAGATTATTATGTAATATGAAAGTTTAGACCGTAAGCTTTTAAATGATGTATAACATGGCACAGTAATGCTAATAATGATAATCAGAAATGGCCATCAACAATCTTGTGTCTGCGCACTGCAAAATGTCTGAGCAGTCTGGCTATGGCATATGTGACAGAAATAGGGTTAAATTGAAAAACAAGATTTGATAATACAAAAGGGTTCTCTGTAAGTGTGAAAACTCTTAATTAGGGTGAAGGTGGAACAATGTACTTGTCACACTGTGTTAGTTTGAACTGTTTCATGAGATTAGGTCCAAAGTGCGGTGAGATGTATCCATTCATCAAATATTTACTGTGTATAGTAGAGTGACTGACTGCAGTGACCAATTACATTGTAATTGACTGTAACTGACTGACAGACTGAAAAACAGCCTGTATAATGGCTCATTTGAGGGAAAGCTACAGTGTATGCTCACTGTAATACTAGCAACCATCGTTCATGTCATGTGATTATTTGTGTGTGTGTGTTTGTAATGAAAGGATGTCAATTTTTCTTTAAGAGTTTGCTTTTTATTTTATCTTGAGGCAAAAGAAAAATTAAATACGTATTGTTTGTTACAAGATGAAACAAAAACAGAAAACAATTTAAACAAAAACAGTTTTAAAAAAGTAAAACTAAACCCTGCTGTACTTTGCAAGGCAATAAGCACTCTGGGCATAGGGGAAAAGCAGGTTTACAAATTGTAGTCCTGAGAAATAATACAATGTATTCAATTGTTACTAAGCATATGAAGAGTTTGTTCGCAAAAACCAATAAGTCCATATTTGCCAAATGGAGATATTTGCGATTAAAGGTCAAGAAAAGTCAAGAGAATAATAAGAAAATGTTTGCTTCTTTTGACCATAACTTCAAAAATGTACCTTTATATGTAGTAACCAATATATCATTTAAAAGGTAATATTTTGTACTCTATGACAGAGACCGTACTTCAAAATCTTCAAAAATGGACTTATCGGTTTTTGCAAACAAACTCTTCATATACACCATAGCCGAATCTGCCAAGCTTTCATGAATCCTATATCTTGACAGATGAGTCATATCTACATGGTGTAATTACATCAACTGGACAAACAAAGATGTGTAAATCATGCCTGGTAAAGTGTTTCAAGCTTCCACTCTGTCCACTCCTGTTGTCTTTAAGTCAGATTTCATTTTTTTTTTCCAGTGCCTGGAGCTTGTTTTGTGCTTTTTGCGTGTTTAATAGTGGAGGCCTGCAAATATTTACATGTCATGAATTTTTACAGTTCAGTCTGCTTTGCTCTTGTGATCATGTTGGGAGTAATGAAGGAATCATACCCTATGTGGGCTGACTTCTCAGAGTACCACTTCAGCTTTACTTGTGTATGATTACTGTGAAAAGCCTGAAGCTTTCAAAGGTTTGTTGTGTTGTAGAACTCGCCAATATTTGCTGTTTTAACCATCTTGTGTAAAGGTTATAAAGGCCACTGCACATAAAGTATTAGAGGTCTTTATGAATCTTTGTCAATGTATGCTTGAAATGATGTGTTTATAAAAGCCAGTAAATGCAACCATATCCCATTGAGGAAAGCCATAGTAATTACTATGTACTTTACTCAAGATTACTGAAATTCTCATTAGGTTTTTTAATTTGGAAAAGACAACATATTCCCCAGAAAGGGAAGATTTCACCAGCTCTCATTGAAAAGAAAGAATACCTTGTACAGCACAATGTAGTAGCTATTTCTTCTTTGCCCAAGCCAAAAGCCATACTTTTAGAATCAGAATTTTGTGTACATGCTGGTCCAGTGCTCTGTGATCATTTCTGGGAGGTATGTTCTTCGTGGAGATGGACTGTAAATGTCTGTGAAAGAAAGATGCTCACTTAATGATTTGAATGTTTGCCAAATAGAAGATTCTAGTAATGTCTGTCTTCCTCCCTAGTTCTTAAAACATTATTGACTGACTAATTTTGTAGGAAGTGTAGTTGTATAGTGGCTCTTCACATGATGAAAAAATATGGAATCTTGCTTGTTTCATATCACATGTAGATAGTCATAGTCAGAGTCGGCATGTCGGGCCTACGTCACATAATTTTGTAGTTTGAGCATTACAAATTGAGTTCGTGTGTAAGTGAATATACCAACAAAAAAAATATGTGAATGTATACAAGTAGTTTCCACTTTGCATTAAGTCTTACTTGTAGACTTTTTCCATTAGACAACTGTGCTAAATAAACATTGCGCACTGTATCTACAATGTGCAATGTATGTGCATCTAGAGGTCAGTGGATGTGTTTTTTGTATTCATACTTGATATATGACTGAAAATGCAGTGTGCGCTGTCATGCAATTTTACTTTATGGACCTTACGAATGATGTACTCTGTTAACCATTAGAGGCTGATACTGCTTTTCTACTAACTTTGAGGGGGGGGGGGGTTGTTGTTGTTTTTTATCAATCTAGCATCTAGCATGCCATGACATGAAGAAAGTACATGCATGAAGCTATCATGCAGTATTACAGTAGCAGAAATGAAGAGTTTATCGTTAAAGAATATCAAGATGACTTACAGGGGGGATGCAGTAGATCGGTACCGTAGGAAGACTACGGTCTGTGTATGTACATTTTTTGTTATACTTCCTACCTGTATGCTCTTGTGTGGAAACTTGATGTACATACATACATGAGGACAAGTGTATACTTGTGCACTTGCAATAGCATTGCTGTGAGCAGATTATACAATGTACTTGTAATATTCCAGTCACACACAGCATCAATTTGGAGAGGGAACCCACTGATTATAATGCAGGGATATTGTCTTTTTCTACATGTTATGTTCTTCCTTATTTAATGAGTGGAAATACAAAGTTTCAAAATGATGTGCAAAAAGTATTCTTTTCACTAATCAGTTTCAAGAAATGGCTGTACTTCACAGGTAGGAAAGGGCCAGTGCAGCAAAGTAGGCCTATATCATTATGAAATAAGACATGTTATATTTTGACAAAAATATACTTGTTAAAAGTATAAATGGAAGAACATCAACTATTATAAAAGGGTGTGCTCAAGCTGTCAAATGTTGGCTTGTAAGTTAAGGAATAAATTAGATGAAAACAGATATTATCAACAAATTAATGATATTTTGTTTTCTTTTGGCTGTTTTGCATACCTGGTGCACTCCTTCCATTTGCCCTGTAGGCCTACTGTAAAACAAGGAATGTTCGCGTGCATTTTGATTTTCGCGAATTTCGCGAGCGCTAAGATTCGCAAAATTAAAATGCACACGAAAGTTCTTGTCTACACTATATGCGTCGAATGCTAGTGGCAGTTTGCGAAAATTTCATCCTGCAAAAAAGGCCGTCGGCTCCAATTTGCGAAAAATCCATGCCGCGAATATATCATGTTTTACAGTATATCACATGTGCAAAGGTTTTAGAGGAGGTACATGTACATGTATCTATGCCATGTCTGTAGGTCCATAATAATTTGATGAGACTGGTACATCAACTGTTTGTAATATCCGATAAAATTCTGCAGTTGAAACTGATCCTCCAGCAGCAGATTGATGTGTGAGTGTGTGCATTTAGGAGGCACCTAGAGTGTGCATAGTATCACTCCATACTCCTTTATACACAAGCGCAGTGTCAGAATGTCATGACTGCATTTGTCCCAGGTTATGTGAATAGAGAACATGTGAAGAGAGAACATGTGTATGTTATACGTACGCACTTGGAAAGACGTTATACACTGTATGTACATGAGGGGCTCTGTGCAGAGGTACACTCTGTATGCTTGTGTACTTTATTTAACACCTGCAGGATATTTAGAAGTCTCGCTCAAGTTTCAGAAGTTGAACTCTGTGCCAGTCTCACAGTTTCATCTTGCTTTCAGTCTGTTTTATAGGGGTCAGATTTGAATTACCAATCTTTACAAACTAAAACGTAATAATGATAGATATATTTGTTCTTTTTCCACAGAGGGATCTAAAGGGGGGGGGGGGGGTGGAGGAGCAATGGAGATGGCAGGGTAACATATCTCTAAAGTTGTGTGTCTATGCCATACCTGTTAGTTGGTGGTTTCTGTTACACAAGATTGGGGAGTTTGCTGAAATGTGTAAATTTTATGTTTTTGTTGTCATAAATGCTACAGGTGCGACATGCACCCCTGATTGCTAGAGGTTTATAACAGAGCTTCCAAGTCTCCCTCATTCTGCAGGAGGGTCCCAGAAATGTGAACTCCAGATCTTTTCATGTCCTGATAGGAATATTATAAAGCATCTGATATGAAAATTCATTTTTCCTGTTTAGATGCATGTGCTAGACAAGTATCTCCCTTACAGGTTGTTGAAACCTTTCTGAGTTTGGGTGCATTTATCAACTCACTTCTGGCACAGAATTAAGATTTCAAATCACCTTTCAGGAATTTTTGGGCAGTTGATAAACGCAAAGCTGTTTTAATCATATGGGGTTATGAATGTGTTTCTGAAATGCCGAAAAAAGTGCAATTGGCAAGCGTGTTTGAGCCAAAAATGCATTTCTGTAGTGTTGATAGTTTATGCAAAGTCGTTTTGAAATGTGTAATTTTATAGTTCAGACCTGTCCTTGTCAACCACTGCCAACTACACATCTCTGCTCTATGGTTCAAAATGTTGTGCAGTGACCAGGCCTTCTTTTAGAAGTGACCCATGACAGAGTTTAAATTTCATGCAACAACTGTAGAAATGCTATCTGCAAGGCGTTTGTATGTGTTTTGATAGTGGGTATTGAAATGTGTGTCAAACATGTCAAAGTTTGTTTTTTAAATAATAAATGCACCCACTGGTGCAAGAAAGTTGGCAGTTCCAGCACCAGTAGATATTCAGTCTTCCTGTAGGAATTTGAGAATGAGATGAAGAGGGTTAAATTTCAGTGGTGGTGGACATGATGGTGGGAGGGAGGTTCTGTATGCTGCCTACACAGGCAGCATCCACCACTGCTTAGTGGGATCGATGAGAGGATGTGGGAATTAGTGCTGTAACGGTGGCATTGCCAGAGCAGTATTGATTGTGCCTGTCTGCTCTGCTCTTTCTGCATTTCTTGGGATTCAGTGATTATCAATGGTGGCAGAACAGTAGTTCTGCAGTGACTGCCAAGTTTAGGTGCAAAGCATTCTCTGCTAGCTAAGGGAAGGAATATTTTAGGTCAATCTTTCATGCTATGCAAACACAGAAAGCAGAGGAAGAAATACTTTTTTATTGTAGGCTTGCATCAATGTGGATGCACCAGTTCAAGGGTAGTCTAACTCTTAGAAATCATATTCAGTTTCATGCTGGAACTGTTGCTACTAATGCTATTTGTAAGCACTAAAAGCTTACTTTACTTATTACAGCACAATTTTTCTCAATTCACATTCACGTATCATTAAACGGCTGATGCTGGTAATAAATTCATCATCCTAATTTTTTATATGATTAGAGTAGTTTGTGTCTAACATGTGTTTAAAATGTTCATTCTGTTCTCATTACCTGATCTAAAATCAGCTTTTCTTATGGAAGGAGCTATCGCATTGTGTTGATACAGCAGTGAAACATACTCTCATTTAGTAATCAGATGTACAAATGTACAATGTGTACAGTGTCTTTATATACTCAATATTGTACAATTTCATTGTTAAAGGGAATTCAAACCCAAAGAACAATGTGGATTGAGTAAAAGCGTTAACATTAGTAGAACACATCAGTGAAAGTTTGAGGAAAATCGGACGATCGATGCAAAAGTTATGAATTTTTAAAGTTTTGGTGTTGGAACCGTTGGATGAGGAGACTATTAGAGGTTATGATGTATGAGTGGACAACAATATAAAGAAAATATAAAAAGAATTCTACAAAAATTTACTTTTCTAGCAAAATGAAAGAGTACTTGACAAACCACTTCAGAAAGCAGGGGGAATAATCGCTACCCCTAACATATGTCAGTATCAAGTTGATGGAATGTGTAATTTTCATGAAAAATGAATTTTTATTGAATTCCCTTTATATTTTCTTTATATTGTAGTCCCCTCATACGTCATAACCTCTAGTAGTCTCCTTACCCAGCAGTTCCAACACCAAAACTTTAAAAATTCATAACTTTTGCATTGATTGCCCAATTTTCCTCAAACTTTCACTGATGTGTTCTACTAATGTTACTGCTTTCACTCAACCCACATTTCTCTTTGGGTGTATGTTCCCTTTAATATACCACGTCCGCTATGCCATTTGTTTTATAGAGAGCAGGTTCCGTTTTCTCCAGAGAACTTTGTTCTCTTGGAGACTGAGATCATTATGTAGATATGAGTGAAAGACAGTATTTCATTTTCCACACACAATGTATATTATAGGCAAGTCTCTTTATCCTTTGCTTTGACCTTTGCAGAAGATGGACGAGTCGGATGTCGTCGTTGACCAGGGGAACTACCATAGCCTGAGAGAAGCCGATGAGGATGAGATATCAGGTATTGTATTAGACAGTTTCTCTCTCTCTCTCTCTCTCTCTCTCTCTCTCTCTCTCTCTCTCTCTCTCTCTCTCTCTCTCTTGCAGTGGGCAGTTCCAGTGTTACAGACATCACATTTCAGACACTTTTTTGCAGCTTCAAAAATCATTAACGTAACAAAACATTTTCATTCTGAACTCCTACAATGCAACCACAAACATAACCCTAAATTGTAAACAGTAAAAATTTAAATCCATTTTAACACATTGTGCGGCAGTTAAATTACTGCATATATACATGTAATGTTTGCTGTTATGGACAGTATATTTTTAACATGTCTGAGTTTGAGCACATAGTTAGACCAATTTGCACATAAATTGAAAGGCTATAAGGAAATTTAAATTAGACTAAAGTTAAATTTAGTGAAATAGGTGAACCATGCACCCTCTAGAGCTACAGTTGTGGCATTACAGACATATACAAATAGTGAATAGACACGAGTGCGATAGTACAAAATTTGACATGATGTGAAAGAATAGTGCGCCTCATCTTTCACCAAGTGTGAAATCTTGTTCCATTGCTCGAGTAAAGACCATCCACTATTTGTTTTATACAACACCTGGGACGTCAACAGATATGGTCCACACAGATTCTTGAATTTAGTACAGAAATGGCAACCATTTTTTTTTTTTTTTTTGTGAAAGGTGAATGAGTAGCTCAGTTAAGTATTTGTACGTGAAACTGAATGGTTGAAGTTGTTTACAGTAAAAGGTGTGACAGAATGCACACTTGTAACTGTTGAATGCAAGCGGCAAAGGTTTGTTTATTGTGATGTCAGAGCCATAGAAAAAACAAAACAAAACAATGAGTTGATCCATGGGTTTAACAGAGGAGTCAATGGAAATAGGTGACATCAACCTTGGGATGTCATGTATGCAAAACTCTGTAAAGAAATATAAAGAGAATGCTTCAAAATTGCATTTATTATGAAAACTACACATTTACTTGACTTGCTACTAACATACAGTGTATGTAAAGGATAATATTATACCCCCTGCTCTGAAATTGTTAGTCAAGTGCTCTTTCATTGTGCTAGAAAAGTGAAAATATGTCAAACTTATTTATTTTTCCTTTACAATGTATATTGCTTTCCATACATGATGTCATAAAGTGATATAGTCATCTCATCCAGCAGTGGCCATGTCTGAAAGGTGGCTGGTTAACACACTGCCATTCCCTAAAATCTATGCTTCCTTGAAAAAGAGTCGATGCTCCCTCCCTGGCATAGACAACCAGCCAGCAGGATAAATTGTCCAAATCATTCACATGGAAAGTTGTCGAGACTGGTTGGAATAGAAAGAATGCAGAAGAAATAGCATTTTGTGGCATTGATTGTATTGTAGCCTCACCTCTTGTACCATGTTGCTCATTGCAGTGCTCAAGTTATATTGGTGCCAGTGCAGTGTTGCTATTTCCAAATCAAATCCCATATAGCATTGTGATATGACCAAAGTGGCCAACATAGGTCCTTCGTTGTTGGCATCTCGTCGTAATGTGCCTCCTACCCATCAGTGCCAAGTCAGCAGTTTACTTCTCTGCTTTCATCTCGTCCAGTCCAGCCTGCATCATGAGTAAGATTGCTCAGAATAGGGTTCCCTCATTTGATTTGGTGCTCCTAGGCAAATAGCTGACATTCTAGCATGGCACGATTTTGGAGATTCCACTGAGAGCACTGGCGCAATTTCCAAAGCCAACGTAATACACATGCTGGAGCACAGCACATCCCAAAAATACTGATTTGTATCTATCAGAGATGGATACAGATAGAAGAAATTTTTTTTTTTTCCCTCTAAAGAACTAGCTGTGTGATGGTTGATTGTAGGGATTTACTTGTAAAAAATCTAGGTCATTATTACCTTCAAGTTGTTGTAGACTAATACTTGTGTGAAATTTGTGATTTTTAAAATACCAAGGTAAACATTTTCATGAGAAAGAGTTGGTAATGTAAGTATTTAAAGCAGAAATAGATAATTGCCCAAAGATTGTCATTTTACGAACATTCAGCCTGGTATTACCTTAATTAAACAAAAAAGTAAGCAAAAATGGTGTGTTTGTCACTAGCTTGTGGTATCTGAGCTTCCAATATAGATAAGCATTATAAGGGCCGTAAACCCCAAATTTCAGCTCTTTAGACTTGTACAGATACACACATGTGTAAAAAGGAAATAATAGCAACCCCGAACCAAAACCAGGAAGGAGTTTAGTGAGAAAAATGGTGAAGTACCAAGATTTTATAGAGGTTTTTTCCCCATTAGTCTAGAGAGAAAAAAAAGTAGTTGATATGATATCCTTTCTATTTTGTTTTTTTGCCTTGAATACAATAACCAATTTACAGTGTTAACATGCTATATTCAATATTGAATTAATCGTAGTGCAATAATGACTTATTTGGGTTGTTCATGGTCTCATTTTGATGTCAAACAAAAGAACCAAATTTGAAAGGATAGGCACTGTTAAAACTGTTGCCCTATCGATAACCATTAATCAGTACCAGGTGCCTGTTAGGGTAAGACTATGTACTGACAGATAGATCTGTAATGTGACGAGACAGCTGAGTAGGAAATGAGGGATTTCTTCCCCAAGACAATTGTCACAGGTGATACCTTCCAAGTGATGCCTCATAAGACTGACAGCTGGTATTCAAGGTTTTAAGGAGGGAATTTCCCTCATCCGGACCAATCATACTGCCAGTGAAAAATCACATTTGGTAGACATTGCTAGTATGCCAAAAGTCACTCAAAATGTCTTCATAAAGCTGCACACATGGGTATGATTTTAGGAACTTAGCTTGTAGTTTGTTGTGACTTTTTACAGCAAGAATGCTCACTGCAGAAAAAAAAAAAAAAATTCTGTTCTGGAATATCTGGTACACATTGATATGCTAGCAAACACAAATTGTTTATGTGTATTTTCTTGCAATGAGAATTGATTGCTTCAACAAAATCATTTTATTTCCCAGTGAGAAATGACCAGTTCAAATGTTGCATTTTATTTTATTTTTTGATAGTTGAAAAATATTTTGAATTTAACATGACTTGTGACAGGGCCTTGAAATACTCGTAAAATAACCACAAGTTATGTCAAAATCAAAAGGGGCCATTATCTTGATGTGAGAGTGAAGTGCTCCTACTTGTTCAAAATGACTTTACCACAGGAAAACCACATTGTGGTACGAGGTTCATTAGTGTACTAGGCCATTAAAGAAGATGCAAACAATATTCTAAAGTTTTACACTACATGTTTTGTCTTCAGGTATTGAAATAAGTTATAATCATTTACTGTATAGGCCCTATATTGGTTGAAAACATGATTTTTGCGTTTGTTATTGTAAAAAGAATTGAGAGAGAATGAATTTTATATAAGTTTGATTGTAATGACACTTGTGCTATGATACGTACTCTATCTGTTTTGTAGTTCTATTGAATACAGGCAAGAGTTCATTCTCAAATGCCTAAATGTAAGACTACGGACACAGAAATACATGTAGACTCAAAGCCAGAAAAGGTAATATCACAGACTGTCACTGTCATGCTGTGGACGCCTCATAACCTTGACCAAACACAATCTAAGAAGTGTCGTGGTGTCTGCTAGCTCATATTGTCAACTTAAACAAGGTAACAGCATCTGTGTCCTGGCAGGTAGAATGGAAAAAGGTAAACAGCAGATTTGATTGATAGCTCTTGTTTGCCCTTGAAATATACACACTGACATAATTAACCAGGTCAAGATTTTTGCTTTTCAATAGTTCACAAAAGAAATACATAGGACATATGTATTCAAGTTTTCTCTCTCTCTCTCACACACACATTTTCTCACTGAATAAACTCCAACGAAAGTAAATTCTCTTCATTCAGATGAGGAAGAAAAGGAATTCGGTCCTACTTTATTGCTTGTATTTCTGTTTACAGCATACCTTACATGTAACTAAATGCCATATCAAATATACAATTATATTTGCTTTGAGATTTCTTGAAAAATTAAAAATAAAACAATCTACGTACAAGTTTAATATATCATTCCTTATGTTATGTGATGATGACCTGTAGATGATTTTTCTACAATTCAAGTCACTCTGTCTTTGTACATTTTGCACATTAGCACATCATGGTCAGTGGAGATAGGTGTAATCAGTCAGGTCAAAAATATTGTTTGGGGTTTACTTTGTGAGATGGGATGTCTATAGATGCATTGTATATTAGCATCTGTTACCATTTACTTTTTGTTGAAAGACTGCAAAGTTACAGATGTCTGCAATCCACCCATCAAAAAACAGAAAAAAATTAAGAAAGATGATAAGCCCATCATGACATTTTTTTTTTCAATTTTTATACCTGATCAATTGAAAATTTTGAGCGTAAGCATAAGCTTTTTCATTTGCATATATTGATATCAACTGTTCTAGAACCGTTACTGTAAAATGAGGAATGTTCGCTTCCATTTTAATTTCGCAAATTTCGCGAGAGCCAAGATTCGCGAAATCAAAATGCATGTGAAAGTTCTTGTCTACACTATAGGCCTACGCATTGAATGTTAGAGGCAACTCGCGAAATTTTCATGCCGCAGAAAAAGGACGTCGGCTCCAATTCATGAACATTTCATGCCGCGAAAATATTGTTTTACAGTATGCAAAAAAAATATATACATTTCATAGCTTCCTTTGTAATCAAATTTTGATCGAATTTTCACTGTTGTGATGCACATATTTTACTCATTCTTCACAGATCAACTTATAACTAGCCTGGAATTCCTCTTAATGTGGAAGTGATTACTATGTGCCATTTAACTGATTGTACATTCGATTGTACATGTACCTTAAAAAAGCTTGACAGATAGATTTTGGATTCTTACACAGTGTTGTACTACAGGCAATGAGAATCATTTCTTGGCATTCACTAGGTACGTGGATGACAACTTGAGGAGGAATACTGCATTATAACCTTAGAATGTTTGCATAACTGGGGAAATAAAACAACAACAGTCCCGAGAGAACTAAGCATGGTGATTGTGTTGGATTATTTTTTTTCCCCCAGATATGACTTTTGCGATATTTACAGAACTTTGGTTCTCTTTCAATCAAAGAAAAATTCCTTCGTTGAGGAGGAACAGTAGTATGCCTTGGAGAGTTGACAGAATTTCAGGTTATATCTGTAGGGCAATTGATACTCTTCTATCTTTCTGTAATCTATTGACATATCCCAAAATACATGTAATTGCTGATTCTGTTCAAAACATTTTCTCAACTCTTCATAGTACCAATGGTTTCTTGTGATGAATGTCATCACTCTCAGTTGTGTAAGGCCAGTGTAGTTTGTAAATTGTACTTTACATAAGTGGAAACAGGCTGTTTGCTGTTGTCCTTCCTTTGTGTTTTGAATTCAAATATGTTATCATGGATGATTAAGTCTTGTGAGCCTCCCGAGGTCAATGTTTTAAAAAGCTTTGTACCATAAAACGTTGATTGTTGTACATGTACCAGGTATCTCCAATAGATATGACATAGGAATAAGAGACCATCATACAGTTCATGCACAGTAGGTTGTTGAGGTATCTTTAAAGGACAAGTTCACCTTCATAAACATAGGGATTGAGAGAATGTAGCAATATTAGTAGAACACATCATTGAAAGTTTGAGGAAAATCAGACAATCCGTTCAAAAGTTATGAATTTTTGAAGTTTTTGTGCAGTTCCCGCTGGATGAGAAGACTACTGCAGTGTATGAATAACTTAGATGTCACATGCGTACAACAATATAAGGAAAATATAAAGAGAATTTCACAAAATTCCATCTTTTGAAAAAAGTACACATTCCCCTGACTCGTTACCGACAAATGTTATGGGTAATATTATTTCCCCTGCCTTTAGAAAGAGGCAAGTCAAGTGCTCTTTTATTATGCGAAAAAAGTGAAAATATGTTGAATTTTCTTTTACATTTTCTTTATACTGTTGTACGCATATGACTCACAAGCTGTAATAGTCTCCTCATCCAGCGGTTCCAACACAAAAATTTGAAAAATTCATAACTTTTGCATCGATTGTCCAATTTTCCTCAAACTTTCACTGATGTGTTCTACTAATATTGTTGCATTTTCTCAATCCTTATGTTTATGAAGGTGAACTTGTCCTTTAATATGAAGAATCTCTGTATAATGTAAAATAGCTTCTAAAGGTCTACCTACACCTGCCTCTCCTCAAGTTCATCAAATCCTCATTGAAATTTGTTTGCCAGTGTGAGCCATGTTTATAGACTGGAAGGATGTGATGTGTGGGCTGTTATTGCTAGCACAGCTGCAAAAAGATGGAGGGGAGAAAGATGGAAATAAAATGAAGAATAAGGAAAAGAGAGAGAGAGAGACTGCACTGCACATGTAGAGTTCTTGTTGTATTCAATTCATAGATTGCCATCTGTGAATTATAGGCATATCGTAATGCACGCAGTCTTAGTTGAGAGAAATGATGATTGTACATAGACTGTTATTTTATTTCATTAAATTTCTGGTTCTGATGCCAGTATAACCAACAAACAAAAATCAACGAGGCCAAATCCATAGTATCCTCCGAACTCTGTTCGGGGGATACAATTATCATTAAATTTCTTTCACTTTCACTGTACTACAGCTGGAGGTTTTTTTTTTTTTTTTTAATCCATGGTATATGTTGCCAGGTCGGGCAAGCCTCCGTCAACTACTTTGTCATAATATCAAACCTAGAAGAGCAAAGAAATTATATGTTGTATTTGAATTCAAGCAAAGTGTTTGAATGCACTTCAGAAGGAAAATAGCAGCTCTGTATTTGTTGAGCACTGTCATTATGGTCTTTTGATAAATTTTTATGTTTGTCCAGGGAATGTATCACAGCACATGATATGCATTGCTTACTATACACAGATGAGACTAACAGGTTTGATTTTTTTTTTCTCTTGTTGCTGGCATTAAATGCATTTTTTATTCAACCACTCAAGAACACCTGCATGGGAAGTTTGGAAGGCCACCAAATTATGTGTATAACCCAAAGCCAGTGTGTGGGTAATCAATCAAGTTTCAAACAAAAAAGACAGGTAACTGTAGCTCCAACAAAATTCTTCATTCTGTTCTAGTGAGACAGGTTGACTCCCATTAGTATATATTAAGTAATTATAATTTATCTGCACTTACAGTAGCAAACTTATACATTGTACATTGTACATGACCTGGAGATGGAGATTGTGGTGATGAGAAAGTGTTATTGATGGGGAGGGGACAGAGGGATGGGTAGGAGTCTGGGAGATGAGGAGACAGAGAAAAAATGTAGGGATGAGAGGAGATGAGGCTCTTGGAGGAGAAAGAGAAAAGATGTAGGGATGAGGGCAGATGAGGCTCTTGTAGGAGACAGAGAAAAGATGTAGGGATGAGAGGAGATGAAGCTCTTGGAGGAGACAGAGAAAAGATGTAGGGATGAGGGCAGATGAAGCTCTTGGAGGAGACAGAGAAAAGATGTAGGGATGAGGGCAGATGAAGCTCTTGTAGGAGACAGAGAAAAGATGTAGGGATGAGAGGAGATGAAGCTCTTGGAGGAGACAGAGAAAAGATGTAGGGATGAGGGCAGATGAGGCTCTTGTAGGAGACAGAGAAAAGATGTAGGGATGAGAGGAGATGAAGCTCTTGGAGGAGACAGAGAAAAGATGTAGGGATGAGGGCAGATGAAGCTCTTGGAGGAGACAGAGAAAAGATGTAGGGATGAGGGCAGATGAAGCTCTTGGAGGAGACAGAGAAAAGATGTAGGGATGAGGGCAGATGAAGCTCTTGGAGGAGACAGAGAAAAGATGTAGGGATGAGAGGAGATGAAGCTCTTGGAGGAGACAGAGAAAAGATGTAGGGATGAGGGCAGATGAGGCTCTTGTAGGAGACAGAGAAAAGATGTAGGGATGAGAGGAGATGAAGCTCTTGGAGGAGACAGAGAAAAGATGTAGGGATGAGGGCAGATGAAGCTCTTGGAGGAGACAGAGAAAAGATGTAGGGATGAGGGCAGATGAAGCTCTTGGAGGAGACAGAGAAAAGATGTAGGGATGAGGGCAGATGAAGCTCTTGGAGGAGACAGAGAAAAGATGTAGGGATGAGAGGAGATGAAGCTCTGGTGAGACTGGATGAGGAGGATGATTGCACCAACACGAGCAAGCCTCCATCTTCAAAAATAGCTTTGGGTGCTGGCTGGTTAATTAAAATGATCAGTTCTTTGATGCGACTCTTACATTAAAGATAAACAGTCAGTATTTAGCATTTGTTCTAGCTTTTAGGCACACATTTTACCTGCAGATTTAAATTTTTTAAATGTTATCTTCCAGTAGAGTGAAATTTGGGCAAGTTAGTTATATATTAACCTTGGGCACCTAGACGTTTTGTACATTATCAGCCTCTACTTATCAAGGAAGGCATTAGATTCCACACTAGTTTGCATGAGTCAAGACAACTTGAGTGTGAATTCTGGTGATTAACTTTACACAGAATAGACTGTCACAGGGATGATTAACCTGATACAATTATGTGTGAAATTTTCCTTTTAAGTCACACACACATACACACACACACACACACACACACAGACAAGAGCAGCTGTGGGTGACTATGTGATTTTTAATGGACAGCTGTGGGCGATTCAAGCAGTGAAGGGTTAATATCCCCTCACTCATCTTGACATAAAAGGTTGATTCTAAAAAAAAAAAAAAAATGGATCAGAGCTATTACAGCTTCCTACCTCCAAATTAATGAGGAGGAGTTGAGTAGGATAAGGATTAAAGTGTAGCTCTCCAGGGAGATTAAAAACCGCTATAGTGTCCTGTGGAGAGAGCTTTAAGGGCTGTTTGGAAATAGAGTGCAGTGTAGAGGGGAAGAGAGACAGCTATGGGATGGGAAGAAATGTCACTTAACGCGGACCAATATTTGTAAACTCATCAATCTTCAGTGCTGCACACTATGCTAGACTATTGCTTTTGATATTGTAGATAGGAGGGAGTAGCATCCATTTCATCGTTGTTGATAGGGAATTTTCAAGTAAAAGTGGATAATCAATAAGAATATTGTAGAAAATGTGCATTTTAACAGCCATGGTCTGTAAAAGACCTGTAAACAAACTCGTGCATGTACATGTGCATCTGTATGCCTTGTGATACCTCTAGACCATTGTAGTAGTATGCATTATGCAAATGTACCATCAAGCATGATGGGTGACTTATTGGTTTATTCATTTCATTCACAATCCATTTATTAATTTCAATACGGGAAGACCCATTCAGCATTTTGAAGCTGTTTTTTAATGGGTCTGTACATACAATTCATTTTTTATAACAGCTGCTACAAACGAATAAAACAAATAACATACAGTACATCGAAACAGAAGATATACAACATAAGAAATGTTTTATAAGTGTACATAAAACAATTAACACCAGGTTGTAATAACATAAGTAAGGTAAATTAAAAATAGAAGCAAACCCAAAAAGAAAGAGAGAAAAATGTTCATGAAACAAGTTCAAGATCATGCAAAGTATAGAATGGTCCATTTGGTCGCAAAGTTTGATATTAATACTTCAGCTCTGCAGTCTTCTGTAAAATGTCTGTAGAGATATTTTGATCTATTCTGTAGTATTACAGAATAACACAGTGATCATGTCCTTTTTTAGAGGTCTGTATGTGTACATGCATGTATGTGTGTGTATGTGTGTGTGTGTGTGTGTACACATATAATAGTATATATTTATTTGTGTAAAAGTGTATAAGACATACCAGATTGGGAACAAGGGAGAATATATCCAAGGTGATGCTGTAGAATATGATGATTCAGGATTAACATATTGGTAACCTGGCAGAGAAAGTAAAAATATGATGAAAGGAAACTTGGATGAAGAGAAGCAGGCAGGGTAAAAGAAAGAGGGAATGAGATGGTAAAAGAAAGAGGGAATGAGATGGTAAAAGAAAGAGGGAATGAGATGGTAAAAGAAAGAGGGAATGAGATGGTAAAAGGAAGAGGGAATGAGATGGTAAAAGAAAGAGGGAATGAGATGGTAAAAGGAAGAGGGAATGAGATGATAAAAGAAAGAGGGAATGAGATGGTAAAAGAAAGAGGGAATGAGATGGTAAAAGGAAGAGGGAATGAGATGGTAAAAGGATGACGTAATGAGATGGTAAAAGAAAGAGGGAATGAGATGGTAAAAGGAAGAGGGAATGAGATGGTAAAAGAAAGAGGGAATGAGATGGTAAAAGGAAGAGGGAATGAGATGGTAAAAGAAAGAGGGAATGAGATGGTAAAAAAAAAGAGGGAATGAGATGGTAAAAGAAAGAGGGAATGAGATGGTAAAAGGATGACATAATGGGAAGAGGAAGAAAAGAGACTGATGAAAACAATATGAGTATTTGCCTGCCATCCATGTTCATCCTTAGTCTATGACGGCACAACATGCCAAACTACGCATGTAATGTAGCATGGGGGATGGCTGGTTTGTGCAGCATTGGGGGAGTATTGATCACAAAGTGTACATGGAATTGTGATTGTTTACCGAGGGGTTCAGTATAAGGGTTTTGAAGTAGGATGTTGGATTCCTGTAGGATAGACTGTTGGCAGTGTAGGGTGGCAATGACAGAATTCAAACATGTACAATGAGTGTGAAAATAAAAATCATGGTGCTGTTATCCTATGTGAACATGCTGAGGTGTGTACACAATCTGGGACAAAATGAGAATTTGGGTGTGGTGAGGCTAGTGTAAAACTAACTGCAGTTTTGACAGTGACTGTGAATGTGCACCAGTGCCATAGAATCTTGTCATCTCTGTCAAAATATCAAAATTTGTTCAATAGAGATTTGTTAACACTGAAACCAGTAGTGATAGCAGAGAATATTGATGATTCATAAGTTATAATGGTGATGTTAATACATTATGTAGTGGTAAGAATAGTGATAGTACAGTGGAAACTACTTATTCTTTAGTTTCTGAAGTGATTCTGCGTGAGATGGAAGCTCATAGAAGGTCGATATGTGAATGTTAGTTGTGTTCTTTTGCGTGCAATACATCTACTTTGAGACAAATGTGACTTACACAATTTAGATTCATGTTTTGATGTAAGATTGAAATATAACATTGTTTAATAATTGTGTATTTTAGGTATCTTTTCTTGTGATCTAGTCAGTATCATGCTGTATGCCAACCCATTACCTCCAAAGATATAGCAATTTACTGTAGAGTTTAAATGCATTCGTCTAAAGGAAAGGTTAAGTATGCCTTCATTGCCTTACAAGGACCATCAAATGATGCTGCTGTTCCACAGAAGGCTGCGTAGACATTTTATGACTGTATGTGGTGTGTGTACAAGTGTGTAGTCCACAGTGAAAGGCTAAACTGGGTTGATATGCCATGGCCATGATCATTAAAGATGGATTTCAGAACAGTTTAAAGACTTGAACAGTTGGTTTCCTGTGTACAGTGTATTTAATGGGAGATGGAGTTTGTGTAATAATAGGAGCAGACATAGAGATGGTCACACAGTATGTAGGTCTCTAGTGATCCAGGTGACATTCAATATGAATGATCTCTACTGGGAATCTGCCTACTGCCAATGACAGATGGAAATGCTCTTTTCATTGTCCATACATGTAGTGGGTTGGTTACCAAGGAGACAAAATAACTTTCAATATACATGTATGCCCACATATTTATAGTGTATGATCTCATTTTAACAGTGTACTGAGTAGTTCTGCTATAGTGCACCCACTGACCCATGGACATAGAGATGTCATAGTCCTCTACAGAAGAGAAATCATATGGCATGAATAGGATATAGTTTGTGTTGTCTGTATGTACGAGTATGTACAATTGTATGTTTGTGCATGCAGATGAGTATGTGTGTATTTTAGAAGTGAATGAATAGCTTTTTTGTATCATTTCATATGGAAGGACAGAATTTGTGCAAATTTTGTAAAACCGTGTGAAATTTTGATTTGATTGCCAAGTTTAACCTGTCAGTGTTGCTGATTTACATTTTTTAATGCTCGGACACACTCTTTGTTCTGGCTAACTCCTTCTCTCACGTATTATTCTCTCTCTCTCTCTCTTTCCCTTTACATGCAGCAAGCAATCATATCAATCAAATTTTCTTCTAGCACTCTTGGGTGTTATACAGAAAAGCTATGAAAGTTGTCTGTTTTATGTGTGGACAAAAACTTGGAAAATTGAGAATCATACAAATTGTACGCATGTAGGACAGACAGATGCACTTTAGCTTATACCATCAACTTCATTGCGGATTGCTCAACATGTCTTTATACAATGTACTGTAAAAGTGGTTTCTTTCGCGTACAGAAACTTTCGCGGTTTCCATCGGTGCGGACTTTTTCGCGTGTGTTTAAATTTGCGGTCGGTAATGATAGCGTTGTACAACCGACGAGTTCAAAACATTTTCGCGTGATGTTAAATTCAACCTCAAAGCGCGAAAAGCGCAAAAATAAAACCACCGTGAAAGAAACCACTTTTACAGTATCGGTGTTTGTGAAGGTCATTGATACAGGACTGACATGAGCCTTTGCCTGTGTTCTAGAGACTCCTCCGTAGCTGACAGATTTTACATGCTGAATGGATTTGTAATATCTGGAATGTTTCTTTTTATGGATTCATGGTTTGTCCATGTGCCAGAAAGTTGCAAGGTGCCCAGTGCCCTTCTATATTTAGTCCCATATATTGAGTTAAATGTTGGCAGGCAAGAGGGAAATCCAGTGCGACCCAAGACTTAATGGCAAATGACTAGTGTATTTTAATGCACCACAGGAAGGAGATAGCTATTTTGGGATCACACATCAGTTTAACTTGGCTGTATACTTTATTTTTCCTTATCATGTTGATTCAATTGTGATTATTTACAAGTGTGGCTGAATTCTGAATTTGTTACTTTTTTCATATGTCATGTATAATATCAGCATTTCAATGGCATTTTTTAAAGAAAGAAACAACTATAAAAGGTTTGTTTAGCAATGGCAGTGTATGATAATAGAATTTCAGTATGAAACTGATTCATTGTCATGGTAAGCTCCTTAGAGTAGAACCAGATAGACAGTAACCTCATCTACTATACTTTTTGATGCGAAGACTGTGTTATACGCATCTGGAATCCAGACTTTGGAGGAAGTAGTTGCTTTGATGACCTTACAATAATCAAAATGGATACTGTAAGCATATTTTTTATGAGTGGTGTAGGTTTGAAAAAATGGGAAGGATTGAAATAAGGCTGTATTTCTTGTAGTACAATTGAAAAGTTTGAAGTTATACAGGACTGAAATCCAAATATATACAACAAGTTGATGGACTGAGTGAATGCAGCAATATATGAAGATTACGTCAGCAAAGTTTGAGGAAAGTGGAATAATCTGCTGGAAAGTTATGAATATTTCAAGTTTTGTTGCCACTATGGTTGATGAGAAGACCACTACAATACGTGACATCATCTATGGAAAACAATAAAATATAAAGATATTCCCACAAATTTATTATTTTAAGTACAAAGTATATACTGACATACACTGTATGTTCAAAGTTTTTAAGGGTAATATGATTCTCTCTGCTTTGTGAAAGGTATAGTATATGTGTAAATCAAATGTTCTTTCATTATGCTAGAAAAGTGAAAATATGTTGCATTTTATGTGTACTTTCTGTACATCATTCATGCACATAGCCACAAACTCTAGTGGTCTTCTCATGCAGCGATGATGGCAGCAAAACAGTCAGTGTTCCGCTGAACTTTACATTCACATTCAATCATCCAGTCATGCATGCTTTATAAAGGTATAATGCATTGCTAATTGAATAATTAATCATGTGTATCAAACATTGATCGTTGATGTAGGCATGTCATTAATTGTGTTTAATGTGATAAGTGTTTTTCATTTACAGCCAAGTCAAGGTGACTGCCCTGCCTCTTTTGTTTCTCCCTCCATCTCTCCCTCTCTCCCCCTCACTCCCTCCATCTTACTCTTTCTTCCCCTTTCTGAATGTTGTATGAATGTGGAATACTTGGCATTGGATCAACTTGCTACTTAATCTTATTTGCCTGCTCCTATCAAGAAGGGGGAAGGCTCTGATATTCTGAGGGTTAAGATCGCTAGTATAAACTGTGATAGATCCACCCTGCACCCCTCTAGTCCCTCTGCCTCCATAATTATCCAAATTGGCAATGCCTGAGTCAAGTGCCGATGTGGGCAATAGGAGCCAGCACGTGGAGTGCGGACAACTTTGACGTCAAAACTGCAATTTGGGGTGGGGTGGGGTGGGGTGGGGGGAGGGGGGAGAGAGAAAATCTGACTGAAAGAGAGATGGGGGATGGGAGCTAAAAACTACTCAGGCTGTAATGCAACTCCCCTCTGAACATATGGGCAGACTGCCACATGTTCACTGCATGGGGTATGGCTACACTTGTGCGTACATGAATGATGGGTAATGGTGATGCATAAATCTGATGTAGGTCTGGCTGTAGGTTTTCCTTTTTTCTTTTCTTTTTTCCTCTCTCTCTCTCTCTTTTATGATTATGAAGAAGCCACTATGGGAGTGGCAGTACTTGTTGACCTGCTTTGTGTTTTTGTGATGTGGTGTACCCTGCTGGTATTGATCATCACAAATACAATTTAGTCTTATTTCTTATTCTAAGTATTCGCACCTGTTCACAGTAATGGTGAAATGCCACTTCAATTTACCAGCCTATTTAGGCCTTTATCTGAAATCTTGTTGCAAGAATGTGAGAAATCAGAGGCTTGTAGTAGATTAAGGGGAGACTTTTTATATGTATTGATGTACATTGTAGCTGTACACTGTAGTAGATTAAGGGGAGACTTTTTATATGTATTGATGTACATTGTAGCTGTACAATATGCATCCCTTTGATACCATATCCTCTCTCTTTCTCTCTTCAACTCCTGATTTGAAAGCACTAAAGCTACAAGCCAAGATTTACTGTTCATATCCACTTTAACAGCTGGTGGTTCATGGCAGTACATGTATTTCTATACTGTATGATATGTTTTTAATGAATAATCAGGGAATGTGAAGACACACACACACATAGTATAACTGCGATGCACATTCATTCTTCTTCTTTTTATGCCTCCGCCACGAAGTGGTGCCGGAGGCATTATGTTTTCGGGTTGTCCGTCCGCACGTCCGTCCGCATTCGTTTACGCGATAACTTGAGTAATATTGACTGGAATTTTACCAAACTTGGTCCAAGTATAAAGTATGATAGGGCAATTACTTGATTAGATTTTGGGTTAAATCGGCCAAAGGTCAAAGGTCAAGGTCAAATCATGAAATTGTATCTGTTCACGCGATAACTCAAGACTGGATCAAGCAAATTTCACCAAACTTTGTCCAAGGATGATGTATGGTGGGACAATTACTTGATTACCTTTTGAGTGAAATCGGACAGAGGTCAAAGATCAAGGTCAAATCCTAAAATTTATCTTTTTACGTGATAACTCAAAACTGCATGAAGCAGTTTTCACCAAACTTGGTCCAAGGATGATGTATGATACGGCACTTAGTTGAGTAGATTTTAGTGACACTGGCAATAGGTCAAGGTCAAATGCTGAAAATGTTGCTATTTCCCCATATCCATGCAATGCACAGAGGTATTTTCTTGAAACTTAGTGTACAGACATATACTACTGCATAGAGATTCTCAAAGGAGAGTTTCATGTCATAAGGTCAAAGGTCAAAAGGTCAAAGATTAGGTGAAAATGTTCCAATTTCACTTTTCTCACAAATGGTTCATTGTTTCTTCATGGGACTTGGTACATACAAATGTACTGACTGGCAGGGATTATCTAGGGAATTTAGGGGTCATGGGTTAATAGTCAGGGGTCAAAGGTCAAGGTCAACTCATCAAAATTTTACTATTTCCCTCATATACTAGTACATGCAATGCTTGCATTATTATTTTTAAAACTTAATATACATTTATTACCTAATGGAGATTCTCTTGGAAATTTCCTGCCAGAAGGTCAAAGGTTAAGGGTCAAGGCCAGGTTTGAATGCAGAAAAAATCTATTTTACACTGTAATTACACTCTTTCTTTATACCTTGAAAATTACTCAATGCATAAACTTATAAAAGGGTTAGTCAGAAGTCAAGTAAAAATCCTCAATTCCCCAAATATGTGTATACCTGCACTCTTTAATAGACAATTATAGCAAATGTAGTTCAAGGAAAGTGAACATTCAAGATATTTCTGACAAACCTGTCATTTCAGTATTTTGCCATTTATGTGAAACTGATATCTCACATTGTGAAGACATTATACTATACACCTGTTGGGAGAATCATGCATTATGACGGAGGCATCAGTCCCCATAGCGACATTTCTAGTTTCCGTCTAAATTCATATGATATATATGCAGGATATAATGTCCTCTACATTGTTGTTTGATTACTATCATGAAATCTGTGTACCTTAACAATTTCCTGTCTCCAATTTCATTTACATGTGTAGTTCATAGTCTTCCATGGCATTCATTCTTGTTTTACTTTAACTTAGTTAGATTATAAAAATTATGTAAGAAATGAATGATACACTTATATACTGTTCAAAAGATGTTACTGGACGAGACAAGGTTAACTTTTCTAGGATGTCACAAAAGCATATTATCTAAGCTTTGACCACGTTAAAATCAATGCAATAACCACTATGTGGGCTACAGCACAAGGTGTATCACATTGTAGAAATAGGCATTGATAATAGGGGCTCCTGGGTAGGAATTCACATGGTGTACAACTATGTGCCCTGTGCATTTATTCTATAGATCCCTGGCTATCTGTCTCTCTACCTACTGGGAACACAGAGACAATGGGATTAGCGTGATAATGATCTTCTAGATCTAGTATTCTAAGGAGCCACTCTACACGAGATATGACATGAAGAGAGAAAATTGAATGAGATTATAAATCCATCCTCATGGGCAATAATAAATGGATTCTGTGCATTTTTACAATGAATTCTCAATGTGCAACTCTTGTTTGAAAACTTGCAACTTTGCCACTCATGTTCTGGGTATGATGGCTAAGCTATAGTTTATCTGACAAAAGAGAGCGAAGTACTAATACCCTATGGCCAGGGAGTCTAATTACTGTCCCAACACATCAGTCTGCGAGCCTTATTCATCATATAGTAGGCATTTGATGTGGGCAAGTCTTGGTGTAACCCGACCACTTAGTCCATATCTTAGCAAGATCACATCTTCCTTTCGACAACATCATTAATCATTGTGCACCCACCAACACCAATTGCATGCCTCTTAATGGACTTAGATGTTAGGTTGATGGGTGTGTGTGTGTGTGTGTGTGTGTGTGTGTATGTGTGTGTGTGTGTCATGAGTTTGCGGGATCATCTTATCATGTTGAAAGTGCTAGAGTCTCTTTGTTACAGTAAAGGGTTTTAATATGACAAAATGATTGGCCCTGTGCAGTAGCGCAGGATTACGAGAAATGATGTAAGAATTTGTGGTAAAAAGTACATTTGTAACTGGAATTTAAGAAATGATTTACATACCATAGGTAAAACAAGGTGTCTTTTTGTTTAGATTTCAGAATTATTCTATTTTATGATTTTGGGTATTTGTATGTTGGTTGTACGTGATCTGATTCTTAATTGGCACTAAATGCCAAATTTATGAGGATTTGAACGAAGGTTTATTTCTTTTAAGATATTATGCTCATAGTTTTGATAATATATTCCTATAAAAAAGCCAGATAGAATTTCTAAACAGTGAGTTTCTGATTTTGGAATGATTATGATTTTGCTAAGTCTAAATTATCTAGATGGATGTATAATTTCTTCATTTTATTTTCAGTAATGTGCTTACCATAGAAATGATGGAAAATTGAGCCAGAATGTGTGCAGTTTTGAGAAATTCAGCTTTAAAGTTTGAAGGTTGTTGTGTGTGTGGGGAAACAAAGCCTGTACAGAATGACAGGTCAATTCAGAAAAAAAAAAAACTCAAAAATCAAATCAAACATAGCAACATGCTTCAAAAGGACAGACAATCTATGATTTCATAAACATTTCAAACTTTGGAATATGGAGTCAAGTCAAATGTTTGACTTTGAACAACAAACACCAAGCTTTTTGTGTTCAGGCAAGTCACCTTTGCACTTTTGACAGTTTCAATATCTGTGACTTCATGAATGTGCTGATGCCAGGTAACTTATTATGTAAGTCTTACTTTTGCTGGAAAAATAAATGTTTGTTCTTTCTTTTTTCATTTTTTCAATGGAAACGTATGAGAAATGAAATCCTGTATAATTTTACTTTTTTGGGTAGTGGGAATTTCATAGAAGTTGTTAGGGGTTTGATTTTGGGTTACTGTATTGATCAAGAGCTGTGGAATAATTTTTAATGGCTTTTGTGAGATACTCTTCTATCATGCAGGATGTCTGTTTTAATAGCACATTTATTTATAACAATGGCAGCGAAGATCATAAGAGTTTGTGTGTGTGTGTGCATGTGTGCTCATGTGTGTGTGTGTGTGTGTGTGTGTTTGTGTGTGTGTTTGTGTGTGTGTGTGGGTGTGTGTGTGCATTTTGTGATAGATTGGTCTGTGAGTTGTCTGGACACATCAAATGAAGTCTGCCAAAGATTTGAGGCTGAGTCAGATTTATTACAAGTTAGGGGACTGCTGAAAAGGGCAAGGGTTTTACCGCAACATTTCTAACATGTAATACATAAATTGTATTTTTCCAGTATGGAGCTTCAAAATCCCAATTCTCTTCTGCATACAGTATCAAACCCTCTGATGTAATTCATTGCTGTCCATGTCTAAAAATCATGTCACAAATTTCAAGTGTGCTGTTAACTCTAAAATGCTTAAATGTAGCATTAATGCCTCTAAGGATTTTATCTGATGATGTACTGTATATCCATTGCCTTTCACAATCTGAGCGGTCATGGATTATCAACAAGAGATGTACTGTTGGTCTTAAGCTCTCTCAGGATGAAGGTTGGGTGAAGAGAATATAGGATATGTAAATATATATCAAGCTTCATCTTTTTTGTCTGCTTAGAAGTACATTTTACATTGCAGTTTGATCAAGCACTTTTGGGGAATAGACGTTAGCTCTTAGCAATCTTAGCATTCTAATGTATAACATCTTGAAATTATTTCACATTACTATGTCTACCACAGTAGTTTTTGATAAAACGTGGCAAAAAAGTGGCAAAAAAGTACATTGTGTACCTTCAGGCTAAATTCCATGTACATTGTATATGTAGTTACCTCATGCAAACTATTCCAACTGATGCATGAAAAGACACTGTGCGTCATCTCTGTTATGGAATGGGGGCAATTTTCTTGCCAGAAATCCATATTTTGATCGTGTCACCTGATGGCAAATTTGCTGGATGCATTTTCCTCTTGGCTTGCCATGTAGATGAAAGCCCAAAAACCATGCATCCAGTAAATAATACTGGATACATGGCAAAAGTACTGGATGCATGCTTTTTAGCCAATCTACAATGTAGGCATCTCTTACTGAGCGCGCGAACACTTGCTTAACCCGTTGAGGACGAGTCCCGAGTATACTCGGGCAGGTGTCTATGGAAAATGCATGTTGTAGCAAAATCAAACTGTCTTCAATGGGTTGATAGTGTATGAACCTTTGCTACAAGTGTGCGTGCTCTTGCTACAAGTGCCCTATAACATGTTCACCACTGTGAGGCAGCATGCGGCCATTAAAAATCAACACACAGCTTTCGACCAATGAGATTGCAGGATTTTCACTGCTCATTCTATAGCTTATTATCAAAACACCATGGTGCTACATTTCTGCTTCTAACAATGTTCTTTTGCATTGCCTCATTACTTGCACCCTTGCACTCTTTGCACTCCTTCTGTGAATCATGATCAAAGAGAAGTGATCTTTTGAGATGGAATTTAGACTAAAAAGCCCGAAGCAGCCATGAGATGTTGTAGAGAGTGAATGGACCTTAAAGATTGAAAGAAACTGCTACATAGAATGAAAATAAGATGGGATAGAAGTTTAATAACATGCAAAATAGCAAGAGAGCTAGAAATAACATCACGCATACATAGACAGAATAGACGGAGAAGCAGAGGAGGGAGGGGATAATGTAGAGAAAGAAAGAGAAGGAGAGTCAGAAAACAGAAGGATTTAAATAGTTACTGGGAAAATGTGTTCTCGAATAAAATAGAGTTTGAGAAGGAATAACCTTTATTTCATTATTCTTCCTGTCAGCTTATTTAGCCACAAGCACCAAGCTGTAACAACATTGAACCATATGGGGAAGAAGGGGAGAAAAAAAGGCATGATCAGTCCAGTGGTATTGATTAAAAAATCTCCTCCTGAGGATATAATTTTATCAAACCCTTGAACCTTTCTGTGCTATTAATGCTATCTGGCTCCTGTAGAGTTACTCCTCATCATACTGTCAAAAACAGAAATGTGATACTCTTTCCTTTTTAGGCAGAGGGAAAAACATCACAGGAATTTGTGTTTATTCTTGTTACCCTGGCATCACTGTCACAGTACATTGTAATCCAGAGCTGGCAAGTCATGAAATGCTGTACAAACTGCAGGATAAAACTTATAGTGAATATAATTACATGTATGGATTTGGATAGCCAGTAAAAGTTAAGTAGACTTTCCCATATTTTGTTTGTCTGTCTTCACCAAAGGGTTGCAGTAGTCCTCATTCTTTTTGACCATCACTGAACTTACCTGTCTTTTTTTTTAAATCTCTGTTGTCTGTAGTAGGATGAGTAGATGCATATGAAGTAATCTGCAAATTGGTGCATGAGACTATTCTGCTGTATGAAATATTTGGGCGCTGACCAATAAGTCCCAGTTCAGACAGTTCCTAAATCAATTACAGAATTTTGTTCCTGCATTCACATTAGACACCGCTTGGCGGGACAGTCACCAGAGATCTTATCTTTTTTTTAATGACTGACCGTCCACAGTGCTGCTATCTCGACTGTCCCCGAACTGCGTGGGCAGTCGGGGCTTGGGGCAAGCCGTGCCACTTGAAAACAGACTTCACACATGCGCAAATTTGATGAATACAGCTGGTTGTCCCAGGACCTGACTTGCTTCGCAGGGGTGGGGAGCAGTGGGAGACAAGTCCCATTGAGCGTCCACACTATGGTTTTAGAGGGGAAAATCTTGCAGTACGGGAATTTCCCTGCGGGGATCAATGTGAACACAGGGTGTACATGTATGTTATTCCCTATTTAGAGTCCCCCCAAACAGGGCACAACCTCCAGAGGTTGTGCCGTGTTCACATCAGACGATGGGGACTCTAAGTGGTCACAGCACAAAACACCAGTCTGGAGTGAGTCTGGTGTGGATGTCATTCTAGACAGCCTAGCATAAGTCTGGCACAACCTCGAAAGGTTGTGCCATGTTTACCCCAGACAAGGGGACTTTAACCCATCCACGTACGGGCCTCTGTGTAATCTGTAATATCGTGCCTGCCTAGTAAGTTGGCCATGAACTTGGGCGCGATCTTCCCTACGGCGCGATCTACACGCGAAGAGCATTCATACGTCATCGAAAAAACTGCCTGTGTCATTCCCACTAGGCAGGAGGGATGATGCGTGTACACTCGTGCTAATATGCACTTAGTTGACTCAATACAGCACTAGTTTATGTGAATTTTATGAAAAGAAATAATAAATTGTGCAGGAATTATGAAAAAATATTGTTTCTGTGTATTTCATCGATAAATCCTCTTCATTTCAAGCCATCTGTAATCACATCTTACCCACTTGCGAATCGACGTGTCCATAATGTCCTCGAGCCCCCCCAGATAGCTCTGGAACATTCCATTCAATGACGGGGTTTTTATTTTGCAACGTTATCTAATAACTCTCATGTAAGCAAGTTCTTGCTATGGCTAATCTATTTTGTAATGTATCATAATCTATCTATGCTGAGATAGCCTAATTCAAATTTGCAGAGACATAGAAAAAGATTTGTTTTACAATCGTGATACGTTCAACTACTCATTTACCCTGTGCTGAAATCCGCATGTCTGCTCCGCACATGTTATCGCTATCGCTCAAACTTCGATCGCGATGGCTTGTGTGTGTACAGGTACACAGTGCTAGTGTGACGTGTGTGGAGAAGCATGGGGCTGAAAAAATACGAACTCCACGTGGTGTAGTAGAAAACAAATCGGACGTTCGAAGTCGTACATTCAAGAGCTAAAACAGACAAATAGCGAATTCAAAGTCCACTAAAAAGGTCTTGACATTGTAATGTATGTTCCAAAATCATGTCTGGCTTAGTTTTGAGAGAATTTTCTACACGCACGAGATCAGGAATGAGATCGGTGAACTGGCTAACAACGTGTGTACTGTGAACATGTGACTGGCTTGTGCACATGGCCTAGCTAGGTGATCGTGAGAGTGCGGCAAGAACGCTAGGAATGCACCCGAGATGCGGTGTGTTGCAAATTCTTGGGGTGAAATTAGACTTCCTTCTTCAGCCCGTCTAGTATCTATATTTTTTTCAATAATTCTAATTCTTCATAAAATCACGATAAAAAGACTTCATATATTCATTTTATATTTTAGAAGCGTAATATGAAATATTTTGGGTTTTTTTTTCAGTCCAAGAAAAAAAAATAGTTTGAATAAAAAAATAATAATAAATAGTCGTTCTTGACTCAAGTCTAATTTCCTGCGCCTTCTTGCAGTTACCCCGCAGTTGCCCATGGATACGATGCATAAATAATCAGCTGTTTACTGAGTCGTACTAATGTACTCTTGTTCAAATTGAGAGGATTGTTATTTTATCGGCGGCACTTAGTTGTATAACCTCATCCAATAAAAAGACAAATTCAAACATCAAATGGTGTGACAGTTTTTGTCAGAATTCCCTATCAATTTCAACTTGTTGCCAGGATAGTTTTCAGATTTCACTTGCTTCATTATCGAAGCTGTTTGACATTTGAAAGAACTGCTCCATAAAGAAATCACCTTTCATTTGTTATTTATTTTCACAAACAAGTATTTTGGTCACTTGAATATTTCTTAGTATTATTTCAATGTCATGATATTTCATGATGGTTATGTATTCTGTCTTTACATGGCAAGATGGGATTTTTTTTTTCCATCCAGGGTCAAAGAAGAAAGTGACAGGAAGGAAACCAAAAGGATAGGGAGGAAATGAAAAGGATACAATGAAACACCTGATCAGCAGGCTCTTTTTTATTACAATGGTGAATGCAGTACATCAGAATTTAAGTACAGTTCTAAATAATTTATCAGTTGAAAAATGAGCAAAGAAAATGGATTTCATCGAGTTCTAAATGAAAACTAAACTAGCATCGCCATTATGATTTAGATCTAGAACCTAGTGCTAGTACTACAGAATAGACCTGATGCAAACTTGTTGTCAAGCTTTTGGTTGAGTTTCTTCAGAGACACGAATTTTGGTAGCACAATACCCGAGTGAATAAGAAAAAGGAAAAAAAATATAAATACACAACTGTAATGCAGGTCTCTAGACCACTCCCGTGCACGATTGGACGAGCGAGCATCAGCCCCCGTTTCTTCAGTGTCACTCTCGTCATTGGCCTAGGCTAGGCTACTCGTGTCGTAGTTTTACTCGCCATCATCAATGTCATACATGGTTACACAAAATAAATTACATCTTGCCATCACCTCAACCACAGCAAAACCCTGAATATCACTCCCATCATAGTCACTCTCAGCTCACAAGACATATCAGCAAACGATACAGACATCGCAGACCTAGCTAACTAGCTCTAAACGGGGTCCCTCTAAACATAGTTGTAACTACGCCACGTTAGACATTAGTTGTACACAAAAATGAAACGGAGGTGAAAAACTAGTAATGAATACACGAAGATCATCAACGATGGCATATTACCGTAGAAAAAAATACACAGAACATCTTGCACCCAAAAAAAAAATCGAGGTAAAAAACTACGATGAGAAAAACTAGGGTGAAAACACGATGCTTGGAAGACGAACGATGAAGACACTACGGCAAAAATGCTTACACGGAAAAGTAACGAGTGGGTGCCACACAAACTACATGTTTTCGCACATACGTAGATAAGCTACATCGTGTTCAATCAAAAAACTCAACAAACACTAGGACAAAAACTCACCTCTAAATTGTTGCAAACGAGATAATCACTTAGAAAAAATGAACAAAACACTCTCAGAAGTACGATTGTACTCTGAGAATGAAAGATATAGAATGATACGAAAGCAAAAGAGAGAAAAGAGAGAGAGAAATGGACGGGAAACCTAGAGAAGTTACCCACACTCACTAACGTAAATGGAATTCAACACACACACCCCCGTGCCCCAGCATAGCTAGCAGTACACGTACACACACAAGGAGATATCGTCAAGCACTCTATGAGGAGATCGATATCACGATACCGCGCGTAAGAAATCACTGCAGTTGCTGGGGCAACAAAGATACATGCGCGCTGTAAACATGAATATTGATTAGTTTCTCAGCAGGCTCGAACCCCTGGCAGGTGTTTTGGCCAATAAGAGACATTCTAAAATATGTTTCTTTGCATAAATTATTTTTCTGAGTCCCAGTAAGGATCTCTGTGATTGGCTAAAATTATTCTACAGCTCCTGGCCAAGCCTGAGGTCCTAGGACGCCCTCTTTTGGTCATAAATAATAAAAACCACGTTTTTTGTGGGAGCTGACGGGGATGGGTTAAAGGGAACGTAAACCCAAAGAGCAATGTGGATTGAGTGAAAGCAGTAGAATTAATAGAACACATCAGTGAAAGTTTGAGGAAAATCGGGCAATCGATGAAAAAGTTATGAATTTATAAAGTTTTGGTGTTGGAACTGCTGGGTAAGGAGACTACTAGAGGTTATGACGTGTGAGAGGACTACAACATGAAGAAAATATAAAGGGAATTCAACAGAAATTCATTTTTCATGAAAATTACACATTCCATCAACTCGATATTGACATATGTTAGGGGTAGCACTTATTCCCCCTGCTTTCTGAAAGCGGTTAGTCAAGTACCCTTTCATTTTGCTATAAAAGTGATTTTTTTGTGGAATTCCTTTTATATTTTCTTTATATTGTTGTCCACTCATACGTCATAACCTCTAGTAGTCTCCTCATCCAGCGGTTCCAACACCAAAACTTTAAAAATTCATAACTTTTGCATCAATTGTCCGATTTTCCTCAAACTTTCACTGATGTGTTCTATTAATGTTAATGCTTTTACTCAATCCACATTGCTCTTTGCGTTTACGTTCCCTTTAAACAGTCTCGGCATGAACAAAGCACGCGCTTCCAGTAACCTGCACTGTTTGTGGCACAGTGCACATGTACATTTTGTATACACGGATGTATGTGCACTCTCAAGGAGAAACGCATGCCCACTGTATGTCAAAACTTATGAAACGTATGTTGACCTCATGCTAGACTACCATGGAAATTTAAACAGGGGTCTCTATGTCACCCCCTCCCCCTGGGTTCATATTAAAAGATAAAAATGCTTGTTTTCATCTGACATCTTCTCTGGGAGTTCTAGTCAGGAAACCCTAATAACATAAAATACAGGATGTGGGATGTAATGCTACCAAGCAAAACCTTGTATAGGGATTTCATCATCTGTTGGAAGGATGTAGCTGAATGATGCTGTACACAGGTTAGCACATTATGTGGCTCACCTTTCTCTTTCTCTACTTTTAATGATGATAATAATAATAATACATTACATTTAACAATATTTCTAATGTCTTTATCCACAGGACATCGTGCCATCTATGTTGGCGTCCATGTTCCCCTCAATGAGGAACAGATGCCTTCATCACAAAAGAAACACCACCACCACCACCACAGCCATGGTCATGGACATGGTCATGGTCATGGTCATGGTCACCACAAGCACCGCAACAAGAGTCGCTCCAAGAATAAAAATGGGGCTAATGGTAGCACAGCAAACAATACCAATGCCACAGGGGATGCCTACTCCCCCAACTCTGACCCCAATGCCAGCGCTGATGCACTTCTTCTTGATAAACAAGGTATTTTTCCCCTCCCTTGAATTTCCACCTGAGCTGATATTTGATATCAGCTTCAAAAAAAAAGTTATCCATCAGCCTCCTTAAAATGTATTTCATTTTCTCAAGATCTGTCCTTTCAAGTGGCAGTGATCCCATTTCTGTGATATTCAGACTATAGGTAATGATTGCTACAGTAACTGCTGTTATATGATTTGAAGATGATAAGTGGTTTAAACTAGGCTTGCTTTCTGATCAGTGTACATTGTGACTTTAAATCGTATGTGATGTGTATGACAGAATGATGGCAATTTTCCTATGGGAAATTAGTTACTTTAATAATCGATTGACCATCTGTTGGTTAATTGCAAGCAATTCATGACATAGTCATTGGAATGTGTTGTTTGAAGGTTTGCATAGTGAAGTAAATGACTCGTAAATGACTCTGAGGGAGAAAGAGTTGCGGTGACACCATGTGAATGTAGTCCTTAACGTGATCGTTGTTTGGCAGAAGAGCCTAGAAAGAGGAGAATTGAAGAGGGAAGCAACATATGGGGGTTGTAAAGAGGGCAAAAAGTGAGGAGTGGGGGACAATAATGGGCTAGAAGTTGAAGTTGCACTAGTGGAGACGGTAGAGAAAGGAACACAGAGAGTGGTAAGGAAGAATAGAGTGAGAATCAAGTAAGATGTTCGGACATCGTTAGAAGGGGAAAGATGAAATATAAGGGAAGAGGAAGTCATTGGATATGTGTCAAATGCATCCTACTATGTAGGTATTCTTCAAATACAGACTGTACAGTGTAAAAAGAAATTACAACAGAAGAGTCAATAAATCTGTTATATGCCTTGGCATACAAACCAGCATACAATTATACATGTGACAATAACAATGAAAAAACATATGTCCAGGTGCTGGTGATGGTTTAGTCATCTGATGAATTTTAGTCAGTAGTCAGTGTTATTCTCTCATACAGACCAAGCATCCCAGAGAGTAAAGTTCATCCTGGGGGATGAAGCGGAGGAGGGACATGAGTCCCACGAGATCTTCACCGAGATGGAGGAGCTCTGCTATGGGTCAGATGGTGAGGAGTTGGAGTGGAAGGAAATGGCAAGGTGGGTTGGTCCAGTGGTTGATAACACTGGATACTCAATCTTGCAGTTTGAGGATTCAAAGTCTGGCATTATCCAGAAATACTATTCTTGATGAAGGGAGGGTGTGGGGAGAAAATTTACTATTTAGTCATACTTTTTCATATAAGTTTATCCAAAGCCTCACTCATAAGAAATGTCATGTATAAACAGTTTGAAAGAGTTTTGTTTGTTTGTTTGTTTGTTTGTTTGTTTGTTTTTTGGTTTTTTCTAATGCTTCCTGCCTGCTGACTGAAATGAGGGTATGGTGGTGTCTTTCAGGGCTTTTGGCATAAATTCTTTCTAGGATCGTATAGTCCTGATGGTTCACTCCCACAACCCCAAATGTCCAAAGTGGTTTGGAATATTGCATTTAGCTATGATTTATTTATACAGCTGTAGTTCATGAGCTGTCTTCATCCTCTGTATGCATTTTACATCCTTCAGGTGGATAAAGTACGAGGAGGATGTGGATGTTGATGCAGACAGGTGGAGTAAACCCCATGTGGCAACACTCCCACTGCACAGTCTGTTTGAACTGAGGAACTGCCTCCTCAATGGCACTGTGTGTCTGGACATGGAGGCAGATGACATTGTTCAGATAGCAGGTGGGTTTGTCAGGAATAGGGAGAAGGGATTGTAGAGAGAGATATATCTAATTTGTATAATAATAAGAAAGGGAGGCGATGAAATGTGCATTAGGCTAATATTTGCTGTGATAGGAGTATTTTAGAATTGGTAGTAGTGTTGCCATCCTAATTTTGCTTTTTAACTTGTAGAGGTATAGAGCAGTGCTAATATCATGTACATGGGTATGAGTGATGGAGAATTTCAGGCATGAGAGGGGAATGAAGTTTAAGTGACAGAATGTTTTGTTTATATGAAATGGTCTATGCAAAAGTATTAAAGGTATAGAATTTGTGCAGAGCATAGAAACATTCATTGATTGTAACAGCATCATGTCAGCAGAATGTGGAGAAAGTGGACCTGCAGAAGGAAAAATAATACAACATGAATTGCAATGAAGATGTGTCAGACTGATGTTTACAGTGCAAAGTGGGCTATGTAAGATGATATTTTGAAGTGACTGCTTTGGTAAACACAGTACTCAAAGGGCAAGAGGAGATGGCAAGGCTGATGTGAAATTTGAAACAGTGATTTTGAAAATAATTTACAACTCAGTTGATAAAAGGACTGAAAGTTTGTGCAGTAATGTAGAAATGAAGAGCATTGTAAGGATGTTGAGGCATATAAATATAGCATAAGAGACAATATCTAACAAGATATCTACAATGTACAATATTAAATGGGTTAGTCAAATACCAGTTAGTGATTGGCTAAACACAGTCACGTGATGGAGGCACATTGGTTATGTTCGCCCATGGGTAGAAAATTTTTGTAATGTTCTCCCATGGGAAAACATTTTCACGTAACAAATGACAAACGATACCAAATGATTGAACGATCATATTTTTCACGCAATCGATAGGATAAATTTACCTATTCCATACATTGTGAAAAAGCAGATGACCGATTATTGTAATGCATACGAAAGTGTGATAATTTGACTAACCCATATAATATAACAGATGATGACTTTGTTGTCGGGAACATGTACCAAACGCTCCACCCTCAGGGCTTGAAATGGTATTTCGGGAGGCTAAAGTCCCTCAACTTTGTCTCAGGACTTACATGTATAACCTCCCTCAATAGCATTTCAAACCCTTCGGGTGGAACATTCAGTATGTTCCCTCCCCCGCCAGTCATCATTTATATATTGTGCATATTTCTTAAACTGATGTAAATGCAATTTGAAAACACAAGATTTGACTTTTTGAATTATTTTGCCTAGTTTTGAAGGCCCAGTAGTATGGAAAAACATGGATGGTTAGATTGAATTGATCTTTATTCACTGTCCTCCTGGGTACAATAAAACACCATGAATAGCGCCCATCAGCAACTATGTGCATTGAAACGTATGCAAATGTATGCTCATTGGTAACAGTCGACTCTAGTTGAGATCCTTCGGCCGTGTGTGTACTTAGACATTGAGATCAGATAAAGTTGTACAAAATCTATAATGGTGATTATCAATTTAAGCAGGGCCAGCTTTCCCACTCTATGGTATCTCCATGCTACAGGGCCTTTAAACAACATTCCTATATTGCAAATGAATTGCAGCTGAATGGCTCCATTAGAAAGTCCTTTAATGACTGATAGATATTTATGATCAACAGTGGTGTGATATGAATGGGACCAATTAAGCACCTAAAGAGAGATGATGTTGGAGTGAGGATGTGATGCACATGTTGCCATGGTAATGACAGCGGTAACAGGAGGCAGGCTTCATTAATGCTAAAAGATGAGCTGTACACAGTGGAATTTCTGGGCATGCCTTTATTTCCCTTTCTTTGTTAATGAGATGGAGGATTCATACCAAAAAGTGAACAGAAGCTTGTACATTTATGATATGACATGCAAGTTCACTGTAAAGTGAGACCATTTTATAAAGTCACATTATGATCTTAATAAGTGTTATCTGCCTTCTGATGACAGGCAGTATTAATAAACAGATGATAGAATAATGTGAATGACAATGAAGTGCTCATCAAAGGACAAGCTCAGGTTATTATAAGTAGGTGGCTTGACCCTCTCCAGACCAATGCTTGAAAATACTGTACCATTGACATCTGATGCTGTACCATTGACATCTGATGCTGTGTCGTTTGTGTAATTCAATGAGCAAGTTATGCACTGTATTTACATTTGACAGCATACCCTCTTGTTTTATTTTTAGAACCTTCAAGGGGGTTGCAAGATGTTTGAGTCAGCACGATAACATGCTCTGTAAACACAGCATTATGATAGCACCATGTCAATTACCTCTAAATGGCAGATATGTGTAAATCATTGAGTTTAGAGAATGGGGAAGACTGTTTATCAACTGCTGGCTAGCCATATGGTGCATGAAACATGTAAAATTTCTTTTTTCTTTTTCCCAGAACATGTAGAAAGATACAATTTCCATATCTCCAAGAAATAATCTTTGTGTTTTCAGAAGCTTGCATTTTTCTTGCAATCAGTTTGATATACTGTAACTTTAAGTTTCTTTGTCACTGTCACACCTTGTCATACATGTATGTAAGCTATTTTTAACTATTCTGTAGTATTTAATGTCAGCAGCAATCATCCAGTAGCAGTACCAGTGTTGCTTTGTAGGCATGGATCAAACATGTTATACATGTATGTTGACCAGATCAGATGTCATCCTCCAGTACAGTGAGTCCATTTAGCTTTAATGTGGAAATAGTCCAATCACCCAATAACACCCACAGCACCAGTTTATAAAGTAAGCATTGCCAGTCATGTTGTGGTCACTCAAGTCATTATTCCTGGTCCTGTGTCCAACTAGACCTGGTCCTGGACAAGCTTATCATGTCCAACCAGTTGGAGGAAGATAAGCGGGAACAGGTGCGGGAAGCCCTTCTCCGCAAACACCATCACCAGAGCCACAAGAAACACCGAGACAAGCGGGGCAGCAGCCTCCTGCCAATGATTCGCTCCTTGACTGACATCGGACGCAGCCTCTCCACGGGAGGCTCCCACAACCAGAGCATGGAACAGGGTAATGACCCCCTTCATGCACTCCTTTTCACATTCCTTTTTGTTTCCAGTTTAAATCACATCTCAGAATTCTTCTTCTCTGGATACGGAAGACCTTATTTTGTATTTCCTGTAGAGAGTAAACAACTTGTACAAGGATACAACGTCATGCTGACTACTGAAACTCACACACACAAAATAAAAGTACTTGCAGAAGAATGTGTACCTTGAAGTGAGTATTGGAATTCAAAGGCCAAAGTCAAAGCAGAAATATTTTTGATTTGCCTGAAATTAGACGGACAGAAAAAACCCCCAAAACATTGCACATTTAAATTCACAATAAACAGAAGTGTGGAGGATGTGATACTCCGTAAGGTTTTGCCAACCTAAAGACTTTTAGACCGCTCTGTACACAAAGATGTTGATATGATATGAATATGTTAGATGCAGTCCTTAAGGGTTTAACCTCTGATAGGCCAAGGACCTTTGTCATTCCCTGGAATCCACTTCATTTAAAGTGTCTTTACTATTCTACTATTCTCTAATTTACGGGGTAAGAATCCCTGGTACTTTTCGTGTTTCGTCATTGCTTAGTTATCCTTCTTTGTCTTCTTTTTAGTGCATGTGTTTATATAGATTTTTTAAAGAAATGTGAAATATACATGTAATTGAATTGAATTGACTTGAATCATGTTTCTGCTGACATGATCATTAATATTCTATTTTTGTGTCAAATCATTGAATTGTCTATAGATCTAATTCTCTCTCTCTCTCTGTATCTGTCTGTCTTCAGCTGCCAATCTTGCTTCCCACGGCTCATCTCCAAACATGCAGAATACTTCAGGCAGCGCCGGCAGCTCACTGACAGTCCAGAACCAGGCAGAGCCAATGACTAAAAATGACACCTCAGGCAGCCTACCCAAGGTGTCCAGCCAGCACAGTCTGAAGGTAGGTTACCATAGCAACCCATGCTGGACCTCAGCATCATTCCCTCATCCCTAGGTTTACCTTGAAATGGCAAGAATGTCTTCTAAGAATTTATCTCTAACAAGGCATGTGCATACAAAAGTGTATGTTCGCCTTCTTCTGAATTTAGATTTATTGGCTATGTAGAGTTCAGAAGAAAACATAACCTGATACGCTGTATGCAGGTATTTGTGGTTTGCAATAGTGAGTTCTCTTTTCTTGTTGTTGTGTTAATGGATTAAGTAAATCAGAGCATCAGACTGAATGCAAGGCTAAGCAAGCAGAATGGATTGTTATGCAGAGAGCAAGGTAACAGACTGTGAGACAAGAAGTAAAGTGTGGAATGTCCCTGCTGAGTCATAGTATGTCTTTGTGTGTATTGTCTCATTCATTGATTTAATCACATCCTTTCTTAATATTTTTGTCACTCTATTTCTGTTATGTCCAAGTGTTTCTAACAATTAGTTATTACTCTTAAAGGAAATTTTGTCTCCACTGTTGCATGTTAAACACTCTTGATTACTCTGATCCATCTTCTAAATGCATGGAGACAAACATGGAAGTCTCCTTTACCTTGGAGAGACTTTGTTTTGAATAAAACTGGTAGAACCAGATCATTAGATCACTTAGATTTTTTACATGTATACCTCACATTACACCTTACCAGCAATGGGAAAAACTTGTTCTTTGCATTATGAATAACAGTTTACAACAAAAACTATTAAACTAAATTAGAACATCCCATATTCATGCACAGATTATAATATGCACCACTCAGCCTATAGGTTGTGTTAAGTAATTTCTTGGTAAATCATGAATTGTTGCATTTTTCGTGTAATGGTATTAATGTGTTAGAATTGGTACTGGCATATTCATGATACAATGTATCTTAGATATTTGAACCCTAATATACATTGTAATAGTAATACTAAAAGCTGCAGGGTTAACATGATTAAGGGGAATAAAACCAAAGTTTACATGTGGATTAAGTGAGTGCAGCGTCATTAGTAGAACCCAGCAGCAAAGTTCAGGGAAAATTGGACAATCTGTTTAAAAAGTTGTGATTTTTTGTACATATGTTATCCAGAAACAGATCGTCATTCTGTTAAGTTTTCATCACTGGTCTAGTGAGAGCAAACTTTGACATGACTTGTAGATCTGGAGATTGGGTGTTGCAATAATCTCCATCACTAGTTGTTGAAATCCAATAATTTCTTGCCCAATACAAAAATAAGTTTTAGCATTGCTGTCATGTTGCTCAGGGTTTAGAAATGTGGCCAAATTTGAGATGTAAGAGGGAGAGAGGTGGAAATGAGGCAGTGAATCATGTTCCTAAATTTGATGCCCTACTTTAGGATTCTGGCATCATGTCAGCTTGACTTCTTGCCAAAGTTGAGCATGCCTGGAAAAAATTGTATATGTTAAGCCTGGAGTTGAGTCTAGAGGTAACCCATCTGATATAGTTTATGTTTGCACTGCGTCATGTACATAATTAAATAGGGATCGAGGGTGGGGTTGGTCTGTGATCTTTAGATCATATGAATAGATATTCATTTCTATTAAAGAAGGTTCATGTTGGAATAAAAATAGTCTCTTTTGCACACATACTTTGGAAATGGATATTTATGCTGTGAAAGATGCTGAAAAATAACACTTTATTTGAAATTAGATGAAGTTAATCCATTACCTACTGTAATCTTAGTCCAATTGCTTGAAAAGTATTTGCAGAAAAAAAAAAGCCAAAAGCAAAACAAACTTGAATTCCTTGTAAACAAGATATTTCCCTACATTATGGTCAATGGGAGAATCATATTAACCTGATTATTTAGTTCTTATAAAAGAGTGTTTCTCACGTGAAAAGTTTTATGCAACAGGCCCTACAGGTGTCCAATATAATAAGGCTGTGAGGGTTACGATAGTCTGGAGACAACAAGTTTTCAGGGTCATTCTATTTGTGTGTGTGAATGAAGAACGTGTGTTTAGATACCTTTAGACTCTCCTTTACAGTTCATGTCAATCTATGATTACATTTCAGCTATTGTATTATAGGTGCATGCAAATTCCTGGAAATTGTCCGTGCGTAAATATACCTGGCATTTTGATTGTTGATATGAATTCTGCAGAGCTGGTGGGTTTATTCTCTGCGTTTCACAGAGATGTGCACCTTTTATGCTGGTTGGCCCAACCATGTGTTTGTTTTTGTTGCATATCTAGATAGCAAACACATCACTTAAAGGGCATTATATCTTTATGAAATTATATGTATACATGTACATGTACATGTACAGCTGTATGTACAATGTACATGCATATACAAATATAGGTGTACCCATGTACATATATGTACATAATCAAAATACATTGGCTCATCTAGCTTCACCAGATCTCTAGTCTGAGTATTCAACGTGCTTTTATAGTTATAGTATAGTTATAATACAATATTTTGCTTGTGTTGTAAAGCATAGTATTTAATCCTCTTTCACATTAGTCCTATTTCACTGTATCAAATTGAATTTTGTACAAATGTATGAACCCAGTATGTTCTTGCAAGTGTATGCATATAATTACTTGGTCACATATTAATTTATCAGAACACATCCATTGGAATGTAGCACTCACTTATACTGAGCATTAATTCTCCTCTCTGTGTGTTGTCTGTTGTAAAGTGCTAGAAACTGAAGAAAAAAAATGTTGTTGCTCTGCTGAAGGGTTAAATTGCTTTTGACAAGAATCTAGAAATATCATTGCTTGTTTATCTGGCAAAAAAAAATGTTAATTTACAGTACAAATTGCATCCATTCAGTGCATTTTTTTTACCCTTTCATAGTTGCTATAATACATTAAATTTGAAACCATCCATTTCAATAGAATGGTGCAGTGCCCCCCCCCCCCCCATACATATTTTAACATTGTAGATCCAAAATCTCAAAGTATTTTGCTCATCTATTTCGGGAGTGGTTAAATTTGCAATCGTGGAGTACAGTGCTGAACAGAAAATGATGTATATGTGCATGTCACACCAGAGTCAATATTTACGTGTGTCTTTAAATTCGCGTGTCTTTAAATTCGCGAAAATAAAAACCTCGTGAAATATTTGCCGTATCCAGTAGTTCAGCAGAGCAGCAGTGTTTGTTTGTGTTTTGTTTTTTGTATCTTTACTGTCAAGTGGTATACATGTGCGTCCCTTGTGAAGGTACACCCATACACGTATTGTATCCCCTGAATGTTTGTGTATGTATATGTGTATTCTAGATGTGTCCTCTGTTTCTTACTCTTTCTTCTCACAGAAAAGGTTCAGCGATGCCCGGCTCTCCATTCCTCACAACCTCCAAGGATTAAGTCTATCGGTTGGATACTACTTTCTTTGTTCTCTTTTTTTTTATTGCTGTTTTGTTCTTCCTCCTTTTTTTTCCCCTCTTTGTTTTGAGGAGGAATCTTGAAAACTTCTTGGCTCACTTCACTGCAGGGGAAAGAAGCAAGGCATTAAATACAGACTAGATTCTGATTGTTTTTTTGTTTTATCATTGATCTCATTTTCTTTTTAAGCTATGGATTGCACATTCATATTCATTTATTCAATCATATATTTGTTGAATATTCATTCATTAATCTTTTTTGCTTTTGCTGGTCCCTCCCCACCCAAAACAACCTAGATGCTTTTGTTTGTCATTGTTAATATTGTTCCTGCTGGTGTTTGTGTTGAGTGTATCCCTCAATCCAGGAATGCGTGTTACTCAGGTGTAGAGTTATGATAGTGACATTATATACCTTGAGACAGTGATCCTTAAAGGACAAGTTCACCTTCATAGACATGTGGGTTGAGTGAATGCAGCAATATTAGTAGAACACAACAGTGAGAGTTTGAGCAAAATCGGACAATCCGTTAAAAAGTTATGAATTTTTGAAGTTTCTGCTCAGTCACGGCTGGATGAAAAGACTACTATAGCTTGTGATGTCACATGAGTACAATGATAAAAAGAAAGAATAAAGAAAATTCAACATATTTCCATTTTTCTCCCATAACGAAAAGTACACTAGACTTCTCTCTTTCGGAAGGCAGGGGGAATAATATTACCCTTAACATACGTCAGTAGCAAGTCGAAGAACTGTGCACTTTATTCAAAAAGTAAAGTTTTGAGAAATTCTCTTTTTATTGTCCTTATACAGTTGTACGCATGTGACATCATATACTGTAGTAGTCTTCTCTTCCAGCAGTGACTGCGCAGATACTTGAAATCTTCGTAACTTTTGAACGGATTGTCCAATTTTCCTCAAACTTTCACTGATGTGTTCTACTAATATTGCTGCATTCTCTCAACCCTTATGTATATGAAGGTGGACTTGTCCTTTAACCTCGAGTATATCTATTTTGACGATAAGCTCTGGCCTCCCAAACAATGATGTGAGCTTACACAACAAAGCTTTACCTCAAAGGTAGCTATCCTCAAGGATAGGCTCACTGCCCCCTGTAACTATGCTTATCTACAGGTTCCTGTCAACAAGTTCTGTCTGCTCAATGCCAAACTACGAGTGGGGAGCCCCACGGCTTGTTTATAGAGCACTAACCCTAAATTATCTTGTGGATAGCTATCTTCAAGTTAGCTACACCAATGTATCAATGAGTGTGTCTACACTATGCTTAACTCCAAGCCTATCCTCGAAGATAGCTATCCTTGAGGTTAAGGATCACCGTCAGAACATTACTACATTGTCTTCTCGAATCTGTAGAATGCAAATTTCCATCCCAGCTGATCACAAATTATACACCTGTATGTATTTTCTGGTGAGAAAAAAACAGCACGTAGCCAATAATGCAGCATAGCCAATTAACTGAAACAACTGTAGCCACATAAAAGAAATCATTTATTTGAGGTTCAGGTGTGTGTGTGTGTGTGTGTTTGTTTGTTTGTTTGTTTGTTTGTATTGATGTCATCCTCCTTGGTATCTTGATATTGAGTTTGGAATGAGTTTACAACAATTAAGAGGCAAAGAGTTTATCATCGATGCTACACTATCCAAACTATGGTTTCATTAGGTCTTGCAAGCTTAAAGTCTTCTTATAAAACTAACATGACTCTTGGATCACAGTTTTACTTGTATCACACTCTCTCCTTTTTAAGCTCTCCCGAGCCAAAGGCTCCATTGAGCCATTACAATCATTCATTGTCTGCTGTCCGTCATGTGCAAACTTTTTACATTTTCAGTTTTTCTCCTTGAAAACCCAGTGACAGACTTTTACCAAATTTGGGAAGTAGCATTCCAATGGTGACAAGATCTTGTTCAAATGGGCACCATGTTCCTTCCCCCATTTTAGGGAATCTTAACAGATCTTCTTCTCTAGAACCAAAAGTGATAGAGATTTGTTAGCACTATTGTAGAGTAATTAAATTGGTGACTGCAGTTTCAAGTTTGTGTATGATGGATCAGGGGAGGAGGGGAGAAGGGCTGGAACCAAGTTTGGGTTCAATTTTCTCATTTTCATTTTCTTAAAAACACATGTTCAATTTTCACCAAACATGGCATATGTTTTCACTTTAAGTGATAGAATGTATGTTTGCACAAATTGGCACCATGCCCCACATGGGACCCAGAACCCCAAATTAGAGAATCTTTACATATTTTCTTCTACAAAACCAAAAAATGTTCTGAAGACATACAATGTACAGTAGTTATTAAATATATTTTCAAGTTTCTTTATGGCAGATCCAGGGTTCGAAGCCTGAATGAGATTAGGGCCCAGTTTACACATTTTTGATCTCCTTTAAAAAAAAAAAAAAACAATGACAACAGCAACTAAAGGTTGATTTCTTCACAAGATTGATAGTGTTATTGCCAATATGATAGAAGACATATTGTCACTGTAACCTCCTGGAGGTCCCCAAAGCTCCCTATTAAAGTTAGCTACACCTGTAGTATGTTTTTCTCGGGTAATACCCTGCAAGAGTGTGTGAAAAGTGAACTTGTGATACTAAGGTGAGCACAAGGCCTCTCTCGTTTCAGAAGATATTTTCCCCTCACTGGTTACCTTTTGTTTATTACCAGCTGACTTGCTGATGGTTTTGTCGTTGTCGTCGTCGTCGTTGTTGTTGTTGTTGTTGTTGTTGTTGTTGTTGTTGTTGTTGTTGTTGTTGTTGTTGTTGTTGTTGTTGTTGTTGATGTTGTTGCTCTGCTTTTCCCACCCCCCCCCCCCCAACTTTTGTTTTTTTTTTCTATTCTATGCTTTGTGTTGCATCTGGGGCCCGTTGCATAAAAGTTACAATTATGGTAACTTTGCCATCCAATGGTAACTACCATGGCAACAATGCTCAACAGCCAATCAACATCAAGAATTCCATGGAAGTTACCATTGGATGACAAAGTTACCATAATTGTAACTTTTATGAAACGGGCCCCTGGATATGATGTTAGAGTCACTTTCCTCTCCCAATGTGGATACCCAATATTCCCTGCCCTTATTCCTGCCCTATATCCCTCCCCCCCCCCCCCCCCCCCAGCAAAAGGCTCACTTACTTATACTGAAAGTTTGATTGCACAAATAAATTAAGTTAGGTTACATTGTGCTATACAGGTTAGTAAATCTTACCTCGATTAAAGGAAAGGGAAAGGGAGTTGTCTCTCCAGGAATAGCCAAGTGGAAGAGGTCTTCTTGTAGAAATTGCATATCCAGACCACATTCTGATTTGTTTGGTTGTGCAGGAGCCTCATACGGGGACCAAAATTGTGTCTTTTGACGGGATGGGAGATTTTTCATGGTTAATTTCTTTTTCTTTTTCCTCTAATGAGAGGTGCATGAGCTATTTGATTTCTTTTTTCTTTTCTTTTCTTTACAGCAGAGTCAAATATTTATCGTATATTAGAGTACTGGAGACACAAAAGAATAAATGAAAATGTATGGTTGTGCTATCAAATGCCTTCACTTTTCCTCATTAAAAATCAAAACACAGAAAGCACATTCCTGTACATTAATCTGCAAAGTTTTTGTTATGCAATGTATTAAACCATCATAAGGGAAAATTCTTCTTCCTTTGTTTTGTGGGGGGCAGGGTTTTTTTCCTTATTGTGTGGTTTATGGATGTAAATCGTAAACTCATTTCATGTCTGTAGACTAATTTGCAGATACATTCTCTTTGATGAAATTCATTGCTTACTTCAAGTTTGAGACATAAAGCCCTGTGCACTCATTTGTTGTTGATGGTTTTAGATTACTGTGTATTTCATCAAAATATTGCAATATACAGTTCACTAATACTCCACATTCTGTAAACACATATGCTTTATAGGTATATTTATAAGAAATTGAGCATAGTTAGAAATTAATTTGTACTATCACAGAAGGAAAAGCACGTATAGCAACAACATTGCTGTGTTGCTGCTACATTGTGGTTGAAAAAGAGCTTCAAGCACACATAACCAAAGTGAGGTTTCCCATGCCGACATACGTATTGTCTAATTCATGGTGCTGTTGGAGTGTTTACAGTTGATTAAAGCTTCAAGCATCGCAACATATCAGCTATACTGCCATTAGAATATTCAGAGATATTGCAGTTACATTAACTGTGCCCCCTCCCCTTGTTTTTCTTGTTATATGCACTTTTGAAGTTCTGCATGACATGATTTCAGTGCTAATTGTGTACTAGCCTGAATTCAAGTCTGATGTGATTATTATCACTTGTCCCTCACCTGGGCATCCTGTCATGTTGCACTCTTTCCATGTCCACAGAAGAGGCTCAGCGAAGCAAGAATGTCACTTCCCCAGAATCTACAAGGCCTCACGCTCTCGGTTGGAATTTGATTGATTATATCATATCTGTCTGACTTTGTCTTCCTTTGTCTTCCTTTACTTTGTCACCATTAACATTTCAAATTCATTTAATATTTCCTCTCTCACATCATCAGCATTTGTCAAAGGGATATTAAGATGAAAGAATGTTTTGGGATACTCCTGAATGCATGATGATTTTAACTGTGCATTCATGAATGGCCAGAAAGTGTTCTGTCATAATCACTAGGAAATGAAAGAGGACACCATGGTTAACAGAGCTCACTTGCGTCACATTCATGGCTGTTGATTGACATGGCTGCTAATTGACAAAGCTGCTAAAACTGTCCACAAATTCATCATTTCATCATTGCTTAATGCAGGGTTGCGGGTGTATTCTGGTATACAGCATGCACTACACTTGATTACTCCAGAGCATTGCCTTATCTCTGTTTCATAAGAACCAAAATGCTATTGAAAGGTCCTTTTAATATTAAAAAAAAAAGAATTGACAATTGCATCTCCCATGGTAACAACCAATCAGCTTTCAGCATATTCCATGGTACCTGCAATTATGTTTTACAGCTGTCATCAATTTTGCAAAAAAGCAGACTCTTACAATTTGTACCTTCACATCTAACAATAGTAACTCATGTATGGCTTCTCTCAAGATGTACAGGGTTGTGTCGTCTTGTAAACTAACTTGTTGCCATGGCAGTGTTTCCATAGTGACATTACCATAATGTGCATAATGTGTAAGATAAAATATCTCGCTGCCTGTTACATAATAGGCCTCTCATTATCATGTTTGCCATGTACTCCAAAATTCATCATTGTCCCATTTGTGTGTCATGTTGTTGTAACAACTTGTGCTTTTATGTTTACTGACTTATAATATTGCATGGAAATGTTTGTGCAAGCATCATATAAGATGTTTGAAATACATGTATTATGGCAACATAGCATAGAATGTGTTTGGTGTATGTTTTGATATGCATTGTCTATGTTTTCCACTCTTCTCAGTCATAATATAATTCATCATTTTTGAACAAATCATTCTTTTCATGACATATTTTTACCATTATAATTGCCATCTTCATCATGTCATCATCGTCATCATCATCATCGTCATCATCATCATCATCATCATCATCATCATCATCATCATCATCCTTGTCATCAATGCCATTGACATCATGACTGTTTCCATGCTGGCTGTTAGCCTGTCCATTATTCGTGTATCATCTTCTCCTTCATACATGTATCTGGCTGTAAATTGCATTTCTGTGCTACTTCCTCTGAAGCCTAATTATCTTGGGTAGCATGCTGGTATTGTAGTTATCATGATCAAGCCCATGAACACCAAACCAGATAACCAGGAATTCAACCAACAGCAATTGAGCACCACCCCCCCCCCACCCCCCCCCCCCCCACTCTCTCTTTGATAGTGGAGGGACTTTGTACATCCGTATATACACATTTTATTCTGATTTAAATCTCACTATTTGTGTGAATATAACTTAAAAGCACCTCATTCTTTGTCCAAATGGATGTAATATGAAAATCCAATCATGCATTTGGTTTAAAAAAAAAAAAAAAAAAAAAAATTCTTTTTTGAGAGGGAAGGGGAACAGATGTTTACAAACAAATACTTGTGTCTTAATCTCGATTTAATCCCTGGTTTCTGGCCACATGTGAATGGGGCTAATATGATTCATATTTATCACATATTCCTTGATTTATGATAACAAAAATAGAATGACATGTTCATGTTGATATGCTGTTGAACATGTCATCTCTCCACAGTGTTTGATAATAGAGGAAAAAAAATCATGCAGCTTGTGATATTGATTTGTATCAGACAGTGTCAGGGGCCTGTGGTTATCTTGGAATGTTACTCATGTAGTAAAGGTATGGAATGTCATGGATGATGCATCCTCATGCTGGAAAGTTCTATTTTCCTTGCCTGTCAAATCTCCATGGCAACAGATGTCATCTTTATTTCTGTCATCGCTATCATCCAAAGATTTATGCAGTACACAACAATTGTCAACTATGATTCTTCTGTGCTTATCAGTATCATCAAAGCAGGAGAAATAAAATAATATGCAGCTGCACTCTTGTTTATTACTGCTAGTAATAATAACAAACATTCCAATTTGTTTGAGTTTACTGCATGTCATGTGAAATATTTCTATTGCTTCAGCTTTGATTTGCATTTAATATTTTTGTATTGTCTCTACTTCACATTCTTGTATATGCTTTGTTGATTGCAAAGATTGTGATTTATGAGTGTGTCAATGTTTCATTGAGACGTTCAATCTGTTCTTGGCTATGCTTCTCAGCTTTTTGCTTAGATATTTATGGTAAATGTCCATTTTACACTTGTGCTGAGATGGCCTAAGCTGTTTTGATTGTGTGGAGATTGTCATGGTTGTTGATGTCATGTTATTTTGTTATTGTTTTGTTTTATAGAATGAATTTGCCAATCATAGTAGATCAAACTCATTTAAGAGCAAGAAGTTTTCCAAGGTATGTGTTTCTGTGCCGACACTGATCTTGTCTGCACCAGCGTGGATCGTGATAAATAATCCTGTCTTTTTAAAATTCTCTCTACTGCCTTCCTCTGGGATTTGTTAATTCCTGTCAGAAAATGATTTGCACTTGTCAATGTTACTTTAATTCTTAACACATTTTCTTTTAATTATCTAATAAATCAAGTACATCTCTTTCTCCCTGTTCTGAGTCTGGTGTTCATCACAATGAATTTGGGAGCACTGGGGTCCTTTTGGGGGAAAATATATTTATAGTAGCTATTCCTAGAAATGAATCTGGCCTGAAGAGATAAAGAATACTGTAAAACAAGAAATGTTCACGTGCATTTTAATTTCGCGAATTTTGCGAGCGCCAAGATTTGTGAAATTAAAATGCACCCGAAATTTCTTATCTACATTATATGCATTAAACGCAAGAGGCAATTCGCGAAAATTTCTTGCCGCGAAAAAGGCCGTTGGCTCCAATTCGCGAAAATTTCGTGCCGCGAATATATCATGTTTTACAGTACACAGCACCACTGGTACTTGCAAGTAGCTCACAACCATGCAATCAATGGTGATACCACTTCTTTTTTTTTAGTCTTTTTTTTATTAAGTTTTCCCCCCCCCCAAAAAAAAAAAAAAAAAAAGAGAAAATGAATAAATAGATAAATAATAAATAGATAAAGATAAAAGAAAATGAAAATACAGTAAAAGAGAACATCACTAAATTTTATTTAGAGATATTCAAAAGCTGCTGAATTTGAAAGTACAGAGTTTCTCCATTTATGAGAAGTTATTTATGCAGTTATTTTGTTTTACTTTCTAGCATTGTATAAAGGGAAAGAATGAGAAAAATATCATTGAAGCATCAGCTAATAATACCCTAATATCCTATATACGGGCATGTACATATAGGCTGACTCACTGTCCCAGATTTGTTCACAGTGGAGAAAGGAAAGAGTACCAAGTTGTAATCTATTTAAATCAGTCTGTTTTTACTATGCTGTATTTCTCATTCTAAAGTGAGAGTTGGGACTAATGCAGTAAAGTAAAAAAAATCCAGTATAATTTGGTCTGGGGCTTAAAGGCTGCACAATTTTAGCATATTATTATATTGAGAGCCAAAAGGTTCTTCTATACATGCTCACAAGCATACATTGTATTAGTGCCCATTTGTTTTCGAAGTGATTATGAAATGGTATGGTACAACGTGTAACTGTCCATTTTTGTTTACATGTATGTGCATGACTTGTGTGGTGGAAACTGGTTGAGGGGGCTGGTTGAGGGGGTCCGGTTGAAGGGGCTGGTTGAGGGGTTCCGGATGAAGGGGGTAGATTGAGGGGGACTGGTTGAAGGGGGTAGGTTGAGGGGGGCTGGTTGAAGGGGCTGATTGAGGGGGCTGGTTTTGAGGGAAAGAGAGGAGGTTGAACCAACAGAAATCATTTAAAAAAAGGCTGTACACCAAAGCACACATAGCATGTTCATGGAACTGCAATATTTGCGCTTATAATGACAGTTGAGATCTTCTACTTATCTAGACAAGTTGTTGCATGAATTGTTATGTACATGTAAGCATTAGTGCAATGTAGGTAATTTAGAGAAATTATAGATTTTTCTAGTAATATTTCTTTGAGAAGCCTCTCATATCACTTCCATGCAATTCTCTCCTTCAATGTACATGTATGATCAATATACATACCATTGTGTTCAGTCAAAGTGTGCACTTGGCACACTGTGATATGAATCAAGCGAGTCAGAATTGCACAGAAAAAAAAAAGAATCAAGATTCAAAAGAGTGACAGAAGCACAAGAAGGGGTCTGTAAACCAGCACATATAGAAGTATTTCTTGGCAGACCTTTATCAAGTCACAGCAAACTGAGTGCTTTCTTTGGTGCATTCAGAGTGTATTGTGCCTTCACAGAAAATGGAAAAAAGAGAGCAACATAATGAATGCCCAAGAAAATTTGTGTTCAAGTCTTTGACATTCCTTTGAGGTTTACTAACACATTGTTGTGTTTTCTTACACTTAACAGTGTGATGAGTGCATGCTATTTCTTTCTGTGTGAGCAGCTGTCTCAGTTTAATTGAAGCTTCATCAATTAACCAAATATTTTATGGCTACTTGATGTGTCTAACCACTAATCAAGTGTGAAAGTCTTATGATGATGGTGTTTAGATTCACTGAGTATTGCAGTTCTCCTCGTTGGTCTGTCTGTTCACTATAGCAGGAATTCATTCAGTCACTCTTCTCCCTCTTCCTTCTTTTCAAAGGAGGAAGCTCCAACTTTTGACATTATCTTCAAGAGGAAATACATGAAGAAGAGAACCTGTTTTTTTTTAAGTCATTTACTGGAGACATCAGTTTACTTTAAAATGATACTTTTTTTTTTCGATTTAGACATAAAACATGCTCATCAGTGACAAGTCAAGGATACGGGTATTTGATGTGAATATGATGACCAAAATGTGTTAATGAAAGGGTTGTGTTTGTGTGTGTACATTTGTGAATTATCAAAAGCCATGAGGGTTAGGTTGTAAATCGTTGATTGCAAAACTCAGATTTTTGAAATCATTGCTTCTGTTGCAAAGCATGCTGTACATGCACAGCACTCAAGGTCAGACATGTCACTCCATTGCATGATCCATACAAACAAAGCAACCTTACTTTGACCATCAAGCCATTTCCACCAAAGAACAAAAAACAGCATTAATTGCATGTTGTGCATACGTTCAGGTGATGGGTCAGTAAATTGAAAGTAACTCGAGACCATGTACCTTGTTTGAAAAGAAAAAAAAAACAAGGGAAGTGACATGACAATAATCCTGAAATATTTGTGTGAACCTTATTTTAAACTATTTTTTTTTTCTTGTCTGAATGAATATTTCCTCCATTCAGGCTAGGCACAGTTTCATGCGCAAGATTCCACCAGGAGCTGAAGCATCCAATGTTCTTGTTGGTGAAGTAGACTTCCTGTCACGTCCTATCATTGCCTTTGTTCGTCTGCGCACTGCTGTCTCCCTGGGAGACTTGACTGAGGTACCCATTCCCACTCGTTTCCTCTTCATCCTGCTGGGCCCACAGTCATCAGAGACAAAGCGGTACCATGAGATCGGCCGATGCGTGGCTACCCTTATGTCTGATCAGGTATGTAATACAAGGTGTGTAGGAATGCCCCCCACCTTGGTGTTAAAAAGCAGCATAGAGTAGGGATGTAGTCATGGTTCAGAGGATGATTCAGACTCGACATTTCCGTATGAGATTTTAAGATGATTTGTCTTCCAGTTAACATGTGAGGCACCTTTAAGATATCCTCCAATGATAAAGTTTCTTTTCTGTGAAGCACCACATCTAGTAATCAATCAAACGATGTGAATTTTATGATAATTTTACACACTGAATACATTCAATTGAAGCCACAGTGCTTATATGACTCAGCATAACCATTGAGTACATCTCAACTGAGGTTAACTAGGTTCAAAGAATGTGAACTTTACTACAGGCTGGTTAGAATTTATGTGTGATACCTCCTTATGTTCTTAAAGAGAGGAAGCTAGCACGCAACAACAACAAAAAGAGGACTGTGCCATTGTAGACATCGTTATACGCTAGTGTAGAGAGCAATAAGTACACCTCTTCTGGAAATCTCTATTGCTTATCCATTCTTTATCAGGACTGTTTTAGGCTTTTAAAAGCTTTCCTAAATGTCTGGCCTTTTTCTCTTTCATTAACTCACTTTAAAGCACCTAAGATTTCATTGGAGATACATTATAGGTTTAACTATATTTATCAAAGAATATCTGTGATTGCTGCAACAGAAACAGTGAGAAACATTTGGACATTGTGGGTCACGGAATGGCAGGGAATTAGATTTTTTTTTCCCCTTCTTTGTCATGTTAATGCTGGTTGAGAACTGGAAACCTTTCCAGTCTGTTTGTCATCTTTCTCCTCTTCATTATCTTCCTGAAGAAAGAAGAGGAAACAAGTGAAATAAGTGACTAACCAGCAATGAATCAGACATTCCCTGTGGAGTGAAAATTGACAACCAGGGCATTGTTTACTGACATGAGACTGTCATGCCAAGTAATGAAAAGGGCAACATATGTCCAGCATGTAAAGACATTGTTAGACTGATGGATATTTCAGAAGTCCTTTCATTAGAGGCTGGCCTCTTTTCACTCTTGCTCTAGGAATGGAAAAGTTTTCTCATCCTTCTTGTAGTCAAAAGAACATACACTGGGCAAGGGTTGACTGCAAGTCTTGATTATCTTTTTTTAATAACTCATCCAATTGAGGTGGAGGTAGGAGATAGGGGAACCTAAGCATGGAATGACTGCCTTTAAATTGTGATTCAGTTTGTAGTCAGCAACAAAAACATTTCCTTCATGGGAAATTGCATGGCACTGATGTGAGGATAGAAGCCTAGTATGCAGTCCTTCAAGGTCCTGTAGAGGTTTGTGAAATCTCTCCCAATATTAACTTTCTCTTTGATATGATGTCATTGTCTTTGGTGAAGCTAAAAGAAAATGTGATTTCATGTCTGATGTTGATACTTGTGTAGAATAACTTTCAAGGGCATCTTTAAAATAGTGATTTTTTTTTTTTAAATAATGCATACTGTGTATTTGTTTGATGAACAATCACACACTTTCTTTTTCCCCCTTGGATCAGGAGTACAATATTGACTGTGATATCCATCTCTCAATACTTCTCTGTGGTATACTTCCTAAACTGTGACCAATAGGGAAAGTTTTTTATCCCCATTCACAATTCCCAACTAAAACTTTGTTCTCCCAGGCAGACTGAGGGTGAGTCTTCCATTGAATTAAGTGTTGTACAGCCTTGAGATGAGTCTTCACACCTGTGAAATGTGACATAATGCGTGTCAGGTGCTTAGGCAGGTTGTAGGTTTCACTGGATGCTTATAGAATGTTGATCAGGTGCATATGTGTCAACAAGTCTCTTTCATAGAACATATGCTCATCACATGACATTTGGGAGAAGAAAAAAAGTACAATTGCATGCTTTCAAAACCTAGCATGCAAAATGCCATCCAACGCTCTATTTCTAGCACACGATGACATCACCATTACTATCACAGTCTCATCATTAAACCAAAGTCTGTCTTTCAATGGCCTTCTTCTCAGATATGGTGGTCATTATATTCAGGACTTGGTTTGGACCACACCCATCGATATGGCAAGCAAATAATGGATGATTTTTATTTGTGCAATGGAACAAGATTTTACATTTGATGGAAGATGAGAAGCTCTACACGTACCCAAGATGAATAGAGCACCTCAATTTTCACCTCATCATGTGCAGTCAGTATTCAGAAGTTTGACTAGTCTGCTATCTCTGCAATAGGTTTATCACCTGTGACAAAGAAAACCAATTGTAACTTTTTCACATCTTATATTGTTGACTTTTCATGGAATTTTGCCCATCTTCTGTGATGCTACTTGCAACTGTTTCCATGTGGAAAATGTAAAGGCCATGAAACGATAAACAGCTTCTAGAGGGATGTGTAAGGAATACTCGTGGCTTCATTGGGAATCATGAAATAGACCTCTGTCTTGCTTTTGAGAAATGATAGCACACAAAGAGAGGGAGAAAGGGGATGGCAGGTAAAAGATATGGAATTCTTTGGCCTGTTTCTATATTTTGTGGCATTCAGGTTTGTACTCAAATGAATTGGTAGCCATGATAAAGTTGGACAGCCACTCCTTGAATAACGTAATCCACTTTGTGTGCCCCATACTTGTTTACTCCGAGACTCTTTACGAGGTAACACACAAGGTTTTCTGCACTAGGCTGAATACATATTGTATAAGCTAATGAATAGCAGTGTAGTATAAACATATGTTCAGGAGCCAGATGCATGTTCCTGAGTTCTTTCTCTGTAGAAGGAAGAGAACAAAGTTTCATGCAGAGTTTACAATGGATACAAATACAAATGAAGTCTGTCTCATGTTGATGTAGGTGTATAATCTATGGTGCAGAGTTTCTGTGGCCATTTTCACCTTAATTGCAAATGATGGCTTGGATCTTTGTCAATAAGGAGCAAGGGTCAGATGACCTTACATTTTATAGATGAATGGTCCTACACTCAATTTGCCAGATGTTTATCGGGCAAAATTGTACAATTTGTGCCAATCCAACTAACAGTGTCTTTAATCCATAGTCTCTGCTGCAAATGTTTCATTTGTGGCATCTTTCTTGAAACAGTGTGGTGTATATTAGATGAATGCTGAATGCTCTAAATCTTTATTGTAAAATCCTGACTGTACAGGCTCGTACTGGATACTCAAACATGTCACTAAATACCATCTTTAATGTCTTTATAAATACTGAAAAATTGTGTATGTACACAGCCACTTGCACATGCACTGTACATGCTTGTACATTATAACTTTTATTCTTCACTCTCTCTGAATAGGCTATACATGTATTCATTATAAATAGTTTCAGTATACATTTTTTTTTTCATATCTACACATATTTGTGAATGCACATGTGCATATATGTATACCCCTTTCTCTCCCTCTCTGTCCCCTTCTCTCTCTCTCTCTCTCTCTCTCCCTCTCTCTCTCTCTCTCTCTCTTTTTCTCTGTAAAACAAAAGTTAGAATTTGAGTTGCTGAACTATTTATGTGCTGGATGAAACAAAGACTTTTTGGGGAGGAGGTACCCTTTTTTATTCAAACAAAACATCTATACTGCATCCAGCAGGGCGTTCAAATTGTGTCAGCTGCAAATTCAGGTCAGACGTCATCCCAGCTTTCCCGATGTAATCAGTCTAATTCAGTTGCTCTGGATTTTCACATTGGGGGATGAAAAGGGGAAAAAATGGCCTCAAAATCTCAACTAGATGAGTGATATCAAAAGGATAGAGAAAATTTACACCTCATGTGCCGCAATGCTACCCTGGTAGATGGCATGCTTGTATTAGAAGAGATGAGCTGTTCTTAATCAAAAGATTATCTGATTTGAGCCAATTTTTCCAGGTGTGACCTTTGTGAGTCAGAGGACTGTCATACTAGACACGCAGAACTAAGTTTGGTGAAAACACAAATTTGTCTGCCAGGAAACGTTGATTTATAAAATGAGATGTGTATCTTGTCCATTGCTGAGTCAATCAATTGGTCATTTTTAAAAAGTGAAAACAGGAAAGATGTTTTCATCAAGTCTGAGAACATATGCCAGGTGAATTGCTTGACACCCCACCCCCACCCCTGGACACACACACACACACACATACACACAGACTCGAGACACACCCACATAAAACTTAACGTCTCTTCAGATGACAGAGTAATTACTGTATTGCTTCTTGATGGATTTAAAATGAAAATTAAAGAAGAACAAGTTGGGAAAAGTGAGTTGTATTATCCTTGCAAAAATCCTTTTTTCCGTCATTTCCAAAATTATGCACAGTATGTTTTACTGGCAAACAGTAAATAGGTATTAAACTCTGTGATGACTTTCTGTTTTGCCTCTTCATGATTACCAGGGGTATAAAATTATCAGTAAAGTGGATCTCAGTCATGTGAAGGTAACAATACCATTACCTATCCCGACGAGACGCAGTGCAGAGTCTCCATGCGCCAGCGACTGGGCTGTGTGTAGTTAACCTTTACCATGTGAGATTATACATTGTATGTGAACCTGCATCACAAAACCACCGGAAAAGCAACAGAATTTATGTATTTTTAGTTAATGGCAGACTTACATGTAAGAGCAAACTTTAAACATTCAAATGATGTATAACTCAATGCAAATGAACCTTCCTAACCTGTCTAGATAAAGGAAAGGAAGTACATGCAGGAAAAATGTTTACTGAAAAAACGGGCTTTGAAGCTTATAAGGGTTTATTCAAGTGTTAAATCTCTCTAGGCTGTGCTCTGTGCTATGGATGGTACGAAAGAACAGGATGTGAAACTCCATAAAAACCACAGTGAAGTGATTATCAGATTACGCTGACATTTTCACACTCGTGAAGCAAATTCTATATATACATTGTACCTGATACAAACTTTATAGTGCATGCAGTAGCACCATCCTTTCAGTAGTTATCAGAGGTTTTTTTTTTTTTTAAAGATAATAATGAACCATGTAAAGGTTTGATTTTTTTTTTTAAATGAAAGGGAGCCTGTTGCCAATACCTAATTACACTCTACAATAAAACACACACACACACATACACTCTAGAAAACTGCAGAAAACACATTCAATTTGCCGCTTGTTTCTTGATTCCAAACTTTAGAATCTGTATGTAGAAAAAGAATTGATCTTCCAGAAATAATGAAAAACTCAAGATTGACTTGGCTGACCCATTTCACCTATTTGAGTCCTCATGTATAAAAATCCGGGTGGGCAACGTGTTTGTTGGTTTTGTGATGCATGGTCATATATACTCTCGTGTATACAACATTTTTGTTTTTTTGGTCCTCTGTTGTAAATGCAAAATTATCACTTCATTTGTGATGTCTTGATTTTAAGATTTATATGAGTAGGTAGTGTAGTAGTGTACAATACTCCAAGAGAGCATAATATGCAATATTAGAAATGTGTTACTTCTCTTGTATAGTGAAACCCAGTATTAAATGGAAGGAGAAAGGGTAAGAGACACTTATGTTTGTTTGTTGTTTTACCTAATATTCATATTCCCAATATTTTCATTATTTTATATGACATAGGTGTTCCACGATGTGGCATACAAGGCAAAGAATGTCAAAGATCTCTTGGCCGGTATTGATGAGTTCATTGACTCGGTCACAGTGCTTCCACCAGGTGAGACAATCGCCCTGATCCACGATGACCCTAAAGCCCGCCGCACACTACACGATTTTGCCCCGATTCACCGGTCTTAAGACCTTAAGACTAGAAGTGTGACGTCACAGTCTTGCCAGTTTCCAGTCGTACGACTGGGTCTTAGCACCAGTCGTAGAGATTTGACATGTTGAATTTCTACGACCAGTCGGGAGCTTCCAGCCATTCACAATGCAGTAAAATGCAAGCGCACGCAGTGCGCACTGCGCGCGCTTTACAGTCGGGTCGTATAGTGTGCGGTGTCCGGTCGTACGACTGGTCTTAAGACCCAGCTTGGCTTAAGACTTTAAGACCAGTCGGATCGTGTAGTGTGCGGTGGCCTTAATGGATCATTGTATTAATCCACAACTTTACTAGAAGCAGCCAATCAGAAATGAGCTCTGACAAGTGTGCATTTCGATTGGCCAGTTGATTGCAAGTTTGAATTCAAATATTTCTTGATGCAGTAATGATGAGTGTGAGACATTCATGATTTTAAACTTGTTTTTAATGATTCTTGTGAGGCAGATAAGTTTACATACAGTACTATACATGATTGCAACATACAGTAACTGACATTGGAAAATAGCCACCTCTTCCCTGTCTGGCAGCTCTGATGATTTATTACATTACTCTTCAGAATGAAATGTTAATAATTTCTTGTTTTCAAACCTTTGCAGGTATGTGTCGGTACATTATATGTATGATGTACATGTATGTATGTTTGACCTTCAAATACAAGGTACTTGTATTCTTTTATGCATGCATATCAATGTACAACCGTATTTAACCGCCTGCGTTGCTTTTTTATGGGATTTTGAAATACATTCGTGGTGTGTCTTCAGATACTTTATTGAGCTATGCTCATGATTAGGTGGGATTATACTTTTTATCAGTCCTTTCTCCATTATCTAACAAAGCTACGTGTAGTCTGTTTTTATGTTTGTTTGTTTGTTTGTTTGTTTGTTTCATGAATATACAGAAATAAATCATGTCAAATCGCATTGTTCAGAATCGGTCACGTGCAGTCAAACCTTCCTTTAGCAGCCACCCAAGGGAGACGAAAAAAAGCATGCACTGTATGGGTGTAGGCATGGAGCTACTGTTTCAAGTTGTGTAGCTCAATGATATAAGTCTGTTCATGTGTACTCACGTACTTGCAGCATATAAATGAGCTAATAACAGCATTTTGTACATTGAACAATGCTGTAGTTGGTCACATTATTGCATACTAGCTGGCATACAGCAAGCAAGCTTTTCACAAGTGCATTACTGTGCATAAATGATGGGTGAATGTAGCAGTGGCAATCACTGAGCTGTCCACCATATTATGACTGGCAAGGCTATAAAGTAGAAAAACACTGACGTTGTAATTACTAGCCAGCCTGTGGCTCCATATGCCACTATACAGCTGAAAAATGTACCGTGAGATACAAAATTGGTGGCAGCTGGCTGCGTTTTGGGTCATCGTCACTGTAAGCGAGATCTTTTACGTGGTATTTCGGGGGGGGGGGGGGGGTGGTAATGACTCCACTCGGCCTGTGCCTACTCTAAGCTGGTGACTGCTACTAAAGGCAGATTTGGCTGTTAAAGATATTGACATGACATTCAGATTTATACACACTGTTGGTCTGCTGAATGCTTGGTTGGGGTGGAATTCTTTATTACGCAGTTATATTTTGCTTTTTCTGATTCCCTTCAGACTTTGTGTGTAGTAAAGTGAAGAATTTCTGCTTTGCAATGAATTTTAAAATACCATTACATGGAAAATGAACTCTAGTCTTTGCAGGTGACATTAATAAAGCTTTGCATACAACCTGTGTACCACCCTGTGATTCATATGTTTCACTTCCTGTGTACAAAGTTTTCATCATTGTGTGTATCAACATCCATTCAGGTGCTTGGGATCCCAACATCCGAATTGAGCCCCCAAAGACTGCCCCCTCCCAGGCCAAGAGATTGTCAGCCTACCCCTCGGCCTCCCCTAATGGACATGTGGAAGGGATTGATGACACAGACGGGGGACATGAAAATCATGAGGGCTTGGAGAGGACGGGCAGGTAAGGAGAACCCTAGCATGAGATGAAAGGAGGATGAGGATGAAGGAACGTTTGAGGTTTACAGAAAGTGAAGGAGGAAGAAAATGAGAGAGAGAGAGAGAGAGAGAGAGGGAAGATTTTGAAGGCTTGAAGAAAGAGGGTTGTTAAAGAGGATGGCTAGTAACTGATCAGTGGGATTCAGTGGGAATGCTGGGGGATGATTGTTCCAATCCTTGTGGGATTCATTTAAGAGTATATTATATATCTATTGTTGTGTGAAAATTATTTGCTTCAGAATGGTCTCATATTCAAGTAATGTGCAGTTTAATGCTTCCAGGTTAGCGTCCCTGGTCAGTGATGGAGCATTAATCTGCACATTACTTGAATATGAGACCGTTCTGAAGCAAATAGTTTTCACACAACAATAGATATATAATGTACTACTCGTAAAAGACAAGTCCACCGTCACATACATAAGGATTGAGAGAATGCAGCAATATTAGTGGAACACATCAGTGAAAGTTTGAGGAAAATTGGACAATCCGTTCAAAAGTTATGAATATTTTAAGTACCGCAGTGCACATTTCTTCAACTTGCTACTGACGTATGTTAAGGGTAGTATTATTCCCCATGCCTTCTGAAAGAGAGAAGTCGAGCGTTCTTTTGTTATGCGAGAAAAATGGAAATATGTTGGATTTTCTTTATTCTTTCTTTATATCGTTGTACTCATGTGACATCACAAGCTATAGTAGTCTTTTCATTCAGCCGTGACTGAACTTCAAAAATTCATAACTTTTTAACAGATTGTCCGCTTTTGCTCAAACTCTCACTGATGTGATCTGCTAATATTGCTGCATTCACTCAACCCACATGTCTATGAAGGTGAACTTGTCCTTTAAATGAATCCCACAAGAATTGGAACAATCATCCCCCGGCATTTCCACTGATTCCCACTGATCAGTTACAAGCCATCCCCTTTGATAAGGACCAAGAAATAAAAGAACAGTTTGGGAGCAAGGCATTAAAGGGGAATGTGACAAGATAGAGATAAAGATAGAGATAAAAGATGAGGTCATTGAAAAGAATCAGAGAAGAGCACTAGTGACAAAAGATATGGGTACAAATGATACCCTGTAGATGATAGTGTTATTGACACTCCAATCTTGACATTAATCTCCATCTGTACCAGGTTATTTGGTGGTCTGATTCAGGACTGCAAACGTCGGTTCCCCTGGTTCCTCAGCGACTTCCGGGATGCAATGCACATACAGTGTGTGGCCTCCTTCATCTTCATGTACTTTGCCTGCATCACACCGGTTATCACCTTCGGAGGTCTGCTGGGTGAAGCAACACACAACCAAATGGTGAGACACATATCCAAAAGGAGAGGGAAATCCCCTATCATGTAGCCCTCTTAGGAAAGTTGGGATGGCTTCTGAGAATCACACAATAGCAAGAAGGGATTTTGCAATAGAAATTATCCTCACATGGGTCTTAATGCTGATGTCATATTGAAACGTTCACTACAAAACTCATCTCAAATTTCTTATGGGGGATATCAAGCTCTCAGAAATTCAGTGATAAGGACAGTTTTTAACCAGTTACAAAGTAATGGTCTTCTGCATGAAGGGAAAATCAACTGCAGTAACACTGTCTATTTTTCCATGATCTATGGGAATGTTAATGCTCAGAATTTGCCCAGTTGTCCAGATTTCTGGACAACTGGCCTCAAATAATCATATTTGTTGAGAGATCTTAACATTTTTATTGACTGAATTTACATCAGACCAAAGTCATGGTGCAACTGTAGTTTTCTAGAAATTTTGTTATCGATGGAATTTTGGACCTTTCCATAGACTGATATCTTGTGACTTAATTAAATCAGAATGTGTACATGTACTTATTTTTGTTTATTTGTGTGTGTGTGTGTGTGTGTGTGTGTGTGTGTGTGTGTGTGTGTGTGAACAAACCGTATTGGTTGTTACAGTCCTCCATAAGAGTGTAGAACTGAACTGGGTCTTTATTGCTGTGTTAAAAATCATCAGAGATCAAACTTGATCAACTATGTAATTGTGTTTTCCAATATTTATGATAATTTGGTATTATTTCCAATGATGTTATGCAGCAAAAGACTGAAACTAGCAAATCAGTGAACCTTTGAAATTCTGTGGTAAACTCAAATACTGTTCACAAAGTCACTGTCCTCAGCTCTTATGACAATTTTTTTTTCTTTACCATTTCAGAGTGCTCTGGAGAGTCTGCTGGGTGCTTCGATATGTGGTGTGGCTTTCTCCCTATTCGCTGGCCAGCCACTCACGATATTGGGGTCTACTGGTCCTATCCTGGTTTATGAAAAGATTCTTGTCAGTGTCTGCGAGTAAGATCATCTCTCTCTCTCTCTCTCTCTCTCTCATACCAAAGCTAAAGAATACCAAGTAAAAGTATGTAATTGCGTTGTCTCCGCATATCTCTTTGGATCAATATCTCCTGAACTAATTGGTCTGTTTTGTCATAACTTGGATCAACTTTGGATGAAAGTAGAGAGTGGTCAAAGTTTGGTTGTCACTGGGCTCAGCAACTTTAGAATCATGTGAGGAATCTCTATCAGAGTTAATGTTTGTATCCATGGCTATGAAAATGAACTTGAAATTCAGAAACCATTATGTCAAAGGTCTTGAAAGAAAAGAGCAGGTCTTGCCCTGTATTGCAAAAATTAAGAAAGGTAATGAACCATTCAAAAAGCAACAACCAACAGCAGTATTGTTAAGTCAGTTATTCCACTTTCAAACCAATGCACTGAACTGAGTAGCCATATTCTGAGATTCTGTGCCTTCTACATTTTTCATCTCAGAGCGTTTGCTCTAGACTATCTATCCTTTCGCTTCTGGATCGGGCTCTGGACTATGATATTGTGCATCATCCTGGTTGCTACGGACGCCAGCGCCATGGTGAAGTATTTCACTCGCTTCATTGAGGAGAGCTTTTCAAGTCTGATCTCTTTCATCTTTATCTACGAGTCCGTCCACAAGCTCTTTAAGATCTACAAACACTATCCAGTGGACAGGTAGGTGGTCAGCCCCCATATCAGTCTTCCAAGTCTCATCCATGTATGGGCAGTATGTGAAGAGATTGATTGCAAAATCAGTAAAGTGCCATTTTCAAATGTTTTTAAAAACCAGGCTAGGATTCAGGCTTGAACACAAGTACATGTACATGTACACCAGGTTAGGGCTGAATGCTTGCTCAGCCCCCCCCCCCCCCCCCCCAAAAAAAAAAAGAGAAATGCTGTTGCTATTTCACTCTTTCTCTATTCTTTATCCTTCTGTTGTTCCTTATCTTGCTTGATGTTGCCTCCCTATTCATCTTCCTCCTTCACAGGCTACCCTTATGATCCTTGGGATTATCACTGACCCTCCTCTGCCTTTTGTCTGTCCACCCTCCTGCTCTAATCCCCTCCCTTGTTGAGCTCCTTACCTTCTAACCTTCCCCTTTTGTTTCTTTGTTCTGTGTCCCAAGCCCTCCCCTGACTGTTCTTGTTGTGTGAAGTCCTTCTATGTGATTGCTTTCCCTTCTTGTTTGTCATTCTATCTTTGACAAAGATTCCTCTAGGATCAAAAGCTCAGGCCCCTTTTGACTCCATCTTGTAGAAGTCCATCATCAGATAGAGCAAAATAAAGCCTTTCTGCTGATACTTCTTACTACTTGCTTACTTGTTGCATAAAAAGGAATATCTTTGAAGTTATGATTTTTTTTTTCAAAGTCAATATTTTCTTATTTTCTTTGTTTTGTTTTTCTTGGATTTGATGGCACTGTATATCAACCTGACAATGATGGAGTTAACTTGTTTTGCAATGAAACTCTTTGTTTACCTCTTTAATTCATCATTCAAAAAGTGATGAAGATGAATCCTCTCAAAAGGCTTTGGTGTGAACAAAATTACTCAATAGAGCCAGAGATATCAGTCCTCTAGTGCAGAACTATCTGCAATATCAGGAAATTTGTGAAGAGGAAACCACTGCTAAATGTGAAAAGGTTCTTTTTAGGACTAGTCTCATGAAATGAAGTGCACTTTGAGGCAGTGGAGTTGGAGCTTTTTACTCTGTGTAAAAGCTTTAGAGAATGTCTCAATGTTACAAATGTTCAAAGCCTTTAGTTAATGTAGCTTTCCCAGATATCACTTGATATGGATGAGGAAAGAGAGTTGAAATGAAGATTGTGTTGATGATGATGATGATGATGAGGAGGAGGAGAAGGAGGAAAGTAAAGATAAGTACAACATCATAGAAGGGGAGGAAAAAGCAGAATGGTGCAAACAGGATGTCTTATGTATGCCCTAAATAATGTAATGTAATTCATTTTCAATTCTGTTGCCACAGGGCTTTGGGGAACTGTACAAGTGTCAGGACATTGTTTGATCGGTGATGATGATTGTAATGTATGATGGTAGTGCCATATTGATGATGTTAATGATTTCAGCGATGATTCTGCTTATTAATGATGATGATGTTTTTGATAATGACATGTATATGCCAACAACTGGTAGTAGTATTGATGGGTTTCTGCTTGCATAGAAAATAAAGATTACTAATGAAGGATGTACGATGTATTTACATGTGTCCCCCTTTTTTTAGGTATCCAAATGAGAATGACACCTACGAATGCTATTGCAACTCGTCGATAGGCCTGTACTCATATCCCCTAGAAGAGTTTGCTGAGGAGGAAACTGAGGAAGACTGTGCAAGTATGAATGGGACTTTGGTAGGGAACTACTGTGGCAAACATGTCCCAGTGTCTGATGTCTTCCTCATGTCATTCATCCTGATGATTGGAACCTTCACCATCGCCTACAGCCTCAAGGAGTTCAAGACCACCAGATACTTCCCAAACATTGTGAGTTTGTCTGGATGTTGTAGACTGGGTTGTATATGATGTCATATACAGTTTACAAACAGCATGAGTTTGTGTGGATGTACATGTAGACTGGGTTGTGTGTAAATGAGATCATTCTCACACCATTCCTATTAAATCTACAGACCTACCAAGTCCCCCTGATTCTGCAAGGAACTCCTTGAAAGATTAAACATGTCTTTATGTCAAGACAAAATGCATGTAATATAGAAGCTTGTAGGATTAGGATATTATCACCTATTAAGATGCATGTAGAAGTTTTGTATCTCCTTGATAGTTCTATGGAACCTGCCCAATTTGTTTTATATGTGTACAAAATGCTGGCAGACTGCATTTGTTACAAGACATTCTCTACTGATCTATCAGAGTGACAGGTTATAAGAGAGGGAACTGCATAGAGGTGTATGGCTACACCATATGGAGGATATAGTGCTCTGTTCATGAATAAAAAGATTTATGTTGAGATCAGCACCAGTCATGGATTTAGTAACATACTGATGCAGAGATCTCTCTGTGGTAGTCTCATTCTCCACTGGTTTTATCATGGAATAGCTTGCATCAAATTTGTCATATATTTGTATCAGGTGTATTTGCGAGAACTTAAAATACCGTTGATGTTTTGAGAAATGTTGGAGCATTCTGAAAATGTCCATAATCATGAAGTTTTGGTTGCGTGGGGGCGTTTTGGTTAGATAAGAATCTAGTTCTTGTCAAATGATGTTTGGTCAACAGAGGAACAAGTTGGTGAAAAGGACCTATTTGTGATATCAGGATTAGTCAGTCATCTCTATAAAAGCTATCCAGGCTGCTTGTGGGGAATGGTATATATTGCAATCAATTTTTATTCATCATCTGGTACCTGTCATGCTTAAACTCTTTTACATTTTCAGCTTCTTCATGAAAACCTGTTGATGGAATTTCACCAAACTTGGCACCTAGCATCCTTAGAGTGATACAATCTCAATTGTTCAAAAGGAAACAATCCAAAATCAAGGAAGCCTTACAAATTGCCTTCTATAAAATGAGCAATAATAATGCTAAAGTGCTATGATAAATGATTACATTGGTTGATTAGAGATATAAAATGAAAGGAATTAAGACAAAATTTCTTGTATGAAAACAGAAATGCAGTGTACTCTGAGTAGATGCATTAGTGTGTGTACTTTCAAGTTGGCTTGTGGCAGATTCAGGGATGACCCCTTTTTGGCCAGTACCAAGTTAGTGTCCAATGTTCACATTCATTGTTTTGGGGTGTTTTTCTTATGTGCATAGTCAAGACTTTTATTGAACTTGGTGGATGATAGAAAATATAGGCATAAGCAGTCAAACAGGCCCCATGACCCCCCCCCCCCTTTTGCTACAAAACCCCATTATTAGATAATCTCTCAAAGTCTCCTTGTCTAGAACCAGAAATGTGACCATGCATCACAAAACCAGCTGAGTCGCATGCCCTGATTTTACATGAGGACTCAAAATAGGTGAAAAAGGTCAAACTAAGTGTACTCAATCTTGAGCTTTTCATATTTTTTGAAAGAGTAATTCTTGTTGTACAGTATTCTTATGTTTGGAATCATAAAGTGAATGGGAAATTGCATTCTTATCAATTTTCTAGAGCACCCTTCTCTTTTCTTTTTTTCTTTCTTTTTTTAGAATAGTGTGATTTGGTGTATCCCGTAGAGGCCCTTATTCAGTTCTGTAAAAAAAATGAAACCCTTTCTACTCTCTTCACTTTCAATTCTAGTACCTCTTGAAAGGATGATGCTACCACGTTGAAAGTCAGTGTTGATAATGGATAGAATGTGTTAATCGAGCATGCTCAATTTCAGCTTAATCTGATAATCCGTTCACTGTTGTTGCTCCAGTGGTTTATGTCCTGTTTTTTGTCCCATTCATTACACAGCTTAGCACTGCTTGGTAAGATTAAGGGCTTGAATAGACTCTCTACTTTAGCACCTCTTTTCTCAGTTTTGTACACACTTTTCTGGAGTGTGTGTCTTCTTTCCAATATTGAGAGACCATTTTAATTGAGTTATACTATACATCATTTAAAAGCTTGAAGTCTGATCTTTCAGAATCTGCCCTTAACTTAAAAACCAAGTTCTGGCTACTTTTCATTGGTTTTATGATGCAGGGTTACATAATATAATTAAGTCAATGCTACATTTGTATGAGTATTTAAATTCATTAGTGGAAAAATGAGCAATGGAAATGGGATTCCTAATAAATCATATTTCTTTCTGGTCAGTTTTATTCTGTCTGCATTTAGTAAATAAATTCCTGAGTATCAAGTTTTAATTGCAAATCCAAGGGTGATCTCTGTGGAGTCGGGACCAAACTGGGGCCAGTTGTCACTTTTTAATCTTGTTAAAAGTGTAAAGTCAAATTTTCTCCAAACTTGATAGGTATTTTTACCAGTGCGATAGAATATACAAATAATGAATGTTTATGAGTGCAATGGACAGAATATTTCATGAGGTGAAAGATGAAATGATCCATTCAACGAGGCGCAGCCGAGTTGAATGGATCAAACATTTCATCTTTCACCGAATGAAATGTTCTGTCCATTGCACGAATGAAAAACATTTATTATTTGTTTTATATAACGCTTAAAATAGATCCTTGTCATTTGATGTTTTATCATCATCTTGGAAGAAGAGAAAATCCGAGATCGAGAGAGTGCTCACTGAGCGCTTTACGCTAGCACGCTGTCGCATACACACACTGCAAACGCTAGCGTTTTACACGCGTAGTGTGCCGGGCTCTCAGCGAGCGTGCAATGGAGCAAATCGTATGGATCCAAATTGCACGGTAAATGGAACCGCAATTGCACGGATGATGATGTCATAGTGAAATGGGCAGAATGATCAATGTCAAACAACCAATCAGATGATAAGGATCTCTTCAGGCGTTATATAATATACAATGTACAATGTACAAATGGACTCAAAACCTCCGAGTTTGCTGTGTTCTCCTTGGATGATAGCCTGCAAGAAGGAGTGGAGTACATCATATAAACTTACAGTACTTGGGTATGTGTTAGACCCACTGGGTTTCTTGGGTTTTTCTCTTTCTTTTTTTTCTCCTCCTTTCAAGATGATAGTATTCATGATTATTTTGTTTGTATGTGTCCGTATTCATACATTTATCTTTCATAATTTGTTCACAGGTGAGAACCACAGTGAGTGACTTTGCTGTGCTGTTTGCAGTGGTCATCATGATGGGTGTGGACAGACTCTTTGGAGTGGACACACCCAAGTTGGTAGTTCCTGCAGAATTTAAGGTTAGTCTCGTTCCAAGGCTGAAGTGTTTGTATTTAAATATCAATATGAACCTCTCAGAGCCACAAAGGAAATAGAATGAGAAATGATTTGACCATGGTTTGAGAAATAGGTGCACAGTATGGAATGAACCACATCAAATTTATTCCCTAATGGGAGTTTACCGTTATCACAAAATTGTACTTGAGTCACTGAACTGTACAGAATGCCAGTTGTTTTTTATGCATTCTGGCATGATCATCCATCATCACTTTGCATGTAGTAGAACAGCACATACACCTTATGAACAATTACATAAACCAAATGACTAACTGACTAGATATGAAGTGTTGTTCAGACATAAGGTTTCATCTGCAGTCTTAGGAAAAATCCAGCTTGGAACTCTTTCACCGACCCAGTGTGCTCTATTCTCTGGTAGAGACACTTGTACCGCATTATGCTGTCACTTTCATACCCCCTGGTCAAAATTCTAGAAGATTCCAAGCTAGCAGTATATTGTAAAGCTGTCTACGTCTTACTGTGATAATGGTAATTACTATCACATAAACTTACTGCTGGTAAGTCTCATCTGAAACAAGGCATAGGCAAAGGATTCTTAGCATGGAATGAGTATTTGTTTATGTTGGCTTGTTGTCTGTAGCCAACATCTGATGAGCGTAAAGGATGGCTCATTCCACCCTTCAATGGCAACCCATGGTGGACAGCTCTTCTTGGCATTCTCCCAGCTCTCCTAGCAACCATCCTCATCTTCATGGATCAGCAAATCACAGCAGTCATCGTCAACAGGAAGGAAAACAAGTTCAAGGTCAGAAACTTCAAGCCTTATTAGTTATTAATGATAAAGATTATACTTTTGTAAAGTACATAATACAATGTTTCAATGTTTTCTTCCCTTTCTGTCTGTTTTGTACAGCTTCATACATCGTAGAGGTTCCCTCATGTTGTTCATAGAAGTTCAAATACAATACAGCAAGCTTGCAGATGTGAGCTTGCCATTTATGCATACACGTAGGATAAACATTTTGAATCAACTAGACATATTGAACAGTGCCGTTGTGCATCAAGTTTTAAACGTGGGAAATTGCAATGTACATGAACATTGCATGTGATGTTGTCATGTGACCAATACAAATTACACAAGAGTAGTTTTTAAAACTTCTTGTGCAGGTGAATGCATATAGCATCGTCTTGTTGTAGTGTGACAAATTTGACACATTACACTTTGTCACAGAAACAGAGCTTTATTAGAGGAGCATGTGTTTTTTTTGTTTAAATCTTGATTGATGTAAGCTCAAACAAAACATAAAGATGCTATATACTTGTGTACCTGGGAGCTGAAAACATCCTGACTTAGCCTACAATGCAGGATCTTCAGGATTGACATATTGTCTACGCCATACATTGTGCCAATGTATATCATGACTTGGGACCTGTGAGAAAATTTCATTGTTGGACTCCTGATCCGGAACCACAGAATTATCCTCCCACTACCAAAGATGAATAATGACATTTCATGAATTATCAGTTGACCCATGAAATTTGCAAAGAAAACTTTATATACAGTGTTTTCTTTGGAATAGAGAAAAGTAACAGAGAAAATTTGAGAAGTTGGACGTGGGGATAGAAAATTAGCTGTCACTTGAAATCTTCTGACCTTCACCTCATCAGAAAGGAGTTGGCTACCATCTTGACCTACTGATAGTTGCCGTCATGTTGGGTATCTGCTCCATCATGGGTCTGCCCTGGTTTGTGGCTGCTACAGTGCTTTCCATCAACCATGTCAACAGTCTCCGGGTGGAGTCAGAGTGTAAGGCTCCAGGCGAGCGTCCTAAGATTGTTGGATGCAGGTAAAGTAGACACTGAATTGACCTTGACCCTTGCAACCTGGGAATTGCCTTTTTAAAACTGTTCAACTTATTTTTTGTGGGAGTTGCTAATAAATTCTACTTGAAATGTGCAGTCAGTTTCAATGGTTTCAAGGGTGTCTCCTGTAAACATATTCTATTCCTTGAAGCAGTAAAAAAGAAATATGTTTGTAGAATGATTTTCATGCCCTAAAGTGAATGTTTCAACATGTAATTCTGAAAAGTGCATGATCCATGTTTTCAAAATGAATCAGCATTTTTTTTTTTTTTTTTTTTGATGAATTTTTCCTCACCTGTGATAACAAGGTGACCATGGTCTCACATCCGGCTATCATTCTTTGCCAACAGGGAACAAAGACTGACCGGCGTGATGGTCTTTGCCATGATCGGTCTAGCTACACTCATGACAAGAATCCTGGCTGTAAGTCTACCGTTGACTGTGCCCTGAAAGTTTCCTATACCGCATTGACATTGCCCATATGTTAAGATGTTGTGTCGGTGTTGTACCGCTCTTGTACCGGGACGGTAATGTGAAGGCAAACACTCCGTCACAGACTAAGACGGTGTGATGCGTCGTGGTACAGTCCCGTAATATTCTGTTACTAGGGTGCATCCCATTGCAACACCGATGTTGCACCGAGACAGATGGCAATGTGAATGTATCCTTGTACAACTCTGTTGCAAAAAGTTTAAAAGGTCAATCACGCTACTTGTTTACAGTCTTGAGGGGGCTGGTCAGTTTTCTGGAAAAGACGTTTTTGATGTAATTTAATGTACATGTAGCTAACAATGTAATTAGTTCTTAAATTAAATGAAAAAGACTGTTATTGTTTTTCAAGAAACGTTTCTGTATCCATATTAAGAAAAGTAGGCAATACATAGAATTAACTGTGGTAGTAAAAGAGATCACAAGCCTGATCCCCGTCGGCCAGGTTTCATTCATACCTACCTGTGTGCTGCCCTCATGGATCTCAGAGGAGAGATCAATGTTGTGCTGAGAACTGCTGAACACCAATTTGCGAATCAACATCATATGTATTCGACATGTTTGTGTGTGCATAATTTCTCAACATTAATGAATTTCTCAATCTTCCATCTCTCTTTTCCTGCCCTAGTATGTTCCAATGCCAGTACTGTATGGAGTTTTCCTCTTTATGGGTATCGCCTCACTGAAAGGAGTCCAGGTATGTCTCATTTTTGTCATGACTGACATACAATTGTTTGTATATCAAAAGTGATTTCTTTCTTCCTTCATTTCTTGTTTTAAATTGCAAAGTAACATGCCTTCATGTTCACTTTTAAAGGAGTGAGTTGTGATCACAATTGTGATTAAGCAGAGAGTATGTAGCATTTGTACATATTACGTCTGTGGTTCAGTGGATAAGACCATGGGTTATCAGTCCTGAAGTCTCTGGTTCAAGTCCCATGGCCGCAGCAGTTGTGCCCCTAGGCAAGGTACAGGTACTTCAGCCTCATTGCCTTTTCCTTGGCGATGGACTGAAAGCCATTTGCTTACAGGCATTCATTTTGATTCCGTAGTGCTTACATGAAAGAAATACTGTAAAACGAGGAATTTTCGCGGGCATTTTAATTTCGCGAATTTCGCGAGTGCCAAAATTCGCGAAATTAAAATACACGCGAAAATTTCTGTCTACACTACATGCATTGAACGCCAGTGGCAATTCGCAAAAATTTCATGCCACGAAAAAGGCTGTCGGCTCCAATTCGCAAAAATTTTATGCCGCGAATTTATCATGTTTTACAGTAGATTCAGAATCAAATGAAATACTAAGTGAAAGCACTATATCTAATCTTGATTGTCACGTCTATTGCCATCAGAGGACTCTTGAAAAGTTCATTGACTTGCCCTTTGGCCTCTCTAGCAAAGCTTGTCTGTGCAAAAATATTTGATGCAGTGCAATAAAGTAGTGCAAGATTCAAATTTTGAAGGCTTCTCTCTTTCAGAGCTATGGGAAAAGTATTCAAAGAAAATGATAGGAAGTTGTAGAAATACACAGATTCCTCAACACCTAGGTCTTAAAGAGTTTGTCTGAAATCTGGGTCACTGTATGCTGATACCAGATATTTTATACACATGTAGTTTACTTCATGGAATTTGAGAAGGAAGTTGGTGTCTGTGTGAGTATCAAAGTCGTTAGTGATGTGACTTTTTCTTTTCTTCCTCCAGTTTGTGGATCGCCTGGCCCTCTTCTTCATGCCTCTAAAGTACCAGCCAGACTACATCTACCTGAGACATGTCGGCATCAGGAGGGTCTACCTCTTCACATTCATCCAGCTCATGTGTCTGGTGGTCCTATGGGTCATCAAGTCTACCATGGCAGCCCTCATCTTTCCCATTATGGTAAGTCTGTGGGATGGAGATAGGAATCAAAATGTTAGTCGATGAAGAGAGAGAGAGAGCAGGGCTGTGTTTCTGTGTTCCTTGTTTTTACAAACACTAATGCAATGCATCACAAACTCTAACATTGATTAGATTTGTGGGCTCAGAGAGATGAACCCACATCTGTTCATGAATGGCAGATGAGAAATGATTGTGGTGAGATTGAAAGCGAGTTAAGAAGTTGACTGTCATAAAAGTGATGATCAATTTGAGTATATTACATACAAAATTATTTGAATTGGTGTTGATGGTGGTTAGTTACTGGTCCTTATGACTGGTTGTACACTTCTCTACCCCTGAAAACCATCCTACATATGACAAGTACTGAATATTTGGACACTGGGTGATAAATAATGATGATGCTAAAGATGGTGATGACTACAACCTACTCTGTTACATCTCCTTTGTCCAGGTGCTTGGAATGGTAGGAGTGAGGAAGGCAATGGACAAGGTCTTTACTCAGCAGGAGTTAGAGATGATGGATGATGTAATGCCTGAGATGACCAAGAGAGCCAAACATGACCGCAAGAAGAAGGAGGAGCAGGAGAATGCTGCCTGTGAACAGGTTAGTGGGGTTATCTGGTTAGTGGGGTTATCTGGTTAGTGGGATTAACAGGTTAGTGGGGTTATCTGGTTAGTGGGGTTATCTGGTTAGTGGGGTTATCTGGTTAGTGGGGTTATCTGGTTAGTGGGGTTATCTGGTTAGTGGGGTTTATCTGGTTAGTTGGGTGATCTGGTTAGTGGGGTGATCTGGTTAGTGGGGTGATCTGGTTAGTGGGGTTAATAGGTTAGTGGGGTTATCTGGTTAGTGGGTGTCACATGGGCGGACTTAAATAATACTTAATCACACTCGTGCCATTCACTTTAATGTACAATTTAATAAACCATTTGTAGAATATTTACAAGACTGAAATCAAGGAGTTGTGACCAACATAAAATGCAAAATCAAAATTCTGAGTGAGATAAATTAAATGACAATACTCTTATATTCGACAACCATGTGAACGGGACCCTGTCTTGGTCCGGTTCCACCTGTACTTTTGGCTTGACACTTCTTCAGAATAATTATAACAGCTTCACTATTAATTCGTTATCCCTGACAATACACTATCTGCTATCAAGCGCAACACTATATGGTTCACACCACCGTAGTGCTGATCCTGAGATGACCAGCCTGCACGCACGACGGTTTACCGCGGTTATAACACTTGCCTTCAATTACACTGCTTCCGTTTTCATCCGGGTTCTGTGTTAACCCGCAGCTATCATGGAGTGTATAAATACCAACATTCGAATTATGTGCACATCATATTCATCCTTTTACCAATTTAACATGACCTTCACCTCTCTACTTCGGCGACACTTCCTCGTCATAACCAATCATATCAACAGGGTGTCATGCACCCGCCAGGTTCATCGCTCACCTGCGTTGTCCACAGAGTCACCTTAATTGTCAAACTATTCGCTTCCAGAACATAACTGATTCGTGGGTGGAGCGTCCTTGTATGCGAGGTTGCTGTTCCAGCTCCAAAGTCTCGCGAGGGACCCGCGTTCCGTATTCATTGGCGTCAAAAGTTCTCCCTAGCGAGGGGCGGGCACAGTCGCTCTGCTGCGAATGCGTCGGCCTGGGAGTAGATTCGACCTCGGCCTCGGCGCCATCTACAAAATTATTTAAATGCAACATATACCAATGGGGTGTGTTCTAACCACACACACAAAAACATTATCAGCTTAGAATCCTGACATCACAGTGAAAATTTAAGAACTGCATTATTATCCACTTAACATACAAAATTCACATAATGAAATGTTTCAAACATTGGAAATATAACAGTGCATAGCTTATCAAACATCACCGCATCGTTTTCAAAAACTGTACACCATTATAATATACTTTATCACTTATTCACGGGGTTCTCCGGGGCTATATGTGGTGCCCTGAAACACATTCACATCCTTACACACGACAAAGCAGAAATAAAATCGCAATTTAACTTACCAATGACCGGTGTAATATGACCAAAATGCCTCTTCTTCGTGTCTACTGGGAGGCTGCAAAGGCTGTTGGAATACGCCTTCTGGCAGCAAACAAAATCTGAACTCAAATCAGCCAGTATACAGGCTGACGGTAAGGTGGACGGACGGCTCCTGGCCGCAAACGAAATTGGGCTTAGACACAAAATTATCTTGCCAACTGGCGCCTGGGTGTGGCAGGTTGGTTTTCTGCCATCACGGAGCTAACTCAATGTTCTCTCGGTGAAATCAAAATGGTGTCTGCCACGAAAAGATCCAACTCTACTGTTAAATTGCTACTCGACTACGACACTCCTTTTCGAGGCATTTGGAATATTTGATACAACTAAAAGGACTTGAACGAAAACACCTATACCGCACTCTCCCGGAACTGGAGCTATTTCCTGTCTTTTCTTTCTACATTAATTGACATGCAAAAATAAATGAACTCCTCTCGGTCATCGATGGCGCGACTTGTAAAACATTTACACCTGTCCTAGCACTTTCTCTCTCTCACTCTCGCTTTCTCTCTCGCTCACTCACTCGCACTTTTTGTCTCGTTATCCCTACCCGTAAACATGTTTGTCTAGTTGAATGACCGATAGGTGTTGTACATGAAACAACCTGGAAATGCATTTTCAATGTGACATTTCACTCCCCCTTTCGAAAAATGCATTTCATAATTAAAAGAAATTACTTATAACACTATCTTTCTCTCTACAGCCGGCTTAGTAGGTCTGCGCCAACATTCTCGCTGCCGCGGATAGCTTCCACACGGAATCTGTAGGGTTGCAAAGCCAGAATCCAACGCATTAGCCTCCCATTTGCAGGGCTAGCCTTGTTCATGTACACTAGTGGGTGGTGGTCGGTTTCTAGCACAAATTGTCTGCCGTACAAGTATGGTTCGAACTTCTTTACTGCCCAAACTACAGCTAAGCACTCACGTTCTATGGTTGAGTATGCTTGTTCTCGTCGAAGCAGTTTTCGGCTCGCGTAGGAGACTGGAAATCGTTCGTCTTGGTGTGTTTGGAGGAGGACTGCTCCTAGTCCAACGTTGGAGGCGTCTGTCCTGAGGATGAAGTCCTGTGACAAATCTGGCAAATGAAGGATAGGGGGGTTAGAAAGTTTTTCCTTCAGTGTTGTGAAGGCCTGCTCTTGGCTCGTTTCCCATTTTACCTTGTTTGGTTCAGCATTTCTGGTCCTGTCTGTGAGTGGTGCGGCGACGGCGGCGTAGTTCGGAATGAACTTCCGGTAGTAGTTCGCCATACCTAGGAAGGATCTGAGCTCTCGTTTGGTCTGAGGCTGACTTACCTCTTGGATGGCTTTGAGTTTTTCAGGGCGGGGTCTTACCTGTCCGTGTTCGATCACATGTCCTAGGAATTCGACGCTTGTCTGTCCGATGAAGCACTTACTTGGTCTAGCAGTGAGCTTTGCGGCTCGTAGTCGTCTGAAGAGTTCTGTGAGTGTACGTAGGTGTTCTTCCCACGTGGTCGAATAGATGAGGATGTCGTCGATGTAGTTCACCGTTCCTCCGAGTCGGTCTAGCAGTCTCCTCATCAGTCGACTGAAGGAGGCGGGAGCGTTCACTAAGCCGAAGGGCATCATTGTGAACTGAAAGAGACCATCGGGGGTAAGAAAAGCGGTTAGTGGTTTGGATTCGGCAGCCATGGGTACCTGCCAGTATCCTTTGCTGAGATCTATTTTGGTGAAGAACTTTGCATGGGCGACTTTTGTGAAGAGTTCATCTTGATCTGGTATGGGTTCAGCATCAAATACAGTCACTTTATTGAGTTTTCTGAAGTCTACACAAAACCGGTTGCTGCCATCGGGCTTTTTAACCAGTACTATGGGGGAGGCAATGGGGCTTTCTGATGGCTCAATTACTCCGAGCGATAGCATGGTTTTTACCTCTTCTCTGACTGTGTCTCTAAGAGAGTGGGGAATGGGATATGGTTTACTCTTCGGGTGTTCATTTCCTTTGAGTTTGATGTGGTGTTCGCCTAACGTGGTTCGACCGGGAAGATCAGACAGGACGTCTTTGTACTCGTTGAGGAGTTCGTTGACCTGTTCTTTCTGTGGGGAGGAAAGGGCTGAGTTAATTGAGACATCGTCGAGTGACTCTTTCGCCTGAAATGGGAAAGGCTGTAGGAGAGATGTGTTAGTTAGTGGTTGCTGCGTTTCTTCCTCGTCATCATTTTGCTCTTCGCATTCGATCACGGCGGTACAAGCAGCTTCGGCATCTGAAATAGAGGGAACATCATTTCTAGCGTGATACTTTTTCAGAAGATTGATGTGGAACACCTTTGGTTTCCCGTTGAGGTCGATCCTGTAGTCCATGGAGCTGATTTTGGAGATCACGTCAAAGGGGCCCTTCCATTGTAGAAGGAGCTTATTCCTGTCAGTTGGTAGGAGTAGGAGTACCTTGTCTCCGACTTGTAGCTCCCTGTGTTTTGCCTTCTGATTGTAGTATTTTGCATACCTGTTTGCTGATTTCTGAAGTTGAGTGTGGGCGTTGCGGCATGTCTCGTCGATCCTGTTTCGGAGATCAAGTACATAGTGGTAAGTAGACTTGGTCTCACCTGTTTCGGCTTCTCCTGTCCAGAGTTCTCTCAGGATGTCGAGGGGTCCGCGTACCTTCCGGCCGTAAAGAAGCTCGAACGGGGAGAACCCCATGCTCTCTTGTGGTGCTTCTCTCACTGCAAATAGAAGGGGAGTAATGTACCTGTCCCAGTCTTTTGGGTTTTCAGCGCACATACGTTTCAACATTTGTTTTAGAGTGCCATTGAAGCGCTCAACTAGTCCATTCGCGGCAGGGTGATATGGGGATGTAGTGAAGTGTTTGATGGAGAGTAATTTGCTTACCTCTTTCATGAGATCAGATGTGAACTGAGTCCCTTGATCGGTCAGCATTTCCTTGGGGATTCCGACTCTGGTGAAGATGCTCACTAGGGCTTCTGCAACTCTTTCTGTCTCGATGCTTGGGAGTGGGATTGCCTCGGGGTACCTAGTAGCAACATCAATAACGGTAAGTATGTACCTATTTTTCTGGTCAGTCATTGGGTGTATTGGTCCAACTATGTCTACAGCAATGCGTTCGAAGGGGACTTCGATGAGCGGCATTTTTCCGAGTGGGACCTTGGTTACACGACCTTTTGATAGTGTACGTTGGCAGACGTCACACGATCTACAGTACCTGGTAATGTCAGAGTTCATACCGGGCCAAAAGAAATTGGTAAGTATCTTTTCTGTTGTCTTTTTGGTACCTTGATGCCCTCCGAGTATATTTTCATGGGCTGTTTGCATAACCTGTTTGCGGTATTGTTTTGGTACTACCACTTGTGTGATTGTTGTGTCGGGGTCCATTTGGGGAGAGTGGAATGAGCGATACAGCATTCCGTCTTTGTAAAAGAAGGAAGAGAGACCGTTATTGCGACTTACCTTCTCTGAACGAGTATCGGCGAGTTCTCGCAGGCGGTGTAATGTTTCATCCTTCTGTTGTGCCTCTTTGAGAGCTGTTGGAGTCACGATATCTTCCATTGGGTGAGGGGTTCTGAGAGGACGAAATGGCTTACCGTCTCGTTGAGCCTGGGCTCTCGTCTGTACTGCGCCGACAGGCATTGGTGTAGCCGTCCAGTCAGGATCTGGGTTGTCTGGTTCTCTTACTCCGGGTAGGTTACCTAAAATCAGGTCATAGAGTGGAGTTTTCATGCACAATGCGTTAACTTTTCCTACGTAGAAGGGAGTGTCTACATCTATTCTAGCGACGGGGAGAGTTTTCACTGTGCCGTCAATCAGCACGCAAGTACTTTCTTCACCTGTCATTTGGGTTGGCTGGACAAGATCTTGTTTAATGACAGCTCCGCTGCAGCCGCTGTCTCTGAGAACAGAAATTTGATTGTTATTGACTAGTCCGTTAGTAACTGGCATTTGTCTGACCACATGTTCTTTGGTGCATGCTGCACTCATCAACGGCAAGGAGTGTCCACATTTGAATTGGATATGGTCTGTGGTGGATTCTAGCTTGGGGCCATTGAGTGGCATCCGAACCATCATACAAGAAGCCTCAATTTTGACCTTTGTGTTAGTGCAAGCTGGACATTGACAGGGAGTATGTGGATTTGGTTCTACCTGATCGGGTTCCAATGAAGCCAGGTTGTGTTCCGAGATAGGGGGGTTTCCTTGCTCTGGATCCTGGGCGAGGACTAGACCTGCCGATTTCATGGGGGAGAAAGGACAATAGTTAGCAATGTGACCTGGTTTGTGGCATATGAAACACGTTCTGCCTCTGTTTCCCTGTTTTGTACAATCACGGGCAAGGTGACCGTGTTGGTGGCAGTTGTAACATTTGGGTTGAGATGGGGGCCTATTTCCTGAAATGTTATTTGGAGGGATTTTACCTTCAGGTCTGGTGTTGCTCCGTGGCATCTGTCCCACGTGTGTCTGGATGTTCCTTTGTGCCGGTGGGGGTGGTCTGAAGGTGCCTCCTCTGGCGTCTAAGTACTGCTCAGCTAGTTTCACCACGTCCTTCGAAGTCTCGGGCTGCCGTTCTTTTAGGAAGATGGCCAGCTCTCGATGACACCCACTGATGAGCTGCTCCCGGAGGAGTAGATCTGCCAGCTCCTCGAAAGTGTGCTCTATACCAGAGAGGCTTACCCACCTGTTCAAGTAGTTCTCTAGTCGGTTTGCATACTGGGATGCCGTTTCTCCTGTTGTCGGTTTGCCTGAAAAAAACTTGGAGCGAAATCCTTCTGCAGTGAGCTGAAAGGATTTCAAGAGTGCATGTTTCAAAGTGTCATAATCATTGGATTCCGCACTTGACAATCTAGAGTGAACATCAAGAGCCTTACCTGTAAGCAGTGTGCTTAAGTTGAGTGCCCAGTCTGTAGTTGGCCAGTTTTGATTTTTGGCATATCGTTCGAACCGCTGTAGATAGGCATCTATGTTATCTTTGTCTTCCTGAAATAGAGGCAATTTTGGAGATCGAGCTTTGCACCCATTAGAACTTGATTCGTTTTTGGTTTGCTTTTCACGCGCTATCGCCAATTGTAGCTCGGCTGTTTCTCTTTCCTGTCGCCTTAACTGTAACATGTCCGCTCTTTCCTCTCTGAGTCTCTTTTGCTCGTCTGTAACAAACTGCCTAAGCTCCTCTCCACTGAATCCGAACTTTTCTCCAATTTCAGTTAACTTAGCTAGCTCCATTCTGAATTACCTGAGCACTTATAATACAAAAATGTATTCAGATCAGTTCAGATCATGTACACAATGAATATACAATGGTGCACCTATAGATAGTACATACATAGATACATACATAGATAGTACATACATACAAATGTAGAGGAAACAAAAAAAATCACAAGTTTTCCTCAACCTTTTTCTTTACTCTGTTTTCTCCGTTTATATACCCATGTGACTTCGAATGGCACGAGTTATATTCCCGGACAAGCCCCCAGAAAATGTCACATGGGCGGACTTAAATAATACTCAATCACACTCGTGCCATTCACTTTAATGTACAATTTAATAAACCATTTGTAGAATATTTACAAGACTGAAATCAAGGAGTTGTGACCAACATAAAATGCAAAATCAAAATTCTGAGTGAGATAAATTAAATGACAATACTCTTATATTCGACAACCATGTGAACGGGACCCTGTCTTGGTCCGGTTCCACCTGTACTTTTGGCTTGACACTTCTTCAGAATAATTATAACAGCTTCACTATTAATTCGTTATCCCTGACAATACACTATCTGCTATCAAGCGCAACACTATATGGTTCACACCACCGTAGTGCTGATCCTGAGATGACCAGCCTGCACGCACGACGGTTTACCGCGGTTATAACACTTGCCTTCAATTACACTGCTTCCGTTTTCATCCGGGTTCTGTGTTAACCCGCAACTATCATGGAGTGTATAAATACCAACATTCGAATTATGTGCACATCATATTCATCCTTTTACCAATTTAACATGACCTTCACCTCTCTACTTCGGCGACACTTCCTCGTCATAACCAATCATATCAACAGGGTGTCATGCACCCGCCAGGTTCATCGCTCACCTGCGTTGTCCACAGAGTCACCTTAATTGTCAAACTATTCGCTTCCAGAACATAACTGATTCGTGGGTGGAGCGTCCTTGTATGCGAGGTTGCTGTTCCAGCTCCAAAGTCTCGCGAGGGACCCGCGTTCCGTATTCATTGGCGTCAAAAGTTCTCCCTAGCGAGGGGCGGGCACAGTCGCTCTGCTGCGAATGCGTCGGCCTGGGAGTAGATTCGACCTCGGCCTCAGCGCCATCTACAAAATTATTTAAATGCAACATATACCATTGGGGTGTGTTCTAACCACACACACAAAAACATTATCAGCTTAGAATCCTGACATCACAGTGAAAATTTAAGAACTGCATTATTATCCACTTAACATACAAAATTCACATAATGAAATGTTTCAAACATTGGAAATATAACAGTGCATAGCTTATCAAACATCACCGCATCGTTTTCAAAAACTGTACACCATTATAATATACTTTATCACTTATTCACGGGGTTCTCCGGGGCTATATGTGGTGCCCTGAAACACATTCACATCCTTACACACGACAAAGCAGAAATAAAATCGCAATTTAACTTACCAATGACCGGTGTAATATGACCAAAATGCCTCTTCTTCGTGTCTACTGGGAGGCTGCAAAGGCTGTTGGAATACGCCTTCTGGCAGCAAACAAAATCTGAACTCAAATCAGCCAGTATACAGGCTGACGGTAAGGTGGACGGACGGCTCCTGGCCGCAAACGAAATTGGGCTTAGACACAAAATTATCTTGCCAACTGGCGCCTGGGTGTGGCAGGTTGGTTTTCTGCCATCACGGAGCTAACTCAATGTTCTCTCGGTGAAATCAAAATGGTGTCTGCCACGAAAAGATCCAACTCTACTGTTAAATTGCTAGTCGACTACGACACTCCTTTTCGAGGCATTTGGAATATTTGATACAACTAAAAGGACTTGAACGAAAACACCTATACCGCACTCTCCCGGAACTGGAGCTATTTCCTGTCTTTTCTTTCTACATTAATTGACATGCAAAAATAAATGAACTCCTCTCGGTCATCGATGGCGCGACTTGTAAAACATTTACACCTGTCCTAGCACTTTCTCTCTCTCACTCTCGCTTTCTCTCTCGCTCACTCACTCGCACTTTTTGTCTCGTTATCCCTACCCGTAAACATGTTTGTCTAGTTGAATGACCGATAGGTGTTGTATATGAAACAACCTGGAAATGCATTTTCAATGTGACAGTGGGGTTATCTGGTGAGTGGTGTTAACAGGTTAGTGAGGTTATCTGGTTAGTGGGGTTAACAGAGTGGGGTTATCTAGTTATTTTTTTCCCCCATTCAATGTCATGTGGCTTCTTGTTTTGTGCCCATCACGGTGACTGTGAATTGTGAAAAACACCAGAATGTACACGAGCCTCTTTCCTACATTGAGAGTCTTGCCAAAGCCATTCAAGACATGGTAGAGATGGGCTGTGTGAATTTGCAGCCGCTTAATGTAACAAGGTGCATTGACACTTTGTTAGAAGAAATATTTCACTTTTCATGTTTTATGTGTCTCATTTCAGTCAGAGATGTTTTTGCCTTTTTTTCTTTTTCTTTCTTTTTTTTTTTATGATTGGATCTTACATACCTGAAGAGTTGGAGACTCATTATTGCAATATTACCCCAAGAGATGAGAAGACAATCAAGTCTTATAGAATAATTTCGGACTGTTGTCAATGGTGTGAACACTTTATTGCATTTCTACCTTTTCACGTGTGGTACACTTGTAAGTACAGGTGAGTGTGTATGATGTGACAAAGTGTACAACTTCTTAATTGATAGTTTTGTAAGCAGGATGTGAGGGACATGATTGTAGTGGCTGCTGTGAATAGGTCTATGTGACTGCTTTGGAAGAAAACCGTAGGCCTGTTGAATGTGCATTCAATTTCTGTCTACCAACACACTTGTTCAACTGCGTAGAAGCCTCTCCCATTACAAGTAGCAATGTGGAAAGTTGATGGTAATGGACCTCACACAACGTTGGTAAGGAGGTTTCAGCAAAGAAGTTCAATTTCATTCCTTATTGTTCAGTTCTCTTTTATAGCATCTGTTTTCATATTTGTGTTTTTGTTACACAGTTCTTGTCAGCAAATTTGTACTTCTCTTTTGTAAACAATTCATTATTTTTAAACCTTAATGTTTCTTCTACTACAGGTTTTATTTTCAAATCATAGATTTTACTGTTTTCATGAATTCTTTGTTTTTGATTGAAGTTCTTGCAAAGAATGTTTCAATTTGTCATGTTTTTGTGTGATTGTTCACATTATGTTGGTTACCATAATTTATATTTCACCAAGATTCACCTTTTATTTTTATTTTTCACTTTCAATTTTGTATTGACTGATGAAGTTATTTTGATACTGTTCTTTGATGTAGTTTAAGTCTGATACTTGTATATCTCTCTGAATGAAGAAATTGGCTGTCCTTAGTTTGTGTTGAAAGGTTGTGAGGAATCCTTCATAGATTTATAGTCAGGTCATTTTTAGGTTTTACTAGTCAAAGTGTACCAATACCCTGGAAATCAAATTTGTGTACACTAGAATACGCCAAAAAAAAAAAACAGTCATGGAGTCAAAGGGGCCTGAGCTTTTGATTCTAGCAGAATCTTCATCACAGGCAAAATGACAAACAGGCAGGGAAAGCAATCACATCATTATAAGGATTATACACAACAAGAAGACTCATGGGAGGGCTAGGGACACAGAACAAAGAAAGCATAAGGGAAGGGTTAGAAGTCATGGGCAAGGAGCCCTGTGGGTAAAGGGAGGGGATTAAAGCATGAGGGTGGACAGACAAAAGGCAGAGGAGGGTCAGTGATAATCCTGAGTACCATGGAGGAAACAAAAGGCAGAGGAGGGTCACTAATGATCCTGAGGACCAAGGGGGCAACCATTGGAGGAAAAGGATGAATAGGGAGGCAACATCAAACAAGATGAGGAACAACAGAGGAATAAAGAAAGGAAAAGAGTGAAATAGCAACAGCATATGGGGGGGGGGGGGGGGGGGAGCGGCGGAGCAAGCAGCGAGCCCTACCTAACCTGGTGTACCAGGAAGAGGCAATAAAATGAAAGTGAGAGTCAACCAACAATTTTGGGTGGAAGTCAAGTTTCTAATTTCTCACCTTGTATCACCTCATGTGTGCAGTTTTCTCAGAATTATGGCAACAATTTTGTCAAGGTATAATGGAGACAGTTCAAATGTCCAGAAAGATGTGTGTTACAAAGTTTGCAAGTTGACCTCATCTCTGTTGTTGTGTTGGTCACTGTGTAGACCCCTGATGAGGGTAAAAACTTGTTTCACATTTTACTCATATTTATATACTACAGCATATGAAGTGTGTAGTATTCACTTCCATGCAGGAGTTATGAAATGACTTGATCTCATCGTGTGCAAGCCATGAAGTTAATAATCAGCAAATATTGAAGAAGTCAAATTTGTCAGGTACATGTACCAAGGACGGGGGCCCCTCATGTCAGTGAATTTATACACTCAGTTTAAAACAAAGTTCAATATATGGGAACATACACATGCTGGACTTTCAATTTCAGCCCAGAGTGTATGCACATTTAGGTAACAGTTATGTCTAGACAGAGTGTGGTATGGACAGAGGGACCCTTTTGTGTGGAGCGTAGTCCACTTGAATGCAGAATGCAAATAACCAGAACGTGGGTCTTTGGGAAATAAGAATCAACGTAATCGTGACCCTGCATCACAAAACCAACAAAAAGTCTCCAGACATGTGTTTTTAGATAAGAGGAGATTCTGAAAGAGCAAACTTTAAGCTTTAAAATGATGTATAACTCAATTCAAACAGACTCTCCTCACCTATCTAAGTATTGGAAAGAAAGCACACACTCCTGAAAAGTGTGAACTGAGAAGAGAGGCTCTGAAGTACAGGGTCTTTAATCTTTACCAAGCCAGGCTAGCTGTGCTATGAATGGGGGAAAAAAATCAGGATGTAAACCACTGGAGCAACAACAATGAAGGGATCATCAGATAAAGCTTAAATCGAACATGCTTTATTAACACATTTGGTCCATGATTAATGCCAACTTTCAAAGCAGAAGCATCATCCTTTCAGAAGTTATTAGAGTTGAAAGTGAAGAGTGTGTATAGGGTTTTTAAGAAATGAAAAGGTGACTCCATAAGACACACCTAATCACGCTATTCAAAAAAAAAAAAAAAAAAAAAAATGTGTTCAAGAAAAGCTGCTAAAGACACAATTTCCTGTCCGCTTCATGATACCAAACTTAAGCATAATATAGAAGAAGACTTGCTCTTTCAGAAAATATGAAAAAAACTCAAGGTTGGCTTGGTTGACCCATTCCATCTATTTGCAGTCCTCACACAAAACCAGTGCGTGCGACTTTTTGTTGGATTTATGATGCACGGTCACATACAGCATTCATTCATTCCTCAGTTATTGTTTGCTGCCATCTTGTGGTGGATGCATTATACATTGTAATACAATGTACTGTCTTGTGCTCTCAGAAGACACTGCATTATGCATTGTATAAGCACGTAGAACTAGTACACAAGAATATTGCACTCAAGCCAGCTGACAAGTAAAGAGACATGCTGCCCCCTAGTGGCAGTTTCAGGACAGTCGATGCTCACATTTTGCTACATTTTATACTGATATCTTTTCGCAAACTCTGTGTGTATTATAGATGTGGTTGTGTAGATTGTTTTTCATGTGTAGAGATTAGTGCATGACAGTTCATAATTTTTCACTTGCAGAATATTTTAGAACACTTTCTTATTCAGCGTGTACAGCCCTTACATGGCTGTAATATGTCTGCATTCTGTCATTATTTCTCATAGTTTGTATCATTTTATCTTGTTTCTTTTTTTGAACAGTTCCCATTCTTAGCCAAATTAAAAAGCTTGGGCTGCGGTATAAAGTGGAAGTATAAAAAGGTGAAAAGCTATGCGCATGATAAAAGTCTGCCTGCTACTCCACTTCAGTGCTTGCTCTTAGAATTCTTATGGAAGACAAAGAAATGGTCAATACAGAATCAAAATATTCAATAAAGTATAAAAAAGGAAAATTTACAGATTCAGTCCAATGAGATTTAGTTTATGACAAGAGAGGTACCTTCTCAGTCTTTAACAGGAGAGTAGGAAATCACCTTTTTCATACTGGAGTAAGGAAGCTCAGTTGATGTTACAGCCATTCAGTACATTGCAGGGTGCCTGAAAAAAACTTCTATGAAGTGTTACTAGTTTAGATATCTTTTTCATCATGTCTTTTTAGCATGTGAAATTAAGGACATTTATCAGAAATTTGAAATTGTAAAGTAAATGAATGATTTATTTCCTGGCCTCATGCATGAGCTGCTGGTACATGTACTTGCATGCACTGCATGGAAAGACGAAAGCAAGCTCTTCTAACCGTCTTGGTTTGCATCCAGATTTTGTGAGCAGTTGCACATGCCGCAAAGACCCAAAAGAAAGAGAAACAAATGGGACTAAAGACAAAGCAAAACTGAAAGTTATGTGCCTAATGCTTTCATAAATCTCCTTCAGTCCATCCCCCAAATCATTCATTAACCAAGTACTAATTCAGTTGAAAATTACAAAAGGGAAATTGATATATCCCAAAACTGGAGAGAAAAAACAAAACAAAAGAAAAATTATTAGCAAGGGTCAGCCAGAATCAAGGTTTTCAAAGTACAAATTAGAAAGATTAATGTTTTGAATACAATTTTCAACTCAAATCCCCAAAAAGGTTACCAATGCTTTGGCACCATTTGATCATAAGGAAGCATACTTTTTTGATTGTGAAAATTTCATTTTGTAAATGCATAAACATTTGTACCTCTCAAATTAAATTTTTGTAGCGATGAAAACGTGAATTATACTAAAAAGTACAAATTTGCACACCAAGATGGTTAAGAATCAAAGCTCATTCCTACGATTGATGCAATGAGCTGATCATGTTTTTTAATTGCTTGCTCTGTAATTGACTGTTACTGCCCTTGCCAAAACAGACTGAAGCAATATGGAACCTTTTTGTTGTTCAAACAGGGGAGAAAGCGTTCGGACACATTTCAGCTTTTACACCGGGCCTCTGCCATGGCGACACAAGATCCATGCAAAGTGGTACTAGACGTAGAACTGAGCAGAGAGCAGATGAGAATGGTTTTTGTGCATGTTCCCCTTCCCTCCCCCACCCCCACCACCCCCCCCCCCCCCCCTTGGTCCTAAAGAGTTCTAGGAATATGACAGTGCACCATGCCATTTTGACCAATTAGAGTACAAGCATTGTGTATCGGATTTTACTCCATTTGTCATTTTGTTTTTGTTGAAAAAATGCTAGCTAAACAGACCCAAGCAAAATTCACATTAATTCATGAAACAACCCTAGTACAAGTGTATGTAATTGATTATGACACGAGCAAAAGACATTTTGATAGACTGAGGCAAATAACTTGATATATCACTTCTGTTTTATCCAGTAAATGCCAAAAGAAACCAAACAAGCAAAGCCTTGATTTCAGCATTTATGAATGGAAATTTCCTAAAGGATGGATTTTGATAGCAAGGCCAAGGTTTCACATTGAAACGCATTTGGCAATGGAAATTTACTAAATTTTACTGAATTATCCAACTATTTTGGCATTGTTCCCACAAACTGACTCAAATCCACAAGAACCACTAACCTGCTCTCTGTGATGTGGGGAGATCACGGCATGATTAGAATTGTATAATAAATGGCATGATAATGCATTCAGCTTTGCATGTTGGCTATACATACGTAGGATGCCTTCACCTAAAGACCCCTGCCCAGTTTAGCACTCATGCCTTCTTCTCCTGTACTCACACAGGCTGTCTAAAGAATATATCATGTTAATGTGAACACGAGAGATCTTCTCAGATTTCAAGATTATTTGTTCATTAATGACCTAATCCTCACTTCTAGTAGGATGGGGTGTTTAAGTTCGGCCACACACATTGGTTTATGACTAGGGAATTCTTTCTTCTCAGTTTCCTTGCCTCTTCTTGCTCTTCCTCCATATTCTCTTGTTTTTCTTTTTTCCCTCATTTTAGCATTTCCCAAATTCAGTGTAAAAACAAGAGAAAAAACAGCGTGCATGGAAGTGTTTGTATTGTTATGTCAAGAATGAAGCTTGCAAATTAAAGTTTGAGATGTTGCCTGTTATTATACCAACTTTTATTTCATTGGTATTAAAAAAGAAAGGAAAGATGCGCGTTGTCACTTGTCTTTGGTTTGTTTCAATCAATTTTGATGTGGTTAACACAAATCTGAGTATTATGTAGGATTAAGTTGTAGGTCATTAGCCAACAAAACTACAGAAAATGGCAGTACTGAGGCAAGTTTGGTTTGTGAACCAAGGTCAAATTAATACAGAGTGATTGCTTTCTGTGGAAAGAAGTTTACAAATATTAAATTTGTGTTGCTTTCTTTTTATTGGTACTGTATGTATGTGGCCCCTTAAATGGCATTTGCATTTGAATGTCAGTATATCATACTGTACAGCAAACCAACAATTCAAATGGCCATTTTAGCCACATAGCTGAGTGCCCCCTACTCTGTACCTCTTGTGTACACAAAACTGACAAAAATATGAAATTTCTTGAACAGACAGCAAGGTATTGTTACCCTCAGGCTATCTTGCAATAAGTGTGAGATCATTGCATACATCTTTACTGCAGTAATGTTTCTTCTTCTAAGAACATTTGTTTTTTGGTTTGTTTGTGGGTTTGGGTTTATACATGTATATAGATACATTTTTTTTTTTTTTTTTTTTGGGGGGGGGGCAAGATTTTTCTTTCGTTCTTTCTTTCAGAACAGAAGACAAACAATGTAGGTACAGTCCAATCATGGTAGCTCTTGTGACAAAGTGACTTACAGATTGTAGAGATGTTAGGACATTTGAGATGTTGGTCAGACTTTGTTAAAAGTACAACTTAGCTGTTGCCTCAGTGCCATGCTTCTATACACAGTTAAGAGTCCCAAGAAGTACATTCCCCCAGGAGCCTGAATCAACACAAGTTTTAATGTCCAACTTCCTGTTTCTACTTCCCTCTAACCCTCTTGTTCTGGAATCAGAAAAAAATAACAATTTAATCTCCGACGTGTTCATCCACAGCATGGCGGGCATGCACAACCACTTTCCTCTGTTGCCCACTCTCCCTGCTTGCTCTCCCCGTCCCACTTTGTGTTTTAATCCTTCAACCAGTCTATTTTTCTTCTAATCAATCTATTCTCCACTCCCTAAACAATCTGCATCTTGGCTATTAACATTGGGAATGGAAAGTGAAGTTCATGAATTGAGGCACAGAAGTGAGATACAGGTACATTGTATCTATCATGAAGTGCATTCAAACCTCTAGTAGCAACCTGTCAAGGGAAATATGAAAGTTAGGGTGTGTGTGGAAGGGGTGATGGTCAAATTGATTAGATCACATAATATCTGCAATAAATGGCACATGCATGTCTTTTGCAGATGTACATGTATGGATACAAGAGAAAATAACTTTACAGTAACATAAGTAGACTTGTTAGACAGAAATAAAGGAGGGCAAAAAAGCAGCATTTTATTATTAGTTTCGTAGGTTTGCAATTGAATTGGAACTATCAAGACACACAAGATGTTACATGAGATGCTGAAAAAAAAAAGAAGAGAATTTATTAGATGAATGGAGTACAAGCTGCAGCTGTGCCTTGTGAAAACCTGCCTTTTGGAGGCAAATAAGGTGGCCAGTAACAGATGGCCATTACGATATATGTGCAAGATCTTAAAACATATTTTTTCTCTACAGGTCTTGTGCCATGGCTGCACTAAAAAAACTGATTGCCACAGATATCAAAAGAGTCACAGCCAACATCCCCAAAGTGGGCACAAAGAAAGAAAAGACTGAAAGGTATAGCAGTGATAATACAAGAAATCTTAATTATGACAATAAAACAGTTTATCTACAACACCTTGTATGACAAAACTCTTACTATTATCAACTCACTGTTTTTTAATTAGAAATGAATGCTGTAAAAGCAGTCATACTTCTCAACTTGGTGATGCACTGGAAAGAACACACTAATCTTACTGCTGTATGCTACAGAAGGGATCTTCAGTCTGAGAATTCACAGGCTTGTATACTGTGTATGGCAATAAGTCATTTTCCACTTTATGTGTACATGTCAAGTTGTAAACAAATCACTTTCTACAAGCAGTTTTAGCTCGAGGGCTGGTATTTCAGTAATGTAACAATGTCAATGTATTCTGACATGTGTTGTGATGGGACAAAATGAGGAAGACAAATGAACAGCTAAACTGTACGAGGATGGGAGGCAACCTTGGCCTAGCCTCACTTACAGTTACTTTGAGGGTGTGGTATAGTGCTTGTTGGAACCATTGTAAAATGTTTGGGTACCTGTGGTAGGAGGGGTTATACTGTGTAACCTGCATTTGAATGTACTCTAACATATGCTTCACTTAATCATGTTTGTAAGTTGCATGGCATGTGCATTTCTTTGATTGCTTATTAAAAAGAATAAGAATGGCTTGAGAAAGAAGAAGTGCTGTGTTAAATTGTAAACTCTGATATTGTCTCTTTCTTGTGCATTGTGCACATACCTAATAATGCACATGTACACACATCCACACACACACACACATACTATTTAAACAGGCGACTGCGAATGGAGACACAGGCAGAGAAAGACTAGGAGAGGCAGAGGGAGAAGCAGAGGGGGTAAGGGAGGGGCAGTCCTCCCTACCTCCCCAACTCGTTCTGGAGAAAACGACAACAATTCTGCAAGCACTGAGAGAAACGGATCGGTACAGACCTTGTTTAGATGCATGCCGGATGCTACAGCACGAACCCTTTGTTTTATTCTTACTTTTTCGGGGGGGGGGGGGGGGGGGGGGTTGAGATGTGGGGTGGCTAGATGGGAACCAATCAGGAGCATGCTATAAGATGGGATGTCAAGAAATTAGGACCCTTTTGATTAGGAGGTTTGCAGTTATTGTCAAGTGCAATGATTGCTATGGTAGCAGCAGGGAAATAACAGTTCAGCTGCTACTTCATTCTTGCTATGATCATTACTACAGCTGACGATGACTGTAAACTTCTTGTGTGAAATAGACTTATGTCCAACATTTACTGTCATGCTAACTCCTTCCTTTATTAGGTACCTAGACAAACGAGAAAGATTTTTTCTTTACCTCTAGTCTGGCACACCTACAAGTAATAGCAAACCACTTCTCTGCCTGTAGCACCAAACTTCTTGGAAAAACATTGCATGTAGCATGAATTAATGGTTACACAATTATAAGGATGAATAGATTGGCTGTAAAGTATGTTACAAGCAATCGAAAACATTCCATTCTCTTGAAAACAAACATAATAAAGTAGGGAAAACTCTGAAATCTGCTAGACAGCCAAATCAGACCAGGGTTGAATGCACAGAACTACTTTGGTCTTCTGTGTTCTGCAGAATGCCTTGGTCTAAATCTTCACTACAAACCAAACCAGTGCAGTGCATGCAAGTAATGTGCAAGCTAATCTAGTTAACTAATTCATAGTATGAACTGGACTTTGTCTAAAGACAAGAGTAAGAAAGTGAGAGAGAACATTTTCCGCACATCAGATTTCTGGTTGTGATTCAAAATCTGTCAAAATCTCTTTTATATTTAAAAGGTGACCACATGAAATAATCTTGAGCTGTTGTATTTTATAGCAAAATTTTACAATGCACTTTAAGATTATCAAAGCATTATGCAACAGTACATTGCATGGCTAAAGCATGATGCTTATGTTTTGCTATGAAATATGATGAGGGGGAAAAAACAAGATGCTTACTCTGCAGATAAAACACAATTTTGCATGATGTGCCTTTGAATTGCACCAGGGATGTGCAAGCAGCCACAATTCTGTTCTTTTGATGAGGTAGAATTAAGAGATACAGTGTACAGATATATCTGGCAAGTTCAAGCTAGACAAATTTCATACTTGTTAAAAGTTTGCTGTCTGTTGACAAAGTACCAAAGTAACAAAGTAAAGTGACAAAAAAAAAGAACACTGCATATTTATATATTCAGGTGAGTGTTGCATCATGTGCAATGCAGATTTGTTTGAAAGCATGGAATGTTCCACATTAGTAATATCCCATGGTAAAGGGAAGTGCTGTTATAGTAAAAATACTCTTGCTGATAGTGGCAGGTAGACCTATGCTACCACACACGTAGCTACACTATAGCATAAAGACTGGTCTATTAGCCAGCTCAAAACCGAGGTACAGCTGTACAATGTATAATTCAAGCATAGGGAGAGAGAGAGTAAGTGTGTGTGAGTAAGGTTATTGATGTTTGATTAGTCTTTTCATATCTACTTGTCAGAGTAATGATTGGTTAAATGAGTCTTTTCATATATGCTTGTCAGAGTAATGATTGGTTAAATGAGTCTTTTCATATATGCTTGTCAGAGTAATGATTGGTTAAATGAGTCTTTTCATATCTACTTGTCAGAGTAATGATTGGTTAAAGTTGTTATTTCTGCACTTGTCTCTTTTGTTTAGTGTTACATTGCATTTGTTTGCTTTTTTTTTCATCATCTGCATACAAATCAACAACTGAGTCTTAATAACTGTATTAAGTTATGGCATCATTCTCAATGAAATCTGAGCCATTTTCATACCTTCCTTCTGACAATGTGAAACCAACTGTCAGTATGAAAAGTACCAAGTGCTAAGTTGTGTGTGTGGCTGTGTAATCTTTTTTATTTCTTTTTATTTGCAACAATTTCAGAGCTAATCTGATTAGTTGTAGCTTCCTTTTTTTGGTATCTAGCAACACTTAGCCCATAAAGTCCAAACAGAAAGAGTATGTGACATTCATATCAGATTTTTAGGCCATATACAGACCATACAGACCATATTCTCTTAGATATAAATCTATAACAAACCCATCTGTATTCCTCCAACAGTATAAGCTGTTAATTTTGCAAGGATTTGATTTCTTGCAGAAATCATGGACTTCTGTTGGACCACAAATTTAAAGAGAGACAAACATGTCACTGTGCACTAGGGCAGTAAAGCCCTTATGATAGTCTTGCTGTCAATTTGCAAAAGTGATGTCTCGCATCCCCCCCCCCCCCTTTTAAAGTGTTTTTTCATGTGCTGCATAAAATATCAAAATTATCTACAATTACATAATCCTTTTAGAAAAACAGTGTTATTTCATAAGATATGAAGAGGAAGCTAAAAGCTCAAGTGAATGGGAACTGTCATCTTTAACCGATTAAAGATGTATTGATATTCCTAAAACATGCATTACCCATTCACTCCAGCCCAAGAATACTTGGTCTTAAATGGGTTATACTACTCCCAAATTACAACTACATCATGTTACTTGTGAATGTGTACTTGCAAATGCATACAGTAGCTACTACATGTATGAGGAGCAGGTAGTGTACCACTTGTGAAGCAATAAAAGGACTAGGAACAAACATTAGATATGCCATCATGTGCACAGAAGAAATATAATACTTTAAAGATATTTGAATATTGAATGCATTTTGTGTCAATTATGAGAACATATTTGTCTATGAGATGGCAGGGTTTTTTTTTCTGAACTGTGAGAGTGTGTTACTACATGTGTCTAACATAACGCTTCTTTCGTTACTTCTCATCAGTGTTGAGATTGAGATACGATATGTTTGATATTCATGAATTGTATAATCTTTCATATGTAATGTTCAGTCAGTCTACTAGAGTATGTAACTTTCTTTATGTACTAATTTGTTTCCTTCCTACCAAATTCATCACAGTCAAAGCTTCCTACAAAGGTTTTGTGCATTCAGTAATGAGATGACTTGCACAGACATGTGATGATGAGTAGGCAGGCAGTGAACCTGATGTGGATTCAATGCTTGATTTCATGATTTATTCTTTTCAGTGATTGAACTCTAATATTGTGTTCAATTTGTTTTGTCATTACCAGAACAGGCTCATAAATATGTTTTGTAACACTATAGCTGTCTTGTGTAAGCTCATAGAATTCTACATTTAAAAAGCAGGTAGCTGTCTGAGTAGCAATTCAAATTGCATTCAGCTTGACTTTGGAAATTTAAAAGCATTATTTAAAGTCATGGTAGTTTCTCATACTGCTCAAGACATCTGCTTCTTGCCTAAAGATTTTCAATCCTTTCCACTTGAATTATCAAAGTCATAGTTCTTCCTACAATAGTCATGTTGATTTGATCGTAATATGCCTCACACAAACATGCTATGAACAGTATGGATTGGGGAAGGGAAGTTTGTGTAAACCATGTATACAATGTATGTAGTCCTTGAGAGTAGGTGCAATGTATTGTAGAAGATCTCAGTCCAGATTGTTGCCTGAATTATACATTGTCTCTTCATTGAGCAATTGACTTGATCCACTATCCCCCTCCCATCTCTCCTCTTCCTCACAGATCAAGAACATCCCAGGCGTGTCCAGGTACCACTCTCCGACGGCAACATGTTGAGCATCCCAGTAGACAAGGTGGAGTTCCACCCAGAAGTGGCCACCATTAACATCCCAGAGGACATGGCCAAAACTGGCGTCTGGAAGGCTCTGGCCAAGAATGCAGAGGGTGGACATGTGGTACACAGGAAGGCCAGTGGAAAAGAGTGAGTCTAGGGTTCTCTGTTTAACAAAGAATGATGATGATAATCATGATAATAAGATATGTGGATAATGTCTAGAGAAAGAATAAATTCTATTACAACATGAAATATGATAATTTCCACAGCGCTATAGGATATTTAATATCATTAATCATAAAACAAATGTGAAGAAGATTGCATTGGTTTGAGCTTCAAGGTGACTTTTGCTTTTAATTCAGTGATTACTTGCACAGTTTTGCAAGTACAATTGCAGTAAGGATTGTAATTACTGTAATTATCACTGATATTATCAAGTCCAGATCCAAAGTAGTGAAACAATGAAGTCTGTGGTTCTGTTACCAATGATTGGTTTAAGAGAAAAGTGCTATCAAGAAGGTTTGTGGCATGGACACACAAAATCATAAACCAAAATTGAATGTCCTCAGGAACTGCCACCATTTTAAGGCTGCTAAAGTACAGCAATGTCTCTATCAACATTAGTGAGCTACGACTTAAGATTCATTTTGTTACATATGATCTGTATCATAAATATACTTTGTGTGGAAAGAAATGTTGCCCAAGAACTTAAAAAAAAAGAAAACTATCTGAGGACATTCCAATATGTGACTTCGCAAGGATTGGTGAGGAAATACATGTACCTGCCCCCCCCCCCCTCCACAAGTTGTCTGCAGGTGCAACCTTTTTCAGTCTGCTGATCTAAGTTGAAATGAAATGGTAGTTGTCTACAATATGATAGATTCCATGCTCAGCCTCTGTTCTTAAGACTTGATGAGGAATGAGAAGGGTATAGTCAGGGTGTGGAGGGTTACAACATTACCTGGCCCTCAGATGTAGAACAATTGGATAGCTTCCAAGAGTCAGGCAAGGGTGCCCCATTTGGACCGGTTCCAAAACTAATTCCACCTGATCCTACCTCTCTTTCTCTCACGTGGAAGAAAACGTGAGTGCCCTTGACTTCAACCCTCTCCTGGGATGATGTCATTAATCACAAAGGAGAAAATCCCCTCAAATTGTTTGCTCTGCAGTGATGAGAGGGGAAAATGATGATTGTCAGGATCAGTCAAAGTCAATTTTAAATGAGTGTGGAGAGAGGTGTTATTTTCTTGGGTATGGGCAGATTCCTCACAGAGAGTTGGTAATGTGTTCAAGTTTCAAGTTTCCTACATTGACTTTTTCTCAGGTAGAGATTTTAAAAAAAAATCAAACATCAAACATTGACTTCTTACTACAACTGTCACAGTAAAAAAAAAACACAACAGAACATAGTATATGTGAGTAGTAGGACTGGGGTCTTTATTTCACCATATAATTTTTGAGAATTGATATTTGGTGTCAATTTAAGTTTCCAGTAAAATTCTTTTATTAGATTGTGAATAGATTTATGCCATGACAAAAACAAAGAAAAAGAAGCATTCCAAAGTGACACTGGATGCTACCAGCTTAATATAAATATTGATTGATCAAAATGTGATATGATTGGTTTATCATTAAAATGTTTATGAGAACACTTCAAGCTGTTTCCTTCAACCTCTAACATGAATGTGATGAAAATGCTGCACAGACTGAAAGATACGTACCATCCAGAATTGGGAAAGTGATGAATTTCAGATGAATTAAAGAATATATTACATCAGAAAATGGAAGGGATTAATTTTATATGTATCTACAATATATAAGATTGATCTTGTAATAAAGGCACGTATTCAATATTGAAATAAAAAGGCAGTTCTGTACTGAGTCAACAATCATGTCAGCATCATGTTCAAGTGGATTCATGGGCTATTGGTTGATCAAGGTACAAGCAGTTGGTACATACTTGTACAAACTATCTCATTTTAAATGCCGAATATGAGTACATTGAATAGACCCAGGCTGTACACAAGAGTAGAGGATGGAAAAATTGCTGCTTTATCACCATCATGAAACGTTTTGTGAAATGATAAATGTATAAGCCATACATTGTAAGTGTTTAATTTCTAAAGTACATATTAGCATTTTGTCTTTGTTTCTTTTTTTCTTTTTCTCTTTTTAGGTGAATAGTTACTAAAGAACCCTTTTACATTGTAGTTGGACTTCAGTTTATTATCCTGTGCAATAATAATGCCCTGTAAATTACTTATTCTTTCAGTTTATTACAACACTAAACAATCGCCTGTCTTTTATGAGCAGATGGATTATGCCAGAAATGAAAGATACAAAGTGTACCTTCCTGATGTTGTAACGTGCCTTTTAGTTTGTCCCGAGTGAAATAGATGTTTCCTGCATGCACTGCAAGTGACATCAGAGCATTTACTATGTGATAGTATCAATCACTTATGCATCATTCCATTTCATAGACTAAAATGAGTTAAGAGCTTTTTACACTTGTAAATTTTTGCTTAGTCCCGTACCAACGGTGGGGCTGAAGGGGGGGGGGGGGGGGGGGGGGCTTAGCCCCACCGTTGGTATGGGACTATCCTTAGCCCACTTTCTGTTTACACTCGTTTTTGCCAAAGTGGGCTAGCCCCACCGATAATCCCGTACTATCTGGCCCTGCAAAATAGCAGGGTTAGCACCGCAATTGCGGTGCCAAGCAAGTGAGTGTAAACAGAACGAAAAAATAATCAGGGGCTAAGCAACAGAGATGAAGTCGGACCCCCACTGACCAATCAGAAACGAGGTAATCAAGTGCTGCCGGTGCGTGCGCGTACGTGTACAGTGCACAGCGTAAGCATGAATATTCATGTGGTTTGGAAAGTACCGGACTAAGAAATACGAGTGTAAAAAGGTCAATTTTCTCCTTAGCCCCGGACAACAGCTTGGTACGGGACTAACGATAGACCTGGGTCAGAGAAAGTACGGAGTTAAGAAACACAAGTGTAAAAAGGGCTTTAGATAATTACAGTCAGCCTATAATAGCGAGGGCTGCACAACTGTAAAAAGGAGAAATAGCAAAGAACAATTGCTGTGTGGGGATTAGTTTTAAAGTGTTGAAGGTAAGTGCCACTTTATAATTATGGTGACTATGATGAGTGAAGTAAGAACAAATGGTCAGGGAGGTGGATATTTCATACAAGTTAGAGGCATTGAAAAAAATTCTAAAGTTTCATTAATTTGACTAATTATAAGAAGTAATCCTCATCTAATTTTAATGTTATAAAATCAAACTAAGTGATAAAATAAATCATTTTAGAGTAAAAAGTAATTCTCACTAACTTGAGGCTGTAAACTCAAACTATTTGTCAAAATCACTGGTTTTTATATAAATGGTAATTCTCGTAGAATTGATCAGTTGGGTTGCAGCTGTTCACCCAAAAATGTTAATACAGGCTTCTTCTTCCTCTCTCCAAAATGAGACAGGGATAGGCTTGATCTCTGTCTACTTTCTCTAGAAACTTTTAGAGTGGTAAAATCAGTTGATGTATTAATCTATGTTTGTTGTATCCCGCTGCAGGAAATCTGGTCCTACCCTGGACCTACCCACCATTCCAGGCAGTCCCAGGGAGTCTACCTACGTAGACCAGCATCGAGGCAGCATCCAGGAGGTTCGCATTGAGGTCCCCCAGCAGTTCCGTTACTCTGGTGGTAGCTCCTCATCACCTCCACCCCCATACCCAGACAACGAGACCTCCGTCTAACTGGTACTCCGTCTCATCCTTACCCAAACAACGAGACCTCCGTCTAACTGGTACTCCATCTCATCCTCCTGGTCCCTTGGAAACTCTGGGAATACATCACTCCTGAACCATCTATTTGGGATGCATGGAGACAAGATGGAAGTGTCCTGTGTTGCTTCTCTCTTTATTCATCTATCCATCCATCTATCCACCCATCTATCCATCTATCTTTCTATCTATCTATCTATCTATCTATCTATCTGTTTTCAATGGAAAGATGGAATGAGGAATCAGAGTCTATTTTATGGGAGTTATTGTCTCCTTCTGTACACAGCATATTGTCAGAGTTGGTTTCTTTTTGTCACCAGAGGTAATAGTGAAGTTTTTGATGGATTTTTCACATTTTATCTTCTTCCACAGAGGATGGATGGAAGTCATGAGAGATAAGTTTACTTGAGATGTTAGTTGCTCCCTGGATGTGGGACCGCTGGTACACAGTGATGACAAGAATGAGATACGTCTCTAACGTTTAGACAGAATGATGATTTTATGTCACAGCAATCTTGATGACAGGATTTTATGGGGAAAAAACAAGATTAGGTAATTACAATAATTCTATATATTTAGATATCACTCAGATGTGGAATGCTGTTTTAATTTTTGTATGAGTATCATCAATGATGCATAATGAGTGTTTAATGAATATGTATTATTTATTCTTGAGATTATGAGACAATATATATTACAATGATTTACTCAGTCTGTTTCTCCTGCCTCACTTTCTATCATCCAGCAGGCCATTACAACATAGTTTCAGTCATACAGGGTGTAATTAAGCAGAGCTTTTCCAACCCTTGTTATATAAGGTAGACAAAGAAATTGTGTGGCAAAACACACTCATTCATACTTTTGTCTTCTTGTGTTACATTTTCATTTATCTCAATGCACATTTCATTACTAGTATTTGGAATTATAACCATATTCTTTATAAAGATAACATAAGTTTATTTTCATGCTCCACATTGAATCTCACAGACATGTTTCTGCTTCCCCTTGTGTTGATTGAAAGCAACTTATTGCTTTATGGTAGCGACTGGATGTAAATTGAAATAATGCAAGGAATAGAACTCTGGATGGTATGGGGCAGGATACTCTGGGCCCTGTGGGCTGAGCTGGTGTACTTTGTAGTTTTATAGAGCAAAGTATGACATACATTGCAGTGAGATGGCTACTTTAATCATTCAGTGTGGATGAGAGCATTGTTGAATTAGATGACTTTGTAGAGGTTATCACATATACCTGTCTGAAGGGGTGGTTTGGTTTTTTTTCTCTCTCTCTCTTTTGTTTTCCAGAAAATTTTCTGTTCTTCTTGTGTAGTGGCCTCATTACAAGTCTGTATCTTTGTTGTTGCTTACTATTTCCGTGAGGATCATATGAATATTTATGATGGGGACTACATCTGATTTGTAAGATTATTTGATGTGAAACGCTGAATCAACTCCCTCCATTCCATTCTCTGTACATAGTATACACAAGATTTAACGTTGACATAGAGATGTATACAGAGTTTGACGTGATTATAGTAGAGAAATAGATACCACACTTTATTACTCAAGCAGGGGTTTGATCTACCAAACATAGAATGTAATAGTGGATTGAAGTAGGAACTTTGTCAATACAAATCTAGATTTGAGTAATATTAAATCAGCGAATTGATGATGTCTTTATCCTTTTGGCAGTGATTACACTCAGATAAATTGTTTTCATCTTAGAACAGTGTGATACGTACCTTACTGCATACCTTGTATGATACTCCAAATATGCAATACATGACAATCAACATGTGTGGATTTATGGTAATAATGCTTGGATTTATTGTAAGTGTGATATTGCCACATTTGGCCCAGCTAGGGGATTCTAATGGTAAGCTGAGACACAGCCAGTAGGTTAGTTTGAAAGAAACTGTGTCTAGTAGCATAGTGTAAAAAGAGAGGGGAAGTTTTGGGCAAGAAAAATAAGAAGTGAAGCCAAATTTTGTTGATGTGAAATGATGTTAAAAGCACTTCCATATAAGAAAACCTAATACTTGTAAAGATATATATTTTGTTCACCATATTATGCAACTTTCTATCTGAAGTGTGTTTATTGTGTGCTGTACTATTGATAAATCCACCTCTTTCTATGTGAACTCCCAGCACATTATCAAGATCAGACACATAGAGGGATAGAGCACAGCATGTGATTTCAATGCACAAAATTTGATAGAGACACTCTTACCCTAGCTAAGCAGTCTTCGAGTGGTTGCACGACTTTTGAGCACTGCACAAATTTGATAGCTCTGAAGACTGTGTGTGAATTGGAGGTGCTAAGAGCCACATACTGAGGTAGATTTACACTTTTTTAATGGTTCATGTTCAGTATGTGAGATGATCTCTTTCTTCTTCTTTTTTTCTTCTTTTTTGGGGGGTAAGCATTGTAATCTGTTAATAACAGTAAAAATATGAGTAGGTTGCACACAGAAAAATCAACAAGTGTATTTTTAATCATTGTGTTTGATTACTAGTGATGCTTTAGTTCTACTGCCACCCAATTGAATTTCTGGTGGAAAATTGTGTGACGTGCTTAGGGAAGAATTTCTAAAAAGAAGATAAATTGGCAGGATAAATTGGAGGGAAGTGTACATTTACAAACACACAGAGCAGGCAGGATGTAAAAAGTCTAATGAAAAAAAAAAATCAGAGCTGTACACAGCAACAACTAACCCCAGTTAGGATGTTCACAGTGTGATTTTCCTGTTATATTGAATATGGAGATGTTTATTTTATATTATCGTCTCAGATTCATTGGTGATGCATTTATCAATTATAAGATGTAATTGGATAGATTCTGCATAAAACAAAAGTTTAACATAAGTAATTGTCTTTTTTGTATATACATATCATTCAAGTAAATATGATGTTATGATAGTACATTGTACTTGATATAAATCTTAGTTGAGGGAAGACTTTATATCGTTTGTGTGTCAGCTTTGTATAATTTTGCACACAGGTAGTGTACATGTACAGGCAAAAAGCATACATAATATGAAAAAGATGGAAATATTCAATTCCTATAACTACTTTGTTAGTTGTCATAAACTTTAACTCAATTCCCCTTTAGATCTACACTGTAGACTTAAATCACTGTCAGTGGCATGTATCATTCACACATTCACATGTACCTGTAAGTCCACCCATACACCCCCCCCCCCCCCCACATACACACACACACACACATTATGTCTGTTTGTAGATGTCAGTCAATATATCACTGTCTACTAATAGATCATTTATTAGGTGACACTGTAAAAGTTGAAATTTTTGCTTTTGTGATTTTTTTGTTAGCCAGGTAAGATGGACTTAGCATGTTTTTAATTAAAAACCATAGCAATTAGTAATCACTTCCAACAGCTCACTGCTACCATGACAGATAAAGGCTCTGGCAGCAGTAGTAAATACAGTAAAAAGTAAATAGTCTGTATTACGACAGCAAATTAACCCACCTTACAGGATTAACGAATGTGAAGAAAAGTACAGATAACAGTAGTTGTTACCCTACAATATACCTACATAGATGTATATACCTTGAGATCAAGATTTGAAATGGTATTGATAACAAGCAACAACAAAAAATGTGCACTTTTTTTTTGGGGGGGGGGGGGGGCTAGGTTTATGTGATATGAAATGCACAAAAATTGTCAATAGTGATAGTAGTAAGTAACAGCCAAATGGGCATGAGGAGGGAGGACAGTGTTACCTCTAGTCCCATCTCACTGTCTCTTCTAATACTCCAGTCAAGAGCAGACTAATAGTTACCGGTACTCAATATTTCCCACTAAAAAATAGAAACAATTGTTGTATTGTAAATATCCCTACCTCAAGTTGTCAACTTTGAGTGTTACAAGTAGCATATTGTCCCTTACACAACCAGTATGAGTAGTGTCCACACATTGTAGTGCTTGCTTGTTTAAAGCAAAATAGGTGAGATTTAGAAAGAAAGGATGGTAGAAAAGTCATAATACACAATTAAAGTTGTGCTTGGTTTGCATTAAACAAAAAGATAAATTTCATGTGAAAATTGCTCAAGGGAAATACAATGTAAATATGAAACCTTAAAAAAAACAGAATCTTGGCATCCTCTTGAAGGAAATGCAGTGCTTCAATGTAAATGTCACCCATGCAAAGAAATCCTATAAAAAATGCAATTTATTGTATTTAACTGCTTTAAAAGTACATATACCTGGTATAACTAATGTGTAAGGTAAACTTACAATTCTTCATGTCAAGCTTCAGTAGGCTTGTGTGCTCTTATACAGAAACCATACACATCATTAAGTGTGTCAATGTTTCCCAAATAGTTCTATGTCTGAGGGATTGCAAGATTTAATCTTGTTTTCTGTGTCATTTTCTTTGTTTGTTTTTGTTTCTTTTATCAAACACAGTACCAGAAAATAGGATGACTGTAATTATGAAGGATGACATTGACATAAATGAGCTGGTATTTTGTCATAGGATTGCAACTGAAAGTTGGTATAACTTATTCAGTATGCATTGGCAGTGTGCAACAATGGAGTAGTGAGAAGATTTTGAATTCTGTGGTGTGGTGGGATTTTGTTGGTTCTTATTTTTTTATTATTTCTCTTCAATCACAGAGAGTTCTTCAAGCAAATATTTCAATTCTACATCGAATGCTGCTTGAAGTTGGTGCAAGTTGAGTTATTGTATGGTATTAGGGGAATTCTGCAGCCTCTAGTGTAATATTTCTCTCTCATGTTTGTCACAAGTACCTGTGAACTTGTCAAAAGATATTTCATCAAGGAATGAAATCAATGTAGATTGCTTTACACACAGTTTCTCACTACCCTTTGTGAGAATTTCGAAGGTTTTGGTTCCAACTTCTTGCAACATATTCACAAGTCGTGGTCTCCCAGACAACCAAGTCAATTTTGATGATTTCACAAGAGTGGATAAGATACTGTTGTCATGTAATGGCTTCATATTGATTCGGAGTCAAAAGTTTGAATTGTTTCGATTTTCTTTTCTTTTTTTTCTTTTTAGAGTGGGAGAGAATCAGAGCATTGCTGGCTTTATTATCTAGGAGACATTGCTCACATGCTGATCAAATGATCATGAATGAGTAATAAAGAGATCACAAAATGTTGAACTATTTGCTGTGAATTCATCCTCTACAATCTAAAGAGACTAATGAGTGCAAAGGTACTTTGACTATATTTGAGAGAAGATTAAGAACACTGATGGAAACATTACATCACAGGCTGATCTCCCTCTATACTCATTCTTTCCAGACATGGCTTTGATTTGTGATATGCTGCAAATGATTAAAAGACAGACATGTACACTGGACAGTTGGAAGGAAATGTTGGTTGTCATGCATGTTGTGGGGGTATCCAAGAGAAAGATATAACCACAGTGGATTTTTCTTTTTTAATTTAACCACTCTATGGTGCCGCTTCTCACCTCATTTTCAGCATCGTAAACAGTGCCAATGGGACACAGAGATAGACAAGTACTGTGTGAGTAGGAATTATTAAAAGCAGTGGATCAGTATTACAATGTACCTTTTCATCTGTCATGTCCCTGCCTCCTATGGCATCCTGAGGCAATATTTTGTTAGATTAAAATGTTTTCTTCAATTTCATTTGCATTGTCAACAAGATGGTTGTTTCCATTGAATGGGTAGCTCTTTGAATTTGCTCTTACTTGTACATGTATTTTGAAATATATCAATTTGATTTTGTGTTTTACTGATGTGGAGTGAATTATTCACAGGGCATATGAGAGCATTCATGTACGGAATCCACTTTCAGATAGCTCATGGCTTGAGTAAACAATGTGCTTTTGGTTTTCATTCATTTTGAGTTTTGTACCAAGGGTTGTGGTACAGTGGACTCCGGTTATAACAAAGTCCTCGGGACCGGCACTTTTCTTTTGTTATATCAAAATTTTGTTTTAAGCGGACAAATTAACAATAAAAGAACATAGAGTGGATAATGTTGCAGCCGTTGTAACCGGAATTTCATTATAACCATGTTTGTTAAAACGGGAGTGCACTGTACAGAGAAATGAAAAAATCCATTTTTAGGTTTTATTTAACCAAGAAAAAAACTTGAAAAAGAGAGACTTGGCTCAAGACAAATGAAGTTGTCCTGCTATATGGCTTTGATATGATACCTCATCTTTTACAATGTATGCTTCATATGATGCTGATATGTTTTACTTTTTCATTTTATGTTGAGAGTCGGTTGAAATCCATCGGAACAGAGGTGGAGATTCTGAATGAGAATGATGGAATCGGGTGTAGCATGGTTTGGATATTGCCTAGTAATGTTTAGAAGTCACATGTAAGCACAGTTGAGGAAGTTCAAAGAATCTTCAAAGCTTGCCTGACTGCAATTTGTCTAAATCTCACTACTTCATAGGCATGGGAGTAGTGAGTAGTGAGTATCAGTATTTTCACAGATTTCATTACATACAGATGGTGCACTAGCTGTAGATATCATATTAATTATGTTTATGAAATAACAGCAATATAATGAAATGTTTGTTATCTGAATGCAATGTTTGTTTTACCTGAAGACATAAGTTCTGTAATAGAAATGTCATGTAGAATAGTAACATACTGTAAAAGTGGATATTTTTGCGTGACTAATTTTTCGCGCTTTGCCGGGCAAGAAGAGTTTCGGGTGTTTTTAATTCAGCGGAATCAAGACATCATGCACAGGAACATATGGCAAGCAAAAATATTCACGTGCTTTTATTTTCGCACTAGTTTCTGGTTGCGCAAAATGCGCGAAAATTTCAACACCGTGAAAATTTCCACTTTTACAGTAGTCAAATTTGCTGCTTTTTTGGCTGTTCCATTTGCATGTCAGGAAATCACTCTTCAATCTTATCTCCTCTCTTTCTCACCTTTCTTCCAGTTTCTGCTTTCTTTTCATCATCCTGGCTGTTTTTGCTTTATATTCATTGTCCTTACTAGATTTGCCTTGAACTTTTAGTGCAAATTTGCCTTTTCCTTTCATACATGTGTAATATCGTATACACTGTTCATGGTGATTTGTTTTTTTTTTTCTGTGGATGTTTTATTGTACAAGGGATTTCCCTCATGGTCACATCAGAACCTTCTTATTCATAGGATGTTTTCCCTGCACACAATTCAAGGAAAATGTCGAGTAGTTTTGATCCTATACAACGTGGGGGCAAACTAAGGAAAGGATGAAGAATTTTAGTTTCCATTTACATGATAATGATTTTGATCTCTTCTTTGCAACTGCCATTACTGAATATAAGTCTTGCAATTGAAGTCAAGTTCATTAAATATCGGTAGGTTGATTGTATGTTTGTTGTCTTCTCCAAATTAACAGTAATTCATAATAGTTCAATAGTTCTCTGCCCTGTTCTACAATACAATGTACCTGTAATATCACCCATTGATAGCTGCCCAAGGAAATATGGAAACAAATAAAGCAGTTTCAACAGGTGGCCAACAGACAAGTTTTATGTTTGTAAAATACAGCATTCAAGCTAAATCTGGGTTTATGGGTTCAAAACAACAACAACAAAGTAGAGACATAATAGTGCACCTCATATTCTATAGTATCAGACTTCATGAATATGGTCTCCAGTTACAAAGACAGTATTTAGCTCGATGATTTGTTTGTATGAAAGGAGGAAATATAAAATTGGTATTAATTTAAATTTTCATCAAGGTCTCTTGATACATTGTTTTTAGTCGTATCATGTACAGGAATGATGTAATTTAAAGTGTGGACATGATGTTTCATTGAAAGAGTATTCCCTATATTACATTTCTGTAATGCAGCATTTGACTGATAATGAGTTTGGATTATTATGACAGTATTTTTATTCCCTGAAGTGTTGCACCATTTCCTTATCTGTATGTATTATGTGTAGTAGTATAGAGCAAAGAGGTTTAACAAATACTTCTTGGAATATGATCCCATTTTTTGTTTACCTCATGATAGTGCAGATGGATTTTGCTTCTTTAAAAAATGGTGGCAGTTGTACTTTTTTTTTTCTGTAAAGTATTATTTTAAAAACTGGAATGTTAAATTACTTTGTGAATATATTGTATTGTGGTTAATGTTGTTACAAGAATGTTGGATGGTAATTTCACTATTGATAAAAAGCAACCTTCTTTTTCCACATATTATTTTCCTTCTTTAACACCTTCTATATTCATGTGAAAACATTCTTGTAATTACTTTTGCTTACATTGCTTGCACGCTCGAATTTTTTTTTTAGCTTGCATAACATGTGTAGAGACTTATTTTGATTTGCTTTTTTAAGTGTATGATATGCAAGCTACAAGAAGGTTTAGTTGTATTATGTTATCCATACACAAACCTGTGGTGTCTGCATGATAGATGGGACCAAAGATAATTTCACATAGGTTTTGTTATGGGAAAAGTTAGAATAAGGGAGAAAGAGAGAGAGTGAGAGTGAAAAAAGGAGTGTTCACTTGCATGTCTTAAAAAGAGTTTCATAGAAGGTTTAATGTAAGTGGAAGTGCTGATAGTCAATGCCTACTGGAAATGGGGAGAAAGGAGATTGAGGAAAGTTACATTCGTTTCTTTACATTATATTTGTTTTTGTTGAATGAAAGTTGAATCAAGATGGTTGTGTTTTCAGCTGTGTGCAGTCTTACAGATGATGACGTCAGGATGAAGAAGGGGTAACTTGTAATTATTTTTATGAATACCGATGCTGAAGAAATGGAATATATTTGATGACTGACCCGTCACTATAGTGTGTACTTATGTGCTCAATGGTTTTGTTTTAAAATGACAAAAATTAAAATACCTTGGACGATGTGGTAAATGACCGAACTAAAGCATGTGAGATGTGTCGTTTTTTGTGTCCTTTGGCTCATTTATTTGTGTGGTTTGTGTATGTGTGTTTAGGAGGGTAGTTGATGTGTCAGTGAGTGTGTTTCATACAAGCTACGAGAATTGGACATGTGTGCATTGAGGAGAGGGTGAGTATTTTTTAGCTCGAAGGACCTATTGCAATCATTCATCGTCCCGTGTTTGTAGTAGTCTGTCTTGCGTGAAAGTGTCATTTTCATATTCATAAGATTTTACCGAACTTGGCAGGTATCATTACTTGGGAATTAGGATCTTAATTTGTTCAAACGGGCAAGTCCCTCAAACTTGAGGAATCGTAAAAAATATTCTTCTCTGTGACCCCAGAAGTGGTAGAGCTTAAGTTAGTGCAATGAGTAAGTACACTGGTGACGGTTGCGGTTCGAAATGCCGATGGTTCGTAAATCCGAACAAGAAAAAGAAAAAAAAAACAGTTCATCAATCCGAAGGTTAGTTAATTCGGAATTGGAAGAAGGTTCGTAATTCCAAAGGTATGTTCGGAAGCACCTTTTCATTTTCCAATTGTAATTACGAACTCTATGACATTTTCGGACTAAGTTAGCTTCGGAATAACGAAGCTTACTTCGTTTTCGGATGAACGAACCTTCGGAAGCCCCCCCCCCCCCCCCCCCCCCCCCCCAAAGTAAGCTTCTTGCAGGCACAGACCCTTGTCGGTCGTAAAGGAGTGTGTGTCAAAGCATCTCCTTCATATTCCCTCCACCCTCATCAATATGAGTTTATGAGTCAACCGTTTCGTTGGTGGTAAGCATTATGCTTGACGCCTAATGAATAAAAAAAAAATCTGACGCAAAATCCAAAATGTCTCCGTTACCCTTATGAGTGATGTGTTCTTTTGGCTTCCAGTATTATGATGGTCAAGGTTTTTGAGGTTTTAGGTCATCTGACCCGTTGGCCCAAGAGAGCTGTTGCGATGGGTTTTTAGCGGTCATTCATCGCCTCTTGTCCGTTGTTTGTCCTACGTGTTATGTCGTTCATTCTCTTATCATGTCCTGGGGTAATTTCGCAGCAGAAATTACTGAGTAGCTGGTACTCATTCAACTAACTTTTAGTTTTACTCTGCCCCCTGTGTATCGGAGAATGGTTAGATTGAAGTACATAATTATAGTTAAAACTCATTAACTCAGACCAAAATCAGAAATACACGTTGTGTTGTTTGTTTGTTGTTGTTGTTTTAAGTCAGTTTGAGAGAGCAAGCATTTGGATCCACTATGATCTAAAAAGGAAACACTCCTGCATTCAGCATTTGAGACACTTCTGAAAATTTTGGAACCATACCATAACAATTATATTACCTGAATTATAAAGGCCCTGGGCTTATTATGCCTCCCCACGATGGTCGCCGGGTTTTCGGGTTGTCCATTCATCCGTAAGCGATTTTGTTGACGACATAACTCATCTGAGGTATCAAAATGAAATTTGGCATACGTACATGTAGACATGAGTGGACGGAGCTGCACCTCTGAACTTACAGGCTCTGAAGGTCAAAGGTCATAGCTGAAGGTCAGAGTTTAAATGTCACTATTTCCCTCGTATGATATTTCTGCAGTACATTATGTACCTGAAGGTGTTTTCATGAACTTCAGTGTTACTTTCATGCATTACCAGATTAAGATTCTCAACTCTCTAAATTCCTTAGATTCAGATGAAGGACAAATCCAAAATTAGTTTGGAAATCTCAATCATTGATTCCGAAGTCAATCTATTTTCTCAGTCTAATTTTGGATTTGTCTCTAACCACAATCCTCTCGATTGATTTCCAATATAAGGAATTTAGAGAGTAAGGAATGTTTTTTACCGTTGGGGCAAAAGTTAAGTGAAAACGCTGAAATTCAACTTTTTTTCTCCATATCTCGAAAATGGCTCATTTTGTTTGCTTGTTTGTTTGCGTCATTTCCAACTGAGAAGATGGCTTGATAGCCCATATTCAGTAGCAATAGTTAGTTTTCCATGGGGTCCAGTTGGATGTAAGGCGGGACCACTTCACCTGGTTAAACACCCTGCTCTTTACGATGAATAATTCAAGCAGGATCTTTTACGTAAATGAGTTGTGACTCTCTCACACACGGTACCTCCATTTTATGTCCTACCCGAGGAAAATTACCAACAAGTATACAGACAAGTTATCTTCATGAAACTAAGTACAAACATGTATTGCCTGACATTAATTCTTGGGACATTTTGGGTCATGGGGTCAAGGTTCAAAGGTCAGTTTAAAATGCTAAGAATGGGTTGATTACCCTTTGATGCTGAAATTTCATTTCAGTTCATTTATTTCATCTATAAAACATCGAGTTGACAAAGCTTGCGTAAAAATATGTCATGGTATTAAATATGATTGTGGCGACATTAGGAAAAAGCACAAAAATAGGCTTATTGAAAATGATGCCTGCAAACAAGTGTTATAGGCCTAGATTACAATCATTTGTAATTAGGTTGAAAGAAAACGAACATTATACAAAAGAATACACAAGAAACGAGTGTTAGCTTATCAGAGGACAAAGTGGAGAAGATACAACATACTGAAATCTGGATGAATATTGATCGAGGATGATTGAGATATGCCCAAACATTGCCAAATGCTCAATGAATTTTAGATTTTGACGTCATTTTTAATTTTCATTTCTTCATTTATGGAAAGTAATGAGTCTTAGCCACCATGCCTCAGTGCCCCACCCCCATGTATTTCTGGAATCATTATTAGTGTTTCGAATGAGGTATCCTTTTGAATGGAGAGTTATTCGCACATGTAGAATCACGTATATAGACCTATAGGGCACATAATCTACGTCAATAACAATTGCCCAAAAGTTCTACAATAATGATAAGACAAGTTTAGTTTCCTGTATTCAACACCGAATCAGAGTTGTAACACAATGAAATGTCATGTTCCCACATGCTATCAATTCTCTAAACATTGCAACACATGCAACAAATAAGCCACAATTCGCCGTGTCGTTCTAACGTATCTTACCATGATCACAGTACGTTCTCGATATCCTCCATTGTTACATCAGGACTATAAGAGATCATTGTGTGATCAAAGTCATAGAAAGATTGAAGTGAATCACATAAGCGATTTTATCTCGTGTATTAACACACTGATAATTTTGGAAACGTAAGCAAATAAAGTGAACACATGTTAATCACCCCTCTACAAAGAATCTAAGCACGCAGAACACGAGACAGTCAATATTAGCTCAAAGCTGCCTCACGTGGGTCAAACTTTGGGCAGTTGGGTTGTCGTTAAGCGAGGGAACTGTGACACCCCGCGGTTCTTGATAGAAAGTGTCTCTTTTTAGGTTCGGTTTTCTTGGTCCTTGGTTTCACCCCTCACTTACAAAAAATACGCTTTATCCCATATCATTAATCGCCATTATATCTAAGCTTTACTTAAATTTGTAGATATCAAGTACGAAACTTTACATGATCAGTTGTGCCATGTAGCTGCATGAATTTGTCTTCATACATTTCTAACAAATGTGGGAAGATAATTTGACCAGACATTCACTTTTTCATGTTTGTTCGATCGTGTTCTTAATTCCGAAGGTTATCATTTCATTTCTTGCTAATTAACGATCTTTGATTTAATTCCGGGTCAACGAACCCTCGGAATAACGCCACTAAATAATGCTCAAACTAAGGAACTTTTTTTCTTTTTCGGATTAAGAAATTTCCAGGTATTGGGAATTTGTGTGTTTCGGAATAACGCACCTTCGGAGTAACGAACATCACCCAAATTCAGCACAATCATCAACTCTGCTGATGTGACGATGATGATTGCGGCTACCTGAGTTAATATTATTTTCCTCAATGCAATGTTTGGGTACCGGGTTAAGTTGCTTTTCTCGACAGCCAGTGACAAACTACAAGTCCTGGCTGTCTTTTGACACGAATTATTCAGTGGACATCACAACAGAAGTCAGTTGCATGCCTAATGTATCCTGAGCACGACTATTATTCCTTCAAGATCCTTACAGACCCAATCTTTAAGCACGCCTTCAAACATGGCAAACGTCTTCTTGAACAGCTTTCACTTTATGAAAAATATTTGAATACTAGTGCTTCACTGGACTGAATATCGAACCTGTTTGGTGACAAGCAAACTAGATAAAACGTGGATGGCCGGGTCATAAACTACAATATGTATTATACATAACCTTAATAGAAGTTTATGCTATCAAAAACCTAGCTGTTGCTCGCAGTGGGCCGTAACCCTGGTAACACAAACACAACTTACATACACGTAAAGATCGTAAAGTCAGGAGTACACAACTTGCTTACACTGAAGACAGCCAAGAGCTCAGGCACTTGTATTTACATCACAATAAAGAAATAATTAAACAATGAAAATAACGGTGGGTAGCATTGACCTTTGACCTTTGACCCCAGCTTGCAGCCCCTCCCCGCTAACAACCGCTCCACGGTCAGTAGCAATGAAATACGGTGAAGGAGAAGTTTGCAGTTTTCTTTGTTTTTGTTTTGTTTCCTTGTATGTTACCTATAACATTTCTAGATATTTAGTTCTATTACAGAAGAAAGCGTTTGAATGAATATACATTACTGTTCAAAAACCCCTTTGATAGCAATTAGCATGATTGGGATTGTTGATATATTCTACTACAAATCAATTTTCGACTCACATGGCTTGTCAAAAAAACAAAAACCAATGTAAAAGATCACTCAAGTATAATCAAAGTGTATTCCACTCCATGTTTAAGGTGACTGATCGAAGAAGACAGTAGAGATTTCATAGAATTCGCTGCCTCAAAGCAAATTCGTTTTTAATCTAAAGAGATAGAAGAGCTACTGATGGTTTTAACTTTTGTTGGGAGAATGATACAAGCCCCAGACAGCACTTTTAACAAACATTTTCTTAAAGAGAGTTTTGATCTTAAGACACTGAGCAAGACAACCACTTATAAAATGTTAAAGAGGATACCATTCTAAGAGAATTCAAAGTTTTTTGAAATGGCTGAGATACTGTATTCAAAAACAAAGTAAAGCAAAGAGATACTAGGGTGTGTTCCACCTTTTTTTAGTATCGCTTGTTTTAGACATCATCAAATAAACATTCACTTCCTGTTGGAATTACATGCTATTTTACGTTTCATAAGAGGTTTCTCATTACATCACCAAAGAAGTTAGAAACTTGAAGCTAAGTCTAAACCAAAACCATACCATCCCTTTAACTTGTCAAAAGCAAGGTTCAAGGATTATTGTGTTCCTCCATTTCAGGTACTCTGTCAAAACAGACAAAGAAAGTCAGCTAACACACCCACACATGCAAAACACACACAAAGGAGAGATTTTCTCCCATATTTTCCCAGACGAGAGCAACACCGGTCGCAGTAACGGCATAAACGATGTAATACACTTGTATACCTTGTTACTGTTTATGACAGGCAAATAGTCTCTTAGACATGACCTCAAGGAGAAAACGTTCCAGAACTTAAATGATTTAGCAAGAATGACATTTAGAAAGGTATAAAGGAAGTATTTTGAGGGTACTTAGAAGAGATGCGAGGCTTATATTATAATGATGACCCATGCATGACAAGAAATTGTGTCCTACGTCACTGTCTCATGAAAATATTTGGATCCTTAAAGATTCTGTAACTTTCTTTTTTTTTCTGAGTTGATAAATCATTCAATTTCTTGTTTTGACCTTGTTACAGTCAATTTGAACAAAGAGTCGAGTTTCCCTGTAAATAATGACAAGTCGACTAAAAAAAAATCAACCAATCCGACCGCTCGGAAGTAACACTTGTTAAAAGCGTGGTGATATTGTGTTTTTAATGAGTGCTAGCAAAGAGTCCCAGACAAACTTACAAGGACCTTTGGTCGAGACTTTTATTACCATAGAACAATAACAATAACAGTATTCAACGTCTCGGCGATCTTGGTAAATGTTGTAAATCATGTGAATTACGGTTAAACTGGGTTAATACGTTCTGCTTATTGGTCATATCAATAAAATTGTAGCGTTCAATTCACAGTTCAAAGGGAAACTTTGACCAGCGTCAAAGTGAATGGCATGAGAGCATAAAAGGGCGAATAGCCCATTCACACGAAGCGTGACCAACTTATGCAGAACCATCCAATGAGGAGAGAGAAATTTTAGATCAATTTTCACCATCCACAATATTGGTTCTAACTTGCCTTGATGTCGTCATGGTATCTCAAAGCCTTCAGGTGGCATAGAATGCCATGTTTGTACCTTTGAATTGATAATCGGGAAAAAAAACACAGTTTTCACCACCCACGGGTATCCACTTCAATGAGTAATAGATTCTCTTCTAACAGATCGACAGCATAAACGTGACTGAATTAAGAAAGTAGAATCTATTGAGCACTTCAAATTAAAAGTACACATGCTTAATATATTGTAATAGATTTCTGACAGTATCACAGTATCTCAATGGTTCTGAAGCAGTTACTATACTGCTAACGCACAAAGAGAAGGTGATATTTTCGAACCGTATCGTCCGAGGAAAGAAGGTTACCGAACAAAAGTCTAGTCTCTGTTTGCAAAAGTTTGGACTTGAATTAATGAGATATTTCTCTCTCTGAGATGAATTGCTATTGGCAAAGTTTGAATGTCAAGATTCAATAAAACATGATCGAATAGGGGAAGTTTGGTTACGTCTGCTACTATACGACCAAGGCACCTTATAACGGGACCGGACTCCTTACTCATTGAAGAATTCCACGCTAATTCCCAAATTACATCAAATCTAATCTGTAAATGACACCACGCGTCGACACAGCATGTGCTAACTTAAAGGTCGCCTCGTCTTCCCTAAATGGTCATTAAAGGAAACCAGTCAGCTTCCCTTACAACGGATGGAAATAACTTGTTGGTTTATATTTAGATCTGCACCTTCTCTCTGTTAACTCGATAATTGTATCGGTCATAATTACCACTTTATTCCCTTCGCTGCATTTCGATTTCACTGAATGGGAAGACGATCTCATTACTCAATATAAAACATCAAAGTGATTGTAATGAATTACGATATTGATAGAAATCAGGAAGAGAGTTGAAAATGGGTTTTCTCATAAGAAGTACAGACGCAAACAATATCTAGACTTAACTTGAACATACTGAAAAATGACATCACACATATTCATAGTTAAACAAACTAATATCAGTGTTTATAGCTGTTAGACAAAATCGACGTGAGACGTGGCCGAGTCTCAAAATTCTATCTAAACTTTGGGATGAACTGTATTTTACGTTTTGCTTTGTTTTTGTTTTTGTTTTTCATACGAACGTTAAGTTTTTGAATCACACTTGTAGAACAAGTCTGATCTGGTGACTCAAAATAGTTTCACCGGGCGACTAGGTAGGTGGCCAGTGACGAGTTGGCGGAATGACATTTTGGCCGAATCAATTTTCACGATAACCAGATAGTGACTATCATCGCTGCAAAGTGCTACATCTTGAGCTGGGAAATCAAGCATTTTGATATTGCCTTGTATAAATACGATATCATATAATTGCTATGTATGTCGTTCCAGCTTGTTCTGAGCCATGGCTATAATTATAATGCTATACGTGTCAGACGTGCGATAATGAAAGTTCCGCAAGACATTTCGAACTACTTGAAACCACAACGCTTCTCTTGGACCAAGAAGAGTTGATGTACAGCACATTACGTAAGATAAGGAAGAGCCTGGCACCGTGTACGCCTCTCACTTTGTTTACCGCCGTGTCCCGGATAAGTTCTAATTGTTGTTCACGTGTCCTGGTTATTACGTCATTTTCTAATTTAAATGCAATTCTTTTTATTATTTTGATTGATAGCACGTATACATAATGGCCGGCGGAACCGGCATGACGGGGGCCCATTTTTGCACAATATATAGGAATGTATAGGGGAGTAACTACTTTGCCCCCCCCCCCCATTTTTTCTTTCTTTTTTTTGTAAGCAGAAATATAACCTCCCCCCCCCCCCCCCCCCCCCACTTCTAAAAACATGGCGTCAGCCGTGTGGATTACTCTGGATTTTAGTTTTTGCATTCACAGAGCGTAAGCAAGATGAAATTCGATAGAAATACCCACAATTTTGTGCGATACTGTTTGAATTTCTGTATCTCTTTGTTATGAAAGCTAAATGCTTTTCTTCTTCATTATTTGTCTCTGTCATGTCAAGGGTGTTCAAGGGAGAACTGGATTTACACAAGTGATCAAGGATATACCATTGCACCTATGAACACGAATACAATGTAGTTAAATATGAACACGCCCTACTCATAAAGAGGGAGAGAGATGTGTGTTTGTATGTATGGTGTATAAAATTCATCACTATACCTATCTCTCTATCCATCACTATACCTATCTCTCTATCCATCACTCTATCTCTCTATCCATCACTATACCTATCTCTCTATCCATCACTATACCTATCTCTCTATCCATCACTATACCTATCTCTCTATCCATCACTATACCTATCTCTCTATCCATCACTATACCTATCTCTCTATCCATCACTATACCTATCTCTCTATCCATCACTCTACCTATCTCTCTCTCCATCACTATACCTATCTCTCTATCCATCACTCTACCTATCTCTCTATCCATCACTCTATCTCTCTATCCATCACTATACCTATCTCTCTATCCATTACTATACCTATCTCTCTATCCATCACTATACCTATCTCTCTATCCATCACTATACCTATCTCTCTATCCATCACTCTACCTATCTCTCTATCCATCACTATACCTATCTCTCTCTCCATCACTATACCTATCTCTCTCTCCATCGCTATACCTATCTCTCTATCCATCACTAAACCTATCTCTCTATCCATCACTATACCTATCTCTCTATCCATTACTATACCTATCTCTCTATCCATCACTATACCTATCTCTCTCTCCATCGCTATACCTATCTCTCTATCCATCACTATACCTATCTCTCTATCCATCACTATACCTATCTCTCTATCCATCACTCTACCTATCTCTCTATCCATCACTATACCTATCTCTCTCTCCATCACTATACCTATCTCTCTCTCCATCGCTATCATCACTAAACCTATCTCTCTATCCATCACTATACCTATCTCTCTATCCATTACTATACCTATCTCTCTATCCATCACTATACCTATCTCTCTATCCGTCACTATACCTATCTCTCTATCCATCACTATACCTATCTCTCTCTCCATCACTATACCTATCTCTCTATCCATCACTATACCTATCTCTCTCTCCATCACTATACCTATCTCTCTATCCATCACTATACCTATCTCTCTATCCATCACTCTACCTATCTCTCTATCCATCACTATACCTATCTCTCTATCATCACTATACCTATCTCTCTCTCTCTCTATCCATCACTATACCTATCTCTCTATCCATCACTATACCTATCTCTCTATCCATCGCTATACCTATCTCTCTATCCATCACTATACCTATCTCTCTATCCATCACTATACCTATCTCTCTATCCATCACTATACCTATCTCTCTATCCATCGCTATACCTATCTCTCTATCCATCGCTATACCTATCTCTCTATCCATCGCTATACCTATCTCTCTATCCATCACTATACCTATCTCTCTCTCCATCACTATACCTATCTCTCTATCCATCACTATACCTATCTCTCTATCCATCACTATACCTATCTCTCTATCCATCACTATACCTATCTCTCTATCCATCACTATACCTATCTCTCTATCCATCACTATACCTATCTCTCTCTCCATCACTATACCTATCTCTCTATCCATCACTATACCTATCTCTCTATCCATCACTAAACCTATCTCTCTATCCATCACTATACCTATCTCTCTATCCATCACTATACCTATCTCTCTATCCATCACTATACCTATCTCTCTATCCATTACTATACCTATCTCTCTATCCATCACTATACCTATCTCTCTATCCGTCACTATATCTATCTCTCTATCCATCACTATACCTATCTCTCTATCCATCACTATACCTATCTCTCTATCCATCACTTCACTATATCTATCTCTCTATCCATCACTATACCTATCTCTCTATCCATCACTCTACCTAACTCTCTATCCATCACTCTATCTCTCTATCCATCACTATACCTATCTCTCTATCCATCACTATACCTATCTCTCTATCCATCACTATACCTATCTCTCTATCCATCACTATACCTATCTCTCTATCCATCACTATCTCTCTATCCTATCTCTCTATCCATCACTCTACCTATCTCTCTATCCATCACTCTATCTCTCTATCCATCACTATACCTATCTCTCTATCCATCACTATACCTATCTCTCTATCCATCACTATACCTATCTCTCTCTCCATCACTATACCTATCTCTCTATCCATCACTATACCTATCTCTCTATCCATCACTATACCTATCTCTCTATCCATCACTATACCTATCTCTCTATCCATCACTATACCTATCTCTCTATCCATCACTATACCTATCTCTCTATCCATCACTATACCTATCTCTCTATCCATCATACTATCCATCACTATATCTCTCTATACCTATCCATCACTATACCTATCTCTCTATCCATCACTATCCACACTACCTATCTCTCTATCACATCATCTATCCATCCTCTATCTTTCTATCCATCACTCTACCTATCTCTCTATCACTCTACCTATCTCTCTATCCATCACTATACCTATCTCTCTATCCTCTATCCATCACTATACCTATCTCTCTCTCCATCGCTATACCTATCTCTCTATCCACCTATCTCTCTATCCATCGCTATACCTATCTCTCTATCCATCCTCTATCTCTCTATCCATCACTCTACCTATCTCTCTATCCATCACTCTACCTCTCTCTATCCATCACTCTACCTATCTCTCTATCCATCACTATACCTATCTCTCTATCCATCACTATACCTATCTCTCTATCCATCACTATACCTATCTCTCTATCCATCACTATACCTATCTCTCTATCCATCACTATACCTATCTCTCTATCCATCACTATACCTATCTCTCTATCCATCACTATACCTATCTCTCTATCCATCACTATACCTATCTCTCTATCCATTACTATACCTATCTCTCTATCCATCACTATACCTATCTCTCTATCCATCACTATACCTATCTCTCTATCCATCACTCTACCTATCTCTCTATCATCACTATACCTATCTCTCTATCCATTACTATACCTATCTCTCTATCCATCACTATACCTATCTCTCTATCCATCACTATACCTATCTCTCTATCCATCACTATACCTATCTCTCTATCCATCACTATACCTATCTCTCTATCCATCACTATACCTATCTCTCTATCCATCACTATACCTATCTCTCTATCCATCACTATACCTATCTCTCTATCCATTACTATACCTATCTCTCTATCCATCACTATACCTATCTCTCTATCCATCACTCTACCTATCTCTCTCTCCATCACTATACCTATCTCTCTATCCATTACTATACCTATCTCTCTATCCATCACTATACCTATCTCTCTATCCATCACTATACCTATCTCTCTATTCATCCTATCACTATACCTATCTCTCTATCCATCACTATACCTATCTCTCTATCCATCACTATACCTATCTCTCTATCCATCACTATACCTATCTCTCTATCATCACTATACCTATCTCTCTATCCATTACTATACCTATCTCTCTATCCATCACTATACCTATCTCTCTATCCATCACTATACCTATCTCTCTCTCCATCACTATACCTATCTCTCTATCCATCACTATACCTATCTCTCTATCCATCACTATACCTATCTCTCTATCCATCACTCTACCTATCTCTCTATCCATCACTATACCTATCTCTCTATCCATCACTATACCTATCTCTCTATCCATCACTATACCTATCTCTCTATCCATCACTATCCTATCTCTCTATCCATCACTACCTATCTCTCTATCCATCACTATACCTATCTCTCCCTCCATCACTATACCTATCTCTCTATCCATCTATCTTCTATCCTCTCCTCATTCGCCATCTTATAAAGTTCCACCATCAACCTTTATCCCAGGGCACCTTTTTTTTTTTCGTTTTTACCCGTTTTTGTGGGCTCGCCATGTTTTTTTCCTCCTCTGCGTATTACCGAATTTAGAAAATTGAGGGTAGCGGAAAGAAGCATGTGGTGGATAAATATAGTTCACTAATTACGGGCTAGGTGTCCCGATGACGATGAGTGTTAGAATGAGTCACCTTAAAAGGATGGAACATGAACGAGTACCTGCCATCATACGCTAGGGATTCAGTCCAAACTCCTCCGACCAGCCGCACTTGATGAGATGGCCTTTCACAAAGTGGTTCAAAGCACTGATCTCTATAAGGAATATCCTATAGAAATCAGTGGTCAATAATGTCCGACCAGGAGTCCAAGTCGAGCCTCTTTCACGTCTAGCCTTACTGTAAGACATTTGCCCGATCGCTTACATCATTTATTTCTATTATTTCACACGACTCCAGCATAGGCGTTTTTCCAAGAGGACTATAACTTCACTCAAGAATTATGTAATTGTTTGTTGAACTGGCCAGATCATTTAGGGGTAGCTACCTGACGCCATAATGTTAATAATCATATCGTCTTTTCATATTCCGCTTTTCTTTCCTCACTTCATATCCATCTCTCTCTCTCTCTCTCTCTCTCTCTCTCTCTCTCTATCTATTTATCTATCTATCTATCTCTCTCCCTCCCTCCCTCTCTCTCCAGCACTGCATCTTGTGGTGGATGTTTGAGCTTCAGAGTGAGAAGCAAACCAAAAGAAAGGCATCATTTGATGATATCAAAATATACGTCGTAAAACGAAATAAATTTGCAGTGTTTACTACACATTTCTTCTCTTTATGAATCTGTAATCCGACAGTGCTCATAAATAAATTGACATTCCACATAATGTGTTGGTGGTAATGTTACAGTAACTAAATTGTATTTTAACGGACAACACATAACAAGCAAATATCAGCTAATGTCTGAACTCGAGGTAACAAGATAAAAAAATCCAAAAAGTAGTAGTTTCGTATATTTTCTGTTTCTCTCTTTCTTTTTCTCTCTCAATGTCTTTCTTCCATCTTAATTTCTCTCAAGGTCACATTGCAATGACTACAGATGACTGAATCCTAGTTTTGTGAATACTTCCACCTGAAAGACAAATGTTCTATATTCAGACCTGAACTTTGCGGTGACCGAGTTGGAGGCTGGGGGTGTTTAGCACGAGGTGATTCAGCCCACGAGAGATGGCCACGCTTCCACCTCCGTGTCGCTAGAACAGCTGATGTGTGAGGCTATGGAGGAAGAGAGGAAAACGTGCTGACTACAGTGTGTGATGTCTGAAAAACTCGAACCCGTTCGTTTACATCATTTGAGTCAATGTGTTAAGATGTGAAAATATTTTTCTGACTCTCTGAGAATTGGGATCAACGTTACACAGCAAACTGGTCGAGCTGTTGTAACAGATGTTGTCACGCGAAGATGAAGTATCTTGAACAGAGAGTCTATGCAGTCTATCATGTATGACTTTGGAGACGTGTTTGTATACACATGTTTCAGTAGCATGAAGTTATGCACTACGTATGTTCATACATTCACAGCGTTATCATTGACTAACATTTAGATTTCAATATGTCGACATGAACACACACACACACACACACACACATCATCATCATCATCATCATCATCATCATCATCATCATCATTTATACCACAAAGTAAATCAATTTACCGTTTATCCCAGCACACGATGATAACAGTTGCTCTAGCAGAGACTGGCGTACGTACTACCAACCACCTGTTCTGTTCTTATGGTAATTGCAAATTATTGCTATAAAACATGCAGTTTTCTTAGCAGTTGTCACCAACTCGGCTGGGAGGTTTCCTCCAAATTCATCATTCAACTCTCTTCTTCCTCCTTTTTCTTAGCTTCTTTTCTCCTTTTTCTTCTTCATCTTTTCTCCTCTGTTCCTCTTTCTTCCTCTCCTTTCTTCTTCTCGTCTCTTCATTTTATGCTCCTTCTCCTCCATATCTTCTTCTTTCTCTTCTTCTTTCTCTTCTTCTCCTTCTCCCCTTTTTCTTCTTTCGCTCCATCCTGCAAATATTTCTTTCAGATAAGTTCGTCTTGATAGTGTATTCATTTTTTTATCACATACAAAGTTATAGCCAATGTTTCTTCGTATCGGGAACTAAAGACTGCCATTTAAGGGGATGGCTAGTAACTAGTCAGTGGGAATCAGTGGGAATGCTGGGGATGATTGTTCCAATTCTTGTGGGATTCATTTAAGAGTACATTATATATCTATTGTTGTGTGAAAATTATTTGCTTAAGAACGGTCTCATATTCAAGTAATGTGCAATTTAATACCCCGTCACTGTACAGGCATGCTAACCTGGAAACATTAAACTGCACATTATTTGAATATGAGACCATTCTGAAGCAATAAATTTCACACGACAATAGATATATAATGTAATCTTAAATTAATCCCACAAGGATTGGAACAATCATCCCCCAGCATTCCCACTGATCAGTTACTAGCCATCCCCTTTAATACCCTCCTCCTATACAGAATGCGTGTATGAATGATAAAGCACAATATGAGCACATGTATTTGCAATGGAGGAAATCAAGTGCAGTTATATTCATGTATTTCTGTCTTCAAGGACATCAAGTAGACTGTCAGCTGAAAGCTGTGTCAGACAGTTGGGAAGGGTGGTGAGGAGAGGATCAAAGTGACGCCTAGAATTTATATTTGCTGCGTATTAAAAGACTTTGCGGATGGGATGTATAGATAAGGAATAAAATATCAAAGGTAAGCAGGAAGGGCCAATCAGGTTGAGTGGGAGATGTCAAAGTTACAGTGAAGAGGAAGACATTTCAAGATATATGGCGTGGGTGGATGAGAGTAGAGGCTAAAAGGGGAGTCTTACGTCACAGTGAGTAGGTTGGGCTAAGATTGTAGGAATATGCACATCCCGTGGTACGTAACAATGGGTCAACTCCCTAACCACAGTATACAGGATGACAGGCAAGACAGTACGAAACCACACAAGACACAAATGAAGAATAATGTTGATGTAATTTTGATAACGAACATTATAACAAAAACAACAAGAAAAAGTTTTCTCTCAACTTGAGGTGCCTTAGATGTCTAGGTTCACAATGGTGAGAGGCGTTTGAATAGTTGCTGTAATTACATGCCTTCGCAATTACAGAATATTGAGAGTTGTTTCACCGTTCCACGTTGGCATCATTGTAAGTTTCAGTTTGACATAAGAAACAGAGTAAGAGGACAAATTTTAAACTAACACCCGCAAGAGATAGTTCAGTTGTAACACGCTGAAGAGAATAAAATATAAGACCAAGTAAATCAAAGCGCTTGACAGTTGCTGTGTTCACATCAAGTTTTAAATTCTTGCACAGATATTCGATGTTATGTGATCATAACGCACTCAAAGTTTGGCAGTAGAGAAGTTTAGAAATCAATAATGAGAATGAGAGAAAATGGTCCATTCAAAGAGGACAAGGGAACACAGAGAGACCACATGAAATCAGAAAGATTGACGATAAACTGATCAGTGACACAATGTGAGCATGATCTCGTGTAATGTAATTTGATTTGTAGACGTATGAAGACATACCACTCTCAAAGGAAACAGCCACATACGAGACGCATTTAGATCATGGACGCTGTGTGTGTGTCAAGGCGGATGACGTTAATTGCGGAAAACATATCATGAACGTTAAAAGAACAATCGGGATATCAAAGACTTGTGATTTTGTTTGCACAGATAAAAAAAAAGTGGGTGAAGTTTTTTTTACATTCATACTTGTATTGTGACGAAGGCCAGAATGTAATGGGGTAAGCTAAATGTAAAATACCACCGCTTCTTAACGCACAATGTTATTTAGAAGCATCTCGCGTAGTAGTCCTGAAAAAAAGAGGTCTCAGTCTTTACTCGAGGAGACTTCCGGCGCCTAGACCGGGAGGTCAGTCAGAGGTGACAGTCAACTGCACAAAAGACGGGCTGAACTTAGCCAGGAGACACAGAAGACGGGCTGAACCTAGCCAGGAGATACAAGCCGAGCGGAGGTCACGTGACATGAGTCATGTTCATGGGGGAAGGCAAACACTTGATCTCCTAAAATAGATGAAAGGGAGAGAAGTTTGAATAGTTTCCCCCTCATCCGCATTTAGAGGCCCCTCCATCCTTTCCCTAACCCCTCCCTAGATACCCACACTCGCCACCCCTCACACTCCTCTTTTCGGGAAAGAGTGACGATGAGAGAAAGCCGATCGTCGATCAGGCTTGATCCTCTGTCTGGGAACGATATTCAACTTGTCTCTTCATGAATTTGTCGAAAGACGACTCAAAATGTTGGAAAATAAAACAAAAGTGCAACTGATGCGAAATTGCCGATTCAATGAGAGCGTATCCTGTGTCAGAGGCAGTGCAGTACACGTTATTGAAAGGGGAATGACGAGGATTGCAATTTTTCATTTAGAAAACGTGCTACTGGTATAATGAAAGAAGACTATTGTCAAACAACAAGGACAAAAAAGTCTGACGTTCGCTTTATGATCAAGGTGAATAAACGATGTAGCTTTACATTTAAAAGGAAATCTACGTCAATGAATGTTGAAGCTACCACAGTAATTTGATAAAGCTTTCACAAGACATACATCTTTCCTATAAACGCAAGCCTTCAACCACGTCAACGACGTCAACGTAGCCATTATTCAGGCTAGTAACTATAGGATTTCTATGGGGGTCAGAATAAGACAAAGTGGACCTTTCTAGTTCAAGTTTGAGTTCAATTCCATTATTTTACACATACAGAGCAATGCCAAGGAGTAAAGGGGGGGGTCCCGCGGAACCCCCTGAACACCCCCCCCCCCCCCCCCTCCAGTTACGGGCCTGTTGTTAGAGTGTAGACTCGACGGTCACATTCAGATATCACGCTGGTTCATGAGTTTGCTTTATGTCTCGGCTTAATCATTTTTTGTTCCAGCTATTATTTTACCACAAAACAATACTGAGTACTGAGATCTCATCCTGAGTGGCACTTACAGAATGTTCTCCATCAGACGATTGAAGAACTTTCAGTAATTTCTTAATCAAGTTTTGTCAAATAACATTTGATTAAGATTCCTTTCAGCTGTTCAGTCGTTGAATATATTCAACATATTCAACACACTGAAATCATCACATAAAGGCATCTCATGGTAGTGAAATACAAATATCGCATATTCACTGACCCCGACTAATATCTCATATGATTCCTGCTGAATACTTTCAGGCCATGTTGCAAATCATCCCTGTCGTCTGCGGCAAATTCTCTTCAGAACACTTTCTATAATCGCTGAACTTTCGTTGTCTGTGTTAGTAGCACTGTTTGGCGGGAAAGCGGAAGTAGAATGAGAAAGCCTAGAAAAAAAGCCAAGTTCAGAGACACCCCCTCCTTACTATGCACAGGGTAAAAAGAAAGAGAGGGGAAAGTGGTTGTCCTTATTTGTTCATTATTTTGCTCTCCGGCAGGATTAACTCGGCATCTAGTGATGACGGCGCTGAATTTGAGAATGCTGAGACAGAGAGAAAAGGTCGTAGAGCGACTCGGATAGTCATCGGCTCTCCGAGGAACTCGGTAGGATTGTGTTCTAGGAGCTAAAAGGGATGAGAATTCTGTCGTCAGGGAGCTACCTAAGAGAAGCTGACGGAAAGGAGACTGACAGAAGTCCGGTGAGAAGATGAAATGGAGAATAAGAAATCATGTAGTAATATACCAAAGGAGGCACATTCATGGCAGTAAAGACTATAAAACATACATGTAAAAATGATATCCTAAAGCTTTTTTCACTTCGGCAGTACAATTGAGATAAAACTTATTGTGGGCTAGAATAGTTAACAAAGGGTATACATTATTTAGATAGATAGATAGATAGATAGATAGATAGATAGATAGATAGATAGACTGATAGACAGATCAGATAGATAGATAGATAGATAGATAGATAGATAGATAGATAGATAGATAAATAGATAGATAGATAGATAGATAGATAGATAGATAAATAGATAGATAGATAGATAGATAGATAGATAGATGGATCATACATTCGTAACTTGGTAATTTGCACCAAATTGTTATGTGTAATGGTATTCGAACTGGTAATAAAATAAAAATCCATAAAAGGGGGAAATAGTCTTGGAGGCGTTTGAAACTATTTGGGCTGTTATGTTCAAAGCGACTGGAACAAGGACATATCAACATCAACATGTACTACATTATTACTTTATATTTCCTTTTATGTGTATGTGTGTTTGTGTGTGTGCTCGCGAATGTGTGCCGGTGGGGGGGGGGGGGGTGGTTGTGCATCAATCCGCCAGTAGCCCAGCCTACCGACTATCACAACCCGATGACGAGTTCCCCGGGAAGTCACTTGCCCTAGGGGAGGAACGGCTCACTTCCACCTTACAACTCGACCTGAACAGAATCGGCCGCGACCACGTGACAAACAAACTCTTCTTATCTATCAATCACGCCTTGGGTAATCTGAAAACATAAAAATAGAACAATTTGTGGGGAAAAAAACAACGATTGCTCATTTGACAATAAAAAGAACATGATTCATATGGACACATTTTTAGTATATTTTGATGGCGACAAACTGCCAATCTTTTCATTGGTTCGATTTCACTTAAGGCTAAAGTTACACACAAATCGTTCATTGAAGAAGCAATATTCTAAGATCATGTTAGAAATCTTGATTCAAGACAACCATAGCAAGGTTATGGAAGAAAAGTTCACATATTTTTTTGCCTTTTAATATAATCAGTGGTAAAATGTCGTCATCGGGAGTCCCTATAGTATACTAGTAACAACATTAAGAAATCAAGCTTTGGCTATCAACTTGCAATACTTTTCATTCAGCAACGTCCCATCCTCACCGACGTGGTATAGGTGGTAGTCATGGTAGCAGTGTTGACTCTGTGAGTTTTATGATGTCACACAACAAAACCCTCATTAATAAGCACTTCGTTAGATGTGACTTCGCACTATTACAAGCTGTTTAAAGTTCCCGCCTAGTTTTGAGCACATCCGGGTTGTTCACAATCAATTGAACAGCAGATCGTGCCATCAGCCGTTATTTTTATTGCAGAGACATCACATGTTGCATCATCTAATGTTTCGACGTTTCTTAATATCTTGTATTCAAACAACTTGATTGTGCTGTATAATGTCTGAGTTACCTGATGCCTGAAATCAGTTACGATACAATGTTGAAAATTGGTGAAAAACAATGACTCTGCTTCATTGCCCTTCTACTCATGCCATTGGTTTGACCCGATAAGAGTGGAATCAAATTACACTACAATCGCCAAAGTCATTATCCAAACGTTTACCCCCACAATAACGCTTTTTAGCATTTTAAAGCCTTTCTTGTTGAAGGATATAAGTGCTGTACAATATTAGACGCACTGTGCCTTTCGAAAAAGTCATGCTGCAATCGTAAAAATGATAAGCTTCGCTGGTTTTCTCTAACCGACAGCATATCCTGTCCGTAGCAACGGCGGCTAACATAAAGCAAGAGAACACGCAACGGCGTGTACAGATTGCCCTCCATAAACAAGCAGATCACAGAATAAAACCAAAGCAAGAAAATTTGATATTAAAGCTAATTCTACGGTAAGCCACACTCTCTACGCAACTAGGAATGACTTGCGAAAAGAACTACATCCAAAAGAAAGAAAAGAAAGAGCAACAACAACATCATGGCAGCGATGGATATTTGGAAAGGTTGGCGATCTGTGTATTCTCTGTTCATTTTCATTTGTTTGGGTTTTTTTTAATGGATCATGCGCTTGAGTACATTTGATATTATCGTTTGTGTTTTATGTCTTATTAGTCACACACGCACCCACACACACACATGCAACTACATGCAGCTACATGCAACTATACACATACAAATGCGCGCTTACACATGGGATACACATACACACTCGCGCACACGCACACTTGTATACCATTGCACTAAGACGGATGCCCAGAGAAAGTTCTAACGCAAGGCATAAGCAGAACACCGAAAGAAGAAATAAAGCTATCTGATGTAATAACCATAAGCAACAAGGCCTTGATCGAATATTTTTGTCTCCCTCGTCAAAGCCTGAGATGTTGAATCATATACACAAATTCCTACATGGTAAAATTGGGTTCAGTGAAACATTATGGAGGTACACGCCTTTTTCAAATAAAAGACCCAGTTTTCTTTCTAAAAATAATAAATAAACAAACAAATAAGGTCGGTTTATGATCTGCTAAAACCCTGGATGTCCAGGTGTAGCATACGCTCCAAACCGTTATCTCCATTTAGCGTACAGATCTAAGTCCACAAAATATTCGTACCAGACAGTCCCCGTCAATTTTAAGTCTTTATAGCTGTTTACTTTCATGCAATATCGTCACATCAAATCTATCTTTTTCCATAATCCCCCAGAGAGAACAAAATACTAATGTTGTTGCATATCAGTCACGTGACATTTTATAGTACCAGATATGAAATAAACTAAAAATAGAATGTTAAACTTCACGGGTTGATATTATGCAAAATGACGTTAATACGTATTTGATTTATATCGCCAAGAGAATACAGTCTTTCTCTGTTACATGAAGGTATCATAAATGAATATTACGAGAAAACACTTTATCATCATTTATCCACTTCAAAGTCGTTGAATATAGTGTATTTTTGTGTAAGGTCGTCAGAAGTTTCTGAAAAGATATGGAATTATAATTTGTGAGTAGATCTCCGCTTTAATCTTCAGGTTCTATCTTTGTTGATTAAAAAATAAAGAGCACTTTCTCTGTTAAACAATTAGCGTTAACGTTGCATTCTCGTGGTGTTCGCAGATATTATTTTGAAAGACTGTAAGATGATGGCGGGAGTTCTGGATTTAATGAGGCAGAATCTTACAAACTTGTAGTAAAGCCCCTCCTACAGATATAACGACGAACATGAGAAAGCAGAATCGGGAATCACCATCATACTTTCCAGATAAATCGGGATAAGCAGGCCAAGCTTACAAGTGGATTGGTGATGAAATAGTTAGGTGTAGTGTTCTTCACTGTTATCTGGCCAGAATCCTACTAATGAACCATATAACCCCATAAATCTGTATACATTTGTGTTACAATGGTCACGCCTATACCTCCTCTTCAATATACATTTTGTATATAATAATTTGATAAACATGTATGTTTGTGTGTATGTGCGTTGGTGTGTGTTTTAGTTTGTATGTACAGTATATTAGTGTGTTGTGTGTGTGTGTTTGAGTGTGTTTTAAAGTCTCTAGGTGACTTTTAAAAAAGAAGAAGAGGACGATAGGACGGTATAGAGTGATATTATTGAGTGAAATACAGAGTATAAACTGTCACACGTTCTCCGTGAGTCGCTGGCGCACTGTCACGCGGAAAGGAAGGACCATAACAAGTGATTAGGAACGGGAACTCACCCGCCCTACAAACACCGCGGGATGTAGTCATCACGTACGGTGACATGTGAGTCGCAGGGGGTGGGACCCAGACATAGAGACAGATGTAGATGTATGAAACTAACACGATGAGGAAAAATGGAGCAAAGGAAAGAGAAAAGGAATAATGAAGAGGATGCCATCCTCACACACTCAAATCTACATAAAATAAGATATACTTTTCTATCACCATCTTCTGTTCTCTCTACCAAATGGAAATTGGTCAATGCGGTTGTATTGTGATATTTTATTAAAGAGGTTTTTGTTTTCAATTAGCAGAAATCGTGATGTAGGAAATACAATCTGTATAATTCATGTAATCGCATATAGCAAGTTGTAGAGGAAACATGGTCACAATATGCATATATATATATATATATATATATATATATATATATTTGTTTCAATTTCAGATTAATTTCAAAACTTCTCAATGGAATATGCATGAGATTAACAAAATATAATGATACATAATGTCCAGCTTGGATATATAATCAAAGAATTACTAACATATAGAAGAACATGATGATCAATGTGTCAGAGTCTTGATTAGAATATCAAAGAGGGGATGGTATAGTATTGGTGGAGGTGAAGATTTTGCTTTTCACTTTTTGCGAGACAACACGAAACCACTTATGAAATAGTACAGAGTATAGCAGTCTAAGAGAAATTCAAAGCTTATGTGATGAAAATTGGTTTTGGAATGGCTGAGACATCTACAACAAAGTGAAACAAAGCGATCCTAATAAAAGGTGCATTAGGTCCCACCTTTCATTAGGAATGCTCTGTTCTGGACATCTCGGCCATTTCAAAACAGATTTTCATCAAATAAACGTTGAATTCCTTTTGGAATTAAATGCTCTTTCATATTTCATAAGAGGTTTCTCATTATCTCAAAAACAAAACAAAAAATGTTAGAAACCTGAAGTTAGGTCTCGACCAAAACTATACGATCCCTTTAATGCTATAGAGAAAATCGATGGAACTTACTTAAAAGCTATAGCTTAAACCGTACGTCCCAACAAAAACCTAGTGTGAAGAACAAGGTAAGAAACGCGGATACAACTTAATATCAAACTAAGGGGGAAAACCATTACTACTCGGGGTATACAGAAGAATCTTCTTAAATACAATCATAGAACAGATAACCACATGATGTACACAAATTAGTGGTTGCTAGGATAGCAGTATAGTGAATGAGATGTAACAATATGATTACAACATAAACTATGCATTAAAGGGATGGTACAGTTTTAATTGAAATGGGATTTCAGGTTTCCGATGTTTTTTGATGATTATTATTTGACATAATTAGAAACCTCATTTGAAATATGAAAGAGCATATAATTCTAAGAGGAATTCAAAGTTTACTTGATGAAAATTGGTTTTGAGGGGGCTGAGATATCAAAAACAAAGTGATTCTAATAAAAGGGGGAATCCATCTTTTAATAGGATCGCTTTGTTTTACTTTTGTTTTGGATATCTCAGCCATTTCAAAACCGATTTCCATCAAATAAACCTTAAATTCCTCATCAAATTGTATGCTTTGTGACATTTTGTAAAGTGGTTTCTAGGTATCTCGCAAATAGTTAAAAGCTGAATCCTCACCTCAACCAATAGCCTACTTTACCATCCCTTAAGTCTCCCATCGAAAAAACAGGGGAAGTGTTGGAAAATCCCCTAATCTTATATGAAGGAATTAGATCATAGTGGTTGTGTATAATTAACATCTTACAAATTTAAATGGTCGCCCAAGTGTCTTCTGCAGGGTTACACACAATCCTCTGTATATACTGGAATAAACAAGTGGACCAAAATCCTCATCATATCCATCTAAATATCCTCAATAATTATAGCGGTTTGGCACACGATAATACTTTTGTAAACTATGCATACCAGAAGAGCGGGATAGAATAAGAGAACATTCATAGAAGAACAAAGGGAGGAGAAAAGACCAGTATGCCGAATGAAATGTCAAATGAAGGGGAGAGAGGAGGGAACTAGCTAAGTACTCCTACAAAGTATACTCTAGTACGAAACGCAAAAGGTACGGCGTTGCAGCTGTACTCGCTGATCCCTCGGCTGCCACGAGGGGAAAGGTAATAGAGAGATAAGCTCCTATTGTGACGTGTCTGAAGATTAGCGGAGTGATATTCATTCTCCAGTCACCTTCAATCACTTGATGTCTTACGCCACAAAAGCGTGACGGTTTGTTCACCACGCCCAGTAGCCCCACCGGGGATCAAAAGCCCACTAATTAATTCGGACAAACTCATCCAACTATATACGCCTGCGCACTGTGCATCAGGGACAAACGTATCATTTCATTGTATCGCTGAGTAAAATAGAAAAACCCATACCAAGGATTAAGAAATATTTTTAACCCACACAAGCATTTCCTAATGACGTCATAATTAGCGTGTTTCAGATTATGTTTATGACGTCAGATGGAGCTTGTCCATTTCCACGCTAGAATGAGTAACAGTCATTATCTTTGTCTTTTGGTCCTACCTCTTATATGTCCAGAACAGTTAGCTTACAAATTTAAGACTAGTAACCTCTCTTTAACTTTCAACAGTGTCACGTGTTTATTATGAATGCTGTAGTCGCAGAATAGTGAGGAGTTGTTGCTGATGTCACTAGGGCGATGAGGAGTTGCTACTACAAACAGAGGGGAGCATACGTTCTGCGCAGCCGCTAACATTTTTACTTTCGGTGAAGCTCACTTCTACCTCTTTGAACATATCTCACTCTTTTGCTATCATCACTGTTTTTCTTCTCCTCTTCCTCGCCTTCTTTTTTCATAAGTCTTGTTATTATCATTACCATTAACTGCTACCCTTATCATTATTATTGTTATCATCATAATTGTTATTTACCATTATGATTAGTATTTCTCTTATCCAAAAGTTGTCATTATAATCATATATCAGTATAGCATCATCATTACTACTACTACTTCTACTACTACTACTATTACTACTACTACTTCTACTATTACTACCACTACTTCTACTACTCCTACTACTACTACTACTACTACTACTACTACTACTACTTCTATTACTACTACTACTACTACTACTACTACTACTACTACTACTACTACTACTATTACTACTACTACTACTATTACTACTACTACTACTACTACTACTATTTCTATATACTACTACTACCAGACCTTCAAATCGTATGATGTCTACTTCTATCATATCAGTCCTTAAGAGTACTTTGAGGGGGGCCTTACATTTCACCAACTTCTACGGCGACTCTAACTGGTAATGTTGGTACTACTTCCACTGCATTTTCAACGAGTATTGCTAAGATTGTTATCACTCCGATGAAAGTATGACTTGGAATGTAACAGAAAAGCAAAAAAAAGTTTTGCCGTTCCGTCATACGAGGCTTTTGTTTGATCATCGAGGGTAACATGTCGGCCTGGTAAGGAAGACGCATTGTACATCATAAACCTTTACCCTGATCGTTAGGGAAGATAGTTTATACAGATATTTGCTATTATTTTCGGACACTTCGGGAGTCTCTGTTATGACGACAAACCAGTGATGATAGTAAAGTTTTCTACCCCCCCCCCCCGCAGCAGTAGCGATGGCAATCAGATTTTAATTCAATCTTTGCCTTATTTTGTTCCATGAAATTTCTGTCAGCGGAGTCTGGACAATCCATCACATTACGTTATTTTGGCCATGTTCAGTCACGCCAAAACATGCTGACTTTGTTTGCAACTGATTGACAAATTGCCCTGCATCGACGTAGATAAGCACTGAATTGATCAGTGTTTTAGTAGTAGCCATGATGGGCGTATACGTACTCAAGCAGGATTCGAACCCAAGACCTGATCTGGGGACAGGCGTAGTGAAGTAGTCCCAAGTACTCCAAACTGGACCCCATAAGAGACCAAATAGTGCAGCTGAATATAGCAGATGGAAAATGAAAGCTAACAGGCCGAAAAGTGTTACTATGTGGTTCTTTACAAATTATGTATCAAAATTTGGGATTTTAAAAAACACAAAAATGAAAACACTACTCGTGCTGGATATCAAAGTGTCTTTTATCACCTACAGTTCGTATAAATTAGCTTATTTTCATTCTATTTCTTTCTCGATTTGCTTCAATTCTCTTTCTTTCTTTCATTTCGGTCTTTCGTTTCGTTATTTTTCTGTTGTCGTTATAATCTTTTTCTGTCTTCCTCTTCTTCTTTGTCTTCTTCTTCTTCTTCTTCTTCTTCTTCATCATCTTCTTTTTCATCATCATCATCATCATCATCATCTTTTCTTAGGCTTTGCCTTTTTCTATTAAATTTTCTTTTACAAAAAAAAATGTATTTGAGACAATTCTGAGCAATAAAAACTAGTTTATGTTGATTTTAAGACATTAGAAAAACACGTGATCTTCTGAAAATAGATGGTCATTTAATCTTCATAATTGGCGCCGTTCGAGGCAGTCAGTTGCAAGTGACTAAGTGGATATTCAATCTTCCTGAATGCGAGCGAAAGTGAAAGGGATGAGGTGGAGGGGGGGGGGTAAGATGGGATACAGGAGGTGGGGAGGTAAGATGGGGCACAGGGGGAGTGGGGAGGTAGGGAAAGGGGTAAGATGGAACACGGGGGAGTGGGGAGGTGGTGTAGGAGGTAAGATGGGACACAGGGGTAGTGGGGAGGTGGGAGTAAGATGGGGCTCAGGGGGAGTGGGGAGGTGGGGGTAGGGGTATAGATGGGACACAGGAGGAGTGGGGAGGTGGGAGTAAGAAGGGGCAAAGGGGGAGTGGGGAGGTAGGGTTGGGGTAAGATGGGACACAGGGGGAGAGGGAGGTGAGGGTAGGAGTAAGATGGGACACAGAGGGAGTGGGGAGGTGGGGGTAGGGGGTAAGATGGGACGCAGGGGGAGTGAGAAGTTGGGGAGGTAAGATGGGACACTGGGGGAGTAGGGAGGTAGGGAAAGGGGTAAGATGGGACACAGGGGGATGGAGATGAAATAGGGAGATAAGATGGGATCACATGGGAATGGAGGGTGGGGAGGTTAGGGATCAGGGGGAGCAGGAAGGGTATGTGGGGTAAGATAGGATCACAGGGGCATTGGATGTGTTGGGGGTAAAATGGGATCACAGGGGGAGTGGCGAGGGTAAGGAACTAAGATGGGATCACAGAGGGGGGATCAAATTAAGTGATGATCATTATTTTATCGATGCCAAGTTTCATGACTATGAGTCCCTGGATCTTGCTACCGTTCCTCAAGGCTTGGATTGATTCTACAGTTAGAAACTGCCACATCCGATTGAAATGACCTCCGAATTCCTCCGCTGAAGAGTCACTCAGCCCAGTCTCCGCAGAAAAGCTGGCTGGCAGATCCAAATTAAGTTCCGAATTAAAAAAGATAGAACAGAAATAGATATGATGTTCTAATTATAGAGACAGACGAAATAGTATCAGGTGTGTGACAAGAAGGGCTGCCAGGATTCTTTCCGTGCTGAGAAGACTGCGGCTTGGCCTAGTCACCAGACAGATTTGACAACTGCCCTTTTGTCTAATTATTACATCGTGAACTAAAGCTCCTCCGTTTGCTGAGGTCAAGAGTTTTTGAGAAGAGAATCTCGGCATGATGATTGTATGTAACAAAAGGATCCTAACACGAATCGAATTTGTTGTCACATCGGGATCGCGATGGTAGAAATCATAGTACTGACTGTCACCGTGATAACAATACTCCTTCAGTGACAATTGGTATCTAAGCAACCCTCTATTTTATCAACAAACAAAAGAGATGATTATGATTGGGAAAAGAAACACATAGCGTGTCTAGTGACTGGGAGAAACAAACAGTACGAAATCAACAAACGAGCAGCACTTAACAACATACACCCGGAACATCACAAGAATCTCGAAACGATATTCTCTGTTGTGAGATATCATAAAAAATTAAACATCGAAATTAAATGAAACCTGACTTAGTTGGATATAACATAGTATTACTCTTATCTCACAGATCTTCGCTGAAATATGAGTTACCGGAAACAGAAGTTTTCTCATAATGAGAACAAAATGAATAATTAAATTCACGATCTTGCTCAGATACCCGTTAGAACTGTAATGTTATTTCCTTATATGGTGACTTTGAGAAGAAGCTAATAATTTATAGTCTATATCATGTCAGAAATAAATATGACGAAAAGTTTAGAGGAATTATGAAACAAAAAGCATCAAGAACAGAGAGATGAGATGGAGAAAAGTGGAAGAAGTGAAAAGAAAGAATGTGAGAAATCCAACTCATAGTACAATCAATTATTACTACCAGAATGTGACGTCTTTGTATTGACGTCAAAGAGAGAGCAGATTATCACTTAAGAAAGGTTGGCACAATGACGAATCGTTTTCGTTATATCAAATGGAGGTGAAGTCAGAATGTTGGAAAGGAATGTTTGACTTGGGAATATCATCCACGTCTTTTCTCTGCCATTTGTTTGTTCATGATTGTTCTCCATAAGGGCGTGGTGTAGCAGATATCAGTGTAACAGTGAGAACGACGAAGTTTTGATCTAAAAGATCTAAAAAAAAATCAAATTACTCTATAGAGAGGAGTGTGCTTTATCCTTGTTGTCACATGTCACACATTAATCCCGGTGTATCATTATGTACATAAAGATTTAGCATTTGTATCCTCCCAGCACATGTCTTTTTTAAAACTAGAATTGGCTTATAAAACTTTGAATACAGGGGCTCAGGGTGGTGTTTCATAAAGCTGTTTGTAAAGTTACGAACGACTTACGAGCGACTGGTGATCAGTTCTGATGTGCTATACTTATCAGAATTTCCATAATTCAGCACAAGAACTGATCACCAGTCACTCGTAAGTCGTTCGTAACTTTACGAACAGCTTTATGAAACACCCCCCAGGACACCTTGGTATAATAGCAAGTCATTGATTCTTGAACAAATTCATTTGATGTCGTCAAATCATATCCACATGGTCTCATCGGGCGGAGGGGACGTTTAGCACATAAGACAAAAAAAAAACAAACAAAGTGCATTCCGAAAAGTTTTAGGACTGTCATCACCAGGTAAAAGATTAATGGACCACAGTGGGCCACAGTGGTCCTCAATGGGCCTTAACGGGCCCATTAAAGAGATAAAGAATGATACTACCTACTCGTAGAGAGAAAAAAGAATAATGTCTCCAGGCATACACTCGTGCCTTGTTATGAACTTTATACCTCCTTTTGAAGATTGCACGTTGTTCACATGTGACCACAACCGGAGATATATAATATCAATTTCAAGATTTCAACTAGACTATATACAGTTTGTCTACGACAGTTCATGTATTGACATAATATTCCTTTTGCGTACACATCGATTTCATTTGTGAAAACGTCTGATCAAACTTTTAGGACAAAGGTTCGCTATTATAGACACACTTATTCCCACAGGGGGAAAGAGGTTTGAGGGCACTTGGTACAGGAGTTGAGCAAAGGTTACTTGCGGGCATTACGTCTGGCCTGGATTGAAGACAACTGGTAAAACACATCCATTTTCATCATTATTGTATTATTGGTAGCATTCATCATCTTCTTCTTCTATTCTTCCTCCTCCTCTTTTTTTTCTTCTTATCATTATCATTGCAATTATTATTATTATCATCATCATTATTAATTACTATTGCTGTTATCATCATTATTGTTATCATTATCATTTCATTACCATTACTACCCAATATCATCATTAATATCGTTTCATCAAAACTCTAATTGTCATCATCATCAAACATAATATCATTTTTAGTTTGGTAGTAGCAGAACGACAAGAAAAGTTAACTGAGACGATGAAGGCGGCACTTCATCGTAAATTGACTGAAAATAACATATTGGGAAATTAATTTCTTATAGAAAGACTTGGACTTTAATTGTCGGATACATGATTACTTTACGAAAGCAAGTAAACAGCGAATTGTGCTCATATGCATGTATATTCAACGTCGGTTAAAGGCCTATAGCCGTTTGTTTTGGCTGCTTTATATTTTGTCTTCATTTGCTTTTTCCCCATATTTATTCGCAGTTGTCGGTAATCCAGTATGAATTGGGGACTAAAATGACACAATAGACTGAAGTGTGCAAGGATTTGCGTGGAGTTCCCATGCCATATGAAGATTGGTTCATATTTATTAGACTGCGAAAATCTCTCACTGACCAAAGGGCATTCTCATATCATAATTGTATGAAGATGCCCAGAATCACGTGATCGACTCCCTGTCATTCGTCTTTCTCATATTGCATACCAAGAAAAGCCATTGACATTCATTATATGTCAGCCATTTGAGGTTTTCGGCTTTGCTGGATAACGAACATTTATGCAAAACTTTTGCTCCGGTCTTTGCGTCGAGTTTTTAAAGTTTGGATGAAAATAAAAAGGTCTGAACCTCATTATGTTCACACTTTCATCGTATGATAGCTCTGGTAGCCTTTAAAAAAAACACCTCATAAGTGCACATTCAATGGCAGTGCCACGTAAAGTTCAGTGTAACTGTCCATTGAGGAACAGTACCTTCCATTGAATATATGGATATTTAGTCATGTGTTCCGTATAAAATCTAACGAACAACAATCGGCATTCATTAAACACGAATGATATACACGTGCACAGACATCACACAAATTAGCACATGCGTACAAATCAAGACAAAGACATGCAGACACCAGGGAAGTATTACGTCTCACCTCCCTGGAGGCACGGCCATAGTGTCAGACAAAGACTGATCAATGCTAGAATGTGTGAATGAAGATGACTTAACTCAGTATGAGACTTCAGCTTCCTTTTCAATCTCCGTTACATCATCTATGACTAAACAAACAGATGGAGATGGAGACTAATGTTAGGTTTACTGAAATACCATCATATTTTTACCAAAATTAGCTGACATCAGCCGCCCTGACCCTCAAAATAGACTTTCTTTTATAGATCCCGTCATCAATGTTTCTTGAGGCTGTTGCTGAGAAAATTACTCATCACTTGAGGATCATTATATTTGGCTCCCTATTTATGGACGAAACCCAACATTTTGTTTTATTGCGTAGCTCTAACCATTACATTTTGATACAAAGGTCCTTCTGTTTTGAGTCTGTCTGTTTAACTCTCCAAAACTTTTACATATCAATCCTCTCAAGCACCTCATATTACCACTAAAATTCCGTATAAACAATGTATCGGTAGTATCAGTAATGGACTGTAAGCCTTATAGTATAAAGTAAGCGTATATCTTTTGTAAGTCAGTGTCGCACCCTTGACATCGGTGATTCTCCTTCCGGTTCATGACCCTTCAGCCTTCACCTTTGGTCAAGACGTTAATTACAACCAGAAGGCTGTATTTTGACATAGTCCTTGAATAACGTGCAGATCGAATCTCTCCGGTTCGTAAAGACTGTTACAAACGTCTGCGATTCTTCTTACGGTTCATGACCCCTTAGCCCTTACCCTTCAGCTTTGATCGTATCCGTAAATATAATGCGAAGGCTATGTTGTGACCCCTATCCTGAACTATGTCTACATCTAAGGGCATGTCCCCGTTCTATCAATCTGCTTCCGGTTCATGACTATTTGCAACCTTCATTGTTTGCCATGTCACGTTTTGTACGACAGCTTCGTCAGGATTGTGACCTTGTGATTGAACTGTTATCTGGGTTGCCTCTCATCCCGATGAGTATGCTTGGGGTTTATGACGCTCGTAACCTGAAGTATTCGTCATTTCTTTCTCATCAAACATCGAAGCCACCCCTTCTCACCCCCCCCCCCAAAAAAAAAGAGAATTTCCTCAGCTCATTACATATAAATCATGGAGTGGAAAACAAACTCTTCGTTGATATTAACATTGATTCGAAAGAACAGAGCAATTAACGTTTCACTGCCATTGGACAAAAACAAGAAAGTTAAGTCATGTCGAAGTTTAGCTCGTGTGGAAATTGTGCGAGAGATGACATTATCACCTCACAACTTTCGTATTGTTTGTACGTAGAATGTTATCTGTTTATTCTGATGTCAATAATCTATTAAATACATATATTCTCCTCTATCATAAGGTTTCATTGCGCAGTCGTTTTAACTCTACTATTATACCAATGATGTGAAAGATACAAAATCATCTTCTTGAATTCATTGCCATGAAGGAAATTAAAATGTGCCTTGTATAATGACAAATGAGCGAACTGTGTCTGAGGCCGCGATATTATCACCCCAGTGATCAAGACTATAGACATGTGATGTGTCTGTGATTCATTATCACTATTCTAGAAAGAAACATGTTGAACTTTAACCATCATGCTTTCTGCACTGCTTTTCTGCGTAATTTGTTTGATTATAAGGCAACTGAGAAGATTAAGTCACCATCTCTATGACAGGTACACACTTTGATGGTTCTAATTGTATATTGACACTGATAGTCAGTACAATCGATTTCTTTCTTTATGTTTTCTTAATCTTTATTGCTTTCATTTTCACACACACACATACACGCAAACACAAACACGCACAAATACAAACACACAAACACACACACACACACACACACACACACACAAACAGATACTTGCTGTCTGGCGAAAGCTCGGTGGTCTAGTGGATATGAAGGTCGAAGGTTCGAATCCTACTCGAGTACTTACACCCACGATAATTTTTACCATGGCTACCATTAAAACACTGATCAATTCAGTGCTTATTTACGTCGATGTAGGGCAATTTGTCAATCAGTTGCGATGAAAACATCTCGGCGGAAGAATTTCATGAATTTGAAAAACAGACAGATACCTTAATAATTACGAACTCAATGAAATATATACACCTGCCTTCAGAAAGATCATCTTTAAGCAGCAACACAACATGTCAGGGATTCGTCTCAATGTGCAACATATAACGAGGGAAGGCAATGTCTAGCTATAATTGGAAACAACTCTCAAAAAGGAGATGTCGTAAATAGTGCGTTAGAGAGAAAACATTTACGACTACGCAGATGGTATTGAACTGATCTATCATTCTTTAGCACTCATGTGGAACTGCATGATGTTCACTTAAAAGTCTACCGAATCATTTGCAAATCATTTCATATAGAATACTATGATTCATCGCATCATACTGGAAAGTCGACATGACTAGAAGTTAACAACGGCAAAATTGCGCTTGCCCATTACAGTTCTTCCTGTCAGAATGATATATTTTCAACATAAATATAGGTTTTCCCGTCCATTTTCGCACTTTTGTCATTCAATTTCAAAGATTTATTATTCAATTTCGTCCCGAGAAGCACGTGGAACGCAAATCCTAACTTCAATTTCGTCAATAGTCATTGTGATTCGTTTTTCGTCAAACATTTTCGAAGACATAGCATTCAGAATCGTCAATTGTCATTAAAATTATCCCTCCCGCTGACGGATCGCAGAATGTGAAGATCAAATTCGTTTTTGTTCACGCAATTTCATGAATTTTTCATTCAAATTAGTCAAATGTTGTCGATTCTTTATTTTGATGGTGAACCAACTGTAAGCCGACATATTTTACTTTCTCTCGTAAATTGTATCGTTACACATTATCCCCTAACCATTTGCTTAAACAATACACACGAAAAACATGACTACCAACCTGGACTGAAGGATAAACGACAGTCAAAAGTCATAACCCAGGACAGTATGTCAGTGTCACATTTTGAACTTTAACTCGTAACTCGCATCATAATGCATGAAGCAAACTTTAATTTTGTACCCTGGAAAGCAGCAAACATAATTATGTTATCCATTCTTTGACATTAAACAGGCTACAATTCTACACTTAATTTTTGTCTTTAATCATGTTTGCCTAGAAATCGTTTGTCAGTATTTTCGTTTGCGAGACGGTACGTCTGTTTGTATCGGTGTGTAGATACTCGGATTGCTTGTGTGTGTGTCTGTATCTGTAGTTCTGTGTGTGTGTGGGGGGGGGGCACTTGTGTGTATGTTAACTCCTGAATGTAAAATGTCTACTGTTACAGAAAAAAAAATACATGAATGACTGGAAAATCACACCGGATAGAGATATGAGACGAATATGAATGAAAAATTAACGAAAATGGTTGACAAAAGACGAAATCGATCCTGCTGTTTTGAGTGCTGCGAGTGAGACTGACGAATTTGAACTGTAAATGACGAAAATGTATGCCAAATGACTAAATTGAATGGACTTCATTTGAAAACGAACGACGAAAGACGAATTTGAAAGTAAGATTGGCCTATGCCCGACATCCTGCGACGAAATTGAAGTAAAAATTTGTGAAATTGAATGAAAAAAGTTTGAAAATGAATGGGAAAACCTAGTAACTTTGGATGACCTAATCAACAGAAGGATTGCTACCTGAGAGTATATCACGGTCATCAACAAACGTTATTATGAGGTGTACTAACTTTCAAGCAATCTTAACTTTCATATAATTTAGCTGTCGATCAAAACTGATTATTGTATTATTTGCGTTGGAACTACTTTGCTCTGAGAGTTTGGAGGACTTCCTGACTGAAGTTATCCTCTGTAATTAATATCATGATCATTCGGAATTTAGAATCATTACAATTTATCACCATTATTGTCGTCATTATCATAAATATTATTGACATCATAATCACAGTCACATTTTGAACTTCGGGAATCAGAGAAACAAGAAATTATATCATAGAGAGTAAATGACATGAATATGACGATTAATAATGAACAGTTGGAAAAAAAGAACAAAAGAAAAAGGTTTTAAACGGAGGATTCACATGAATGAATAGTGTGAGCCTGAATTAAAGAGAGTAAGCATCATCTTTGAATATTATCTATATCATCTTCACCTGAGATTAGTTCAGTCGTGTCTCGTTCAGAATGATGTATTTGAGAGTCTGAAAACAGTACTCACCCCTATCCTCAACGGCCGAGAATAACACAAATCTGAGAGGTTGGACACAATGAGGTGTGACCACGAGTGCAAGTTTCCCACAGTGTCAACAGGAAAACCGTAATATTTTTCTGCAAGCTCATCAGATCAAATCGCTCTCAAAGGACAGCGGTCTTCAATCTCTCAAGGGATCAAGCTTTACGAGCCCGACTTGGCATTTCGATGACTTCCCATAGGTGACGTCACTCGCATCAAAAATAGCCAAACATACGTTTCCAATGATGACTGTCGCTACAAATGAACATAAGTAATACAGTGAGTTTATTCTAGCCCATCAACAAGCAAATACTTCAGTCGCTTGCCAGAAGCTGAAATTTATCTTTGGTGCTTTGTTAGGCAGAATCTTATTATTATCATTATCTTTTTTTTTAAATCTGGTTCAACTCTGAGAGGATTGCAATCATGAATGTATGTTATTTGCTAACTACTCTGTGATACTCAAAGGGCACTACATATACCTTGAAGTGTGTTCTGATTTATTGAATTTGAGAAATAATTCGACATTCAACGAGTTACAAATACTTGCAGTCATTTTTTTCTATTTACAGAAGACCTGTAAATAGCAAATTAAAATCTCCTTTATACCTGGTTCTTTCGAATAATAGTTCGTTGTTTGTTCTATGCGTAAATCAAAAGCGTGTAAATTAAATCTGTTCGACAGGACTTACTTGTGAAAATCACGGTACATGCGTAAATTCTTTTATATGTATGCATATGAGCCACCCACGAACAAACTCTCCCACACGTACATACATACATACACACACACACCACCCACACACACACACACTCACACGCGCACACACACACTTGTATATCATTTTTGTATAATAAATGAATGTGAATAAGTTAAAAGGAAATAAATTTTCGTGACTTTTAGACGTATATAGTGGTAAATTGATTTATACAGATTGTTACGATAAAGCAAACAAAAGTGAAGATTTCATATCCTGCGTTCACGTATCTACCTTAGATACCAACAGCAATCAGCGTCATGGTGTTTTCTGAAAGTTTTGTTGTTTCTATGTTTCTTGTTTTAAATCATATCACTATTAATCACATAACATGCTGTGCTGTATTAGGACAAAATAACGAAGTACACTTAAGAGCTACGGCAAAACACCGGTGTGTCTAGAAGTATAATTATGTTTTAGATGATATCGCTACACCTGTATCTCAATCTGTGTAGATTGATATGACTTGGAGCTGCTACATGTCCAGTAGAGGTTAAGATATGTCCTCGTCTGGGGGAAAAGAAGCGAGATAAACCAAGGATGTCCTAGGCGACCTCCTGGTCATACCAGGGAGGTGAAAAGATCTCTTCCATCTCTATGGTACGTCACATCTTGAAGCTCCTTGGTACGTCATTCCTCGTTTCTCAACATCCGTCATTGATATCTATTGTAAAGGAGACGCGTTCCTGATGCGTTGCTATATAAATCCCACACATCTCCTCACCCAGCTAATAATACTTATTGTAAATTGTCCGGTACAATCTAATCCTTCGCGATTGAAAATTAGCTCATTGAGAGTCAGCGAAGGGGAAAGTGTACTATGACATCACCCCAATGAAGACAAGGAGATGGGTGAATGGCTCACCTGTACACTGCGATTACTCCCCTCAGCCAGACAACGAGTTAGTTTACAACGGTTAAAGCTTCCTTGTAATCTCTCCGTTTTACGGTGGTAAATAATATTTAGAGTTCAGAAAGGGTGCAGTGAGGGTGGCGACGAACACTGACTGCAATAAAGATGTGCAACAAAAGAACGGTGGAAATTTGGTTAATAGATCTCTCCATCTCCATGTAAATATAATATGTATTTTGAATGTGAACATTTTATGTGGCAGTATCATGTTTATCTCACTAATAAGGAATTGAACACGTGTTTATACACAGAATATGTAACCACATGTGGAGATTATGACGGACTGCAGAGAGAGTAAGATCTGTATTGCCCACGTGATCCGTGGTTTGTCTGTATGATATGTTTGGATATTTTTTTTTTTCAATTCATGTTTATTTTCCCTCGTCTGATGTAAGCTCTGTCTGACTTTGATCACCTTGCTCTCATCTTCATCTGGTGTCATTTATTGAATATATCGGTACAACCCTTCTTATTTACACACACCTTTAATCTGCGCGTCTCACTGTGTCTATCTGTCTACCTATCTGTCTGCCCATCTATATATCTATCTATCTGTCTATCTATCTATCTATTTGTCTATTTATCAATCTATTTATCTATTTATCTGTCTATCTATCTGTCAATCTATCTATCTGTCTATCTATCGATCTATTTATCCATCTGTCTGTCTATCTATCTTTCTATTTATCTGTCTATCTATTTATCTATCTATTTATCTATCTATCCCTCTGTCTATCCGTCTATCTGTCTATCTATCTATCTATCTGTCTATCTATCTGTCTATCTATCTATCTATATATCTATCTATTTATCTATCTATCTATCCATCTATCTGTCTGTCTATCTATCTGTCTATCTATTTATCCATCTAGCTGTCTAGCTGTCTATCTGTCTGTCTGTCTATCTATCTATTTATCTATCTATCTATCTGACTATTTATTCATCTATATATTCATCTATCTATCTATCTGTCTATCTATCTATCTATCCATCTATTTATCTATCTATCTGTCTATCTATCTATCCATCTATTTATCTATCTGTCTATCTATCTATCCATCTATCAATGTAATATCTATATTTCTGTTATCTAATATCCATCTTTCTTTCATATCCATCTATCTATCTATTTGATATCTATCTATCTTTGAATCTTCTATCTACTATCTGTCAATCTGTTTGTCTGTCAGTCTATTTATTTATTTATCTCTATCTATCTATCTATCTATCTATCCATCTATCTATCCCAGCAGCTTAACCACATAAAGTCATGAGAACCGCATTAATCACCCAAACTTAAGCGAGGAAGCTGTCAAAACTTCTTTCAGCAGGTGTACTACGATACACACAAAATGAAAGAAAGCATCCCAGTGCGACAAAGTTGTATGACTAAATGATGTTTGGGGGGGGGGGGGGGGTCAGTCCCTTTAGGGTGTGTGCAATTCTCATACTCGGTATAATGGAGTATACGCGGACCGTCGTGTTTCTCTCACCTAACCCACCAAGCCGTGTCCATGGTTACTTGCAGTGATGGTAACTCCATGACAACGAAACGCAGAGGATGTTGTTCGTCCCCCAAGCTGATGAAAGTTATGCGTTTTTTGTTGTTATTTTACAAGTAATCACAATACTTGCAACGATGCATAATGATGGATTAAAAAAGCAGAATTTATTAAAAAGCATACTTATCATCAAATCTTCACAACAACAACAACAACAACAACAACAACAACAACAACAACAACAACAAAATATCTCATGGTACACGACGTGTAATCCGAAACTGTTAGCGTGTCTTGAAATAAAGCAGGAAGCAAAAGACAAAATAAGACTAAACAAAACAAAACAAAACCAATTGCGATATACAGCTTTATCATTGCCAGTAAGTTCTCCCTCCTAGCCCGTGAAAACATTCTTTTGACAACTTTATGACGTGCGTTACGACGGAAAAAACAAGAATTGGAAGGAGAAAAAGAAGGAAAGAAGAAGAAACAACAACAACAACAGAAAACTATTTTGAAGGACACCCGAGTACTCCTTAACAATCATATACAGCAGTATTACTATATAAAAACCAGTAAAAGAATGCCATATTAAATCAAGGGAAAGGTAGGCAGATAACAAAAGCTTGGAGAAAAGTAATTCCATGAAAGTTGCACCACAGTAAATCACTCTTCAGTAGACTGGTCTCGGAGACATTTGCTTATTGGTTATGGTTCTCTCGCTCAATGCAGTCTTTTTTTAATCATTGGCTGAGAGATGTTGTGCGTTAAAACTGTATTGCTACATCACATAAATGAGACTCCATTGCTTATAGAAAGCCGAATCTTTCCAATGTTTATTGTCGGTTCAGATTCGAACAAAATCGATGAACACTTATAAGACTTCTGCAGCATATATCATGGAGAACATGCATGCAACGGTTTATATTTGATCTAGGTTTTCAATATTGCATGCGTTATACACACAGAACTCTCAACATGTGTAGAGTTCTGTGTTAAAGCAACTCTCATCTTTTCAATAGCTTATTCGGGAGCAAGTGAGAGATCACTCTAGAGTGGGCAACAAGAGCTGGGAAAAATGAAACAAAAGCGAATTAAACCTGACGCCACTATTGAGTCGCCTTATCATGCACAACACAATGGAGACGACCATGATTACCTGAGCACCAGCGAACACATTCAAATGATTCTCATTTGGGACAACGTGGACAATGGGCGATGCTTACGTCCGAGAAAGTTGTGCGGACAATGCAACCCCATGGTAACCCCAAACTGTAGGGATTAGGTTTGCATTTGGGGTGGGGGACGGTCCGTTGAACAAGAACATAATACGGTTCAAGTTTAGTTTCAGACATTGAAGAGAAGGCGGATGGAATTAGCCATGTAAAAGAGGTATCTGGTAAAGAAAATCGATTTTCATCAATGATCTTTGGTCTTGATTTTTTTACCCTCAGTTGGTAGCTTGACCAGCGTAGGCTGAACAAGCCACAACTTACAGTCCAAGGCCGTCTGTTGGGGATCCAGGATAACCATTCTTATACATGTTTTCAACACTTTGCTTTTTGGGCTTGTAACGGTTCCGAAATTTAAGACTCAGAGAATTTTCACTTCGCCGATTTTTTTTTTCCTATGGCTTCTCTAATATTCATCGACTTCGACACTCATCGACAATAACTTAAACTTTTCCTGAAAAAGGTTTGTTACAGAGTCAGAATCACTTCATCCAAAAAACGGAGATTTTCCAGTCTGCCGGGTTCCCCTCACAGCTCTCACTGAAGTTGCATGAAGATTGGAACCTCTTCAATCTAACAAGCACCCTAACTCGGAGAAAACAAAAAGCCATCGTCATGGACCAGTGAGGTAAAGATCTCCTTGAAATTTGAATCACGACGCCTACTGTCATCCTGGCCACCAGGAACGATCCTGTACCAAGGTGAGCGACTTAAAACTCTTACCGTTTAATATTCACTTAAAACCGCAATTATCATGTATGTATAGATATAAAATGATATAAATGAATGTTAGCAAAGGACATATCGGACCAGGCAATTTTGGTTCGCAGGATTGAGAAGCAAATCTCCAGTTGATTTTATCAGATGCTGTATCTGGATCCTTTAGACGACAGAAAAAAAAAAACATATGAAGGCATCAAATTGGAGATAACAATTAGAGACTGAAAACTACGTGTATATGAAGTCTTTGGTGTGAAAATCTAGCTTCGGTTTTATCTCATTTTATATGCTTTGCGGCGTCTATGTTTGACAAACACATAGTCGATTCGACTGCATGATGTTCAAGATTCTTGTTGAACCGAAGCCTACAACCGACAACTTCGATGATTGGTTCTGATAATTATGCACAAATGATATGTACATGTTTATCATTACTATTTACTGTTGACGGTACATATTGTATTCATTAACGTCACCACGTTCTCAGTGATGATTTTCATCACCTTAATTATCAACCATCATCATTACCAATATTATTATCATTTGAACGGCGCTGTCACCGTTGACCGTTCAAAACTTTTTTTAATTGCATAATCCTCGAAAACTATAATTTTCAGAAAAATGTACCATCTATTTTTAACGTAGTAATACACGTCGCTTCAATATCATTTAGCAACATTACAAAACTCGGACAAGTATAGTGGTAGCATCGAGTACGTCTCTTACATTAACTCTACAGTAATTGTTTGATCCACTCACGGACAAGCTTAGAATAAAGTGACCTCACGAGGACTGGTCACTTTGACCAAGCAAGGACTGATCACTATCATTACTATTCATACCGATAGACCGGATAATCCCTAACCCCCTTTAACCCTTTTCCCTATTTTTACGGCAATGTCTATCGATCAATATCGGGAATATGTTAAGAATTTTTACATGTGTCCCTTTACTGCTATATCCTGTACTCATTGATAAACATTTAAATATATGAGAAACTTGACATCAATATGTTGAATGTAACCAATGAGCTTGGGTCCATCAAACGGTCTTTGCTAATTTGTTATTTTAGCAGTGGTTGCTTCAAACGCATCAAACACATTCGGCTACTCAAAGCACAGTAAGATTTAGGATATAATTCACCCGACTTTATTAAATTCATTGTGGTGTTCGTAAAGAGGTAAGTCTGAAATAACAATAGTTGAGCATTTATGATGTCTATGAAAAGGAATCAGAATCTGGAATTAAATATCCATGCCTTCAACGTGGAAACTGTATAGAAGAATTAGTTCTCGTTCTGGAGAGAAAATAAACATGACGAGGTACGGTGGAGAATGGCCACACAGACGAAACAAGTGCAATTGTATTGGGAATATTCTATACATCTATACATCTTTTCATTTATTTACTTTGGTAGCCGATAGCATCTATATAGATGGTCTATAAGTATGATGCAACGCTAAAGATATGAAGTTCTTCAGAAATATTCGTTAAAATACAATTGTGCAAATATAAAAAACACACGCTGATATGAAAAAAAAATACTGACGGAAGGAGGCGACAATTATTGTTGTCGTTGATAGATCGTGGGATTTCTTAGTTTTGTCGTCGAATGGGTTAGCTCCAAGGCATGTTTGACGACCGTTACCTCCACGGACACGCCCATCCATCCCCTCCCCAACTGATATCTATGTAGAGAGATCAGTGCCCACCCCTCATCTTGACCTCCATGGACACGCCCATCCATTCCCTCCTCCCCTGACCTCTACGGACACGCCCATCCACCCCTTCAAACCCCTTCCACCCCCCCCCCCCCAAAAAAAAGATTCGCCTATCACAGTTTTTGGTAAGGTGGCATCAAAACGTGCCAAATGCACACCTGGTTCGAATGATTGTGATGCTGCGTCAGAGATAGCGGCTGCTCGGCGATTTGTTCTACATTCATTCTCTTCACATTTGCTAATTAAACCACTCTCTCCCTTCAATGCCCGCCCCTTTCTCAATGCTTCTTTTAGAGTCTGAGCCTCAGACCGCTAAATCCCCATCTCTAGGATCAAAGGCCGTGGTCTTGCGTCATGGTCACACGTTTTTGTTCTTTTCATGTACAAAATTACGAATAAAAGGTAGTCCGACAGGATAAGCAGCCAATTCAAGACAGCCTCTCGGATACTTTCAGGTTTTTCCCTCCTGCAACTCTCAGTTAGCATTCATTGTTGCCATCTTTAGAGCATTGTATGCTTTTCTCTAAAGATTGGACTCATCAGATATCTAAGGTAGACGTGAAAAAAAGAAGAAAAGGTAAAAATCACAAGCAGGTGAAAAGGAGACGAAAAAGACAGAAAGAAGAAGATGCTGATGAAAATGAAGGTGAAGAAGACGAGGGTAGGAAGAGAAAAGATCGACATGAGAGAGAAGAAAAAAGAGAAGGGGAGGAAGAATAAGGTGCGGACGGAGAAGAAATGACAGACAAAAATTAAATTTATGTAATGACAAAATAGAGACAGTATGTGCGTTCGTGGAAGTATAGTGCATTAATGTGTGTTTGTGGAGGGTGGTCTGCTTCTGTACAGCATTTGCATTGTTTTCAATGAATTTTATTCAATTCAATTCAACTCTTTATTGCTAGTATTGCGTCGCATTCACGTGGATCTAAAATAACACAGATTATTAAAGTTATTTAACATTGACTTGTAAGTGTCTAATGATTATAGGATGTAGTCGGTATTCGCCATCCCGTTTTCAGTATTGATATTGCATCTTGTTGTTTATTCACCTGTTTTGTACCTTTTATTCATTGTTTTGCATCATTCAGAACTGCAGCCTTTATTCGTCTCCCGCCTTGGTCATTAGGGGCATGTCTCACTACCAGAAGAAGTCCGAATCAACGGTACAGGCAAACGTAAGACACTTTAATATTTTCTCGCTATAAACCAAGCCTATCCTATTTGAAAATCTTTTCCACATGGTTACCAATTCACGGTTATTAACGTCTTTCCTAAATCCTCTCCCCCCCCCCCTTTCTTCCTCCCCACCCTCTTTCTCTGTCATAGTAATTAATACAAGTGTGATATGCGTCAACCGTTTAAAACTAGAGTAAGATAAAACAAAACAAAGCACCACCAATCAGGAAACGGGACCAACATAAGGAGGAGAAAACAAGAGTTCAAACCATCCGTCGTACTTCTGACCTGTGCGGACAGGTGTGGAGTTTTGGCTATCGGCTGTGAGTTTTTGGCAAGCTTTGCCTTGTGAACCGCTCTCTGGTTCATCGTACTCATCTGCGCCAAATATTCCGCGGGAAGAAACTAAACACTGAATGATTAGAGAGCCAAGTCCTCTACTGGCATTATCGGTGATTCTCTTTCAAAGGCTTTATTAGTTGTTAATACTCAGTACATGGTTTATAATAATTTTGCGTGCGTGTATGTTCCCCTTTAACAACCTTGCCAACACAATAATACATGCAGAGCAAGTTGTCGTGTTCTCAGTTTATTGGAATGATCTTTGCAAACATGATTTGTTGCTATGTCAGGCAAACCAACAGCAGGTTTCTCAGGTGACACAGTTGACATGTGCTAATGAAATATGTATAGAATCTTAATGTGTTTCGAATCAGTTTGTTCAAACACGTGACTAAACGAACACGAAGGTGGATTGACGTTTCTGACAAGTCTTCAAATCATTCCATGATGATCTCACTTCTCATGGCGCTCTTATGTTTGTTTTGATTCTACAAACGTATTGCAGCAAACGAAGACGGACACACTTTCTTTTTGCTCACCTTTCCTTAACTCATACAATGCCAAGGTCGATTTGCTTGGCCGACTAAGAACTTTAGGAAAAGCAACAGTGACCATTTTTGCAGATCTCAGCAATGTCATTGATCGAAAAGACGCACATCGATGCCACATCGCCCTCTTAACTGCATTGGGAAAAGGGATTCCATTTGTAATATGAATGTTTACACTATATTATTACAGCATTGTGCTTGAGTGTGTTTTTGTTCGTCTTTATTTGGACATGGAGTGTATGCATTCAGCACTGCACGGAGTCCCATTTCTTAAAATCCTAACACTACTCTCTAGAAAGAATGATATGGTATTTCAAAATTTTACATTCCATGCAAAATCCTGAACACTTGAATTATATTTGCACGTTCACGTCTTTATACTTTAGGGATGATGGAATTCCCAAAAACTTGAGTCTCTCAGCATATGACAATGATTTAGCTTATTACACCAACTTAGTCGATTTTCTCTGTTCCGATTTTAGTTTGTTTTTTTTTTCATCAATCTTTGCAAGATCATTCCAGACACAAGAACAATACTCCGAGATCGGTCTGGATGGCTTAGGGAACGTACAGTGTTGGTTGAGACCTAATTTCAGGTTTCTAACACTTTTAGGGGAAATAATGAGAAACCTCTCATGAAATATGAAAGAGCATGTAATCCTATGAGGAATTCAACGTTTATTTGATGAAAATTGTTGTTTGAAGTGGCTGAGATATCCAAAAAAAAAGATCGCTTTGTTTTACTTTGTTTTTGGATGTTTCAGTCATTCCAAACCCGATTTTCATCAAATAGACTTTGAATTCTTCTTAAAATGGTGTGATCTGTACTATATCATAAGTGTTTTCTTGCTATCTCACAAAAAGTTAAAAGCCCAATTTACATCTCCACCAATACTGTACCATCCCTTTATGTATACATACTTACTCAAAAAGCTGCATCACTTCGGTGATCCCTCGCATTTATCCCCAAGTTGAATTATATCAGGTTTAAGTGTGTGCGTGTGTGTCACACACAAACACACTGCCTCTTACCACACAAACATTGTTCAGGGTTTCTGAGACGAACACTATACTGGGGCTTTCTATATAAATAGCTCAGTCGGTAGATCACCGGGCTAGCATCCGGAGGTCTCGGGCTCGAATCCCGATGGAATCCCATTTTCTTTGCTCATGTTTCCACTAATACATACATTCGTTTGGGTTAGGCTCATTGCAGGGGCTCAATGAAGACTTTTTCTCCTCTCATGGCAGAGCTAATACTGTGATAATGACGTATTGTAATCAAGCTGATCTCATCGTAAAGCGTTGCCTTTATCCCGTTTTCTACGAGATTCAATTTCAATTTCAATCACTTTTCATGTTTCTAAAAAATTACTAACGTATGATACAAAGATCAATTTAAAAAAAAACAACTTTAATCTGAGTGAAAATGCGAGAAAAATACGACGGGGCCTACTCAAAAGCAAGCATTACTACCCACTGCCGCCCCTCCACAAAGGTAAACACTGGTAGTCAGATTTTCGAGAGCGTGATGGCTAGGTTGAGGTTTATTTTCCTGGCGATAATCGATCAGTACATCACATCCTAGAAACATGATAAAGAAGAATGCCAAGGAACATACATGGTGTATAGCTATTCAATAGATGTTTTCTTCATTTACATTTGAAGGAACGATAATGAAAAACAACACGTGACTTCAATGGGGAGGCCATTTCAGTTTTTAGGTCCTGAAACTACAATATCTAGATTCTAGAATCCACGAAGAGCTTAAACGCGGCACATTAGACTTCTGTAGATAGTGGGTTAATTCTACCCATGAAACTTTTGGCGAATAGTGTCATTCGTAAACCACTTCTATCCCTTCTATCCCTCTCTTTCTTTCTTCCTTTCTTTCTTTCTTTCTCTTTTTCTCCATCTCTCTCTCCTTCTCACTCTCCAGTCCCCTCTCTGTCTTCTCGATCTCTCCTAACATGGAGACCGACCTCGTGACGTCAAAGAAGTTAGTGACGTCATGTCGTCTGCTTCCAACCAACCGGACATCCATTAATCAATGGCCAGCATCACGTGACAGCGAGCCACTTTCATTTCTTTTTTGAGTTTGCCACTAAAATGAGTCAGAAGGAAGGGAATCACATCTTTCTTGACCCAAAGTTGTATGAAAAAAAAAAACAACGAAAATTACTAATTGTTTTTTAATTACTCATTGAGGACATTACTCTCAACTGGAATCAAAACAACAAACATGAGGTGGAATTTCTTGTTCATCGAAATTTTAGGTCAAGGTCAGTTCTTAAAAGAGAGTTTTGAGCATACTCAGCGACTTTTTTTCCCCACTTAAAACGCCGCCAGTTTCCTTATTTGATAATTACTTATATCGATTATTCCCTTTGTGCTCAACGCGCTATTAGTATAAATGATCAAAACAGCCAATCGAAAATTGAAAGTGGAGGAGATATATCTCAGCCAGATGGATTTTCAGACCTGGTTTTTTTTATCATTGACGTGTCAGCCTCTTTCAAATGATCATTGGCATCAGCACTACATGTATGGCCGCCACGATATGAATGCATACAATACTTCCTCATATAATGAGATTGGCTAAGTGAATAATGAAAATTAAATCATCTGAAGTCAGGTCTTGGCACTCATAGCAATTGAATATTTATTCCTTTGTATACATCTTTCCATGGACTCAATACCAGTTTACCGAGGTCTCTTAACTAGCTCATTTGAAAGGAATACTTTTGGTAACCATAAAATACCTTCACGTCTCACCTGCAGTAATGTTCACACTTATCGACTCCACACTTCTTCTTACAGTTTGACTCTAACGGAGAGCCATTTTTGTATCGGGTTACCTCTCTTTCGTTCTAATTTGGTATCTCCTGTTAGACGTGAAGTGTGTTAATCTAATCAAGAAAGAACGCAAGAATAAAAAAGTGATTAATCCTCAAACGCGTCGGCTGAATTGCGCCTCAACGTCACGTGTTTTTCAGACTTCATACTATTTTTGAAAATATGTCACCTGACCTTGGAGTGTTCCCCGTCTTCTCTAAATAAAATGTGTGACGATTAAAATAAATACCCGCCTCCCTTTTACGAATGAAAACTTTCGTAAAGTGTTGCGATGTATAACCTACCGGAAGTCCATTCAGTAACATTCTAAAATAATTGGTCTACAAGGACTACAACTTTCGGAAGTTACGTTTGTCATGTTTGTTTGTTTGTTTATTTATTTATTCATCTATTCCCGTCACAATCAATCAAACATATACAAATATAAAAAATAATACAATGTTGAAAGCGGCTGGATAAGCCTCACTCAGTAAATATTGCCATCATGCCTTACTGTTTTTCAGGAGGGTCAAGTTACATTTACAAATCATTTACTGCATAAAATTACTTATTACACAATTACACACGAATAAATCAAAAACACCCTCCCCCCCCCCTCCATCCTTACATAAAACCCCCAGCATAATTAACTTTGATTAAGCTCAAGCCCTGCATATAGCATTATACCTGTCTATAATCTGTTACCTGTCTATAATCTGTCACCTTTTATACGCCGTGTACTTTATACTCTGTTACCTTTTTACTCTGTGTACATAATCTAATAGATATAAAATATTTTTTTCAAATATTTAAATATTTGAAAAAAAACATAAAAAACACAGATAAGTGTTTAAATTGTTTGTATCAAAGAAATGTTTTTGTGTTGAAGTAATAACTTTGTAATTCATTTATCCTCTGTAAAATTATGTTGCTTCGAGAAATCAATAAATTCTATCATTTGAGAAGAAAAAAAAGATATAAAACACAAATCAAATCGATTAGTCAGTAAGACCCATTGACGAATGAATGTGCTCTTTGATATACCTTTGGAATATATTAAAAGTTGTTGCCTTTTTTACATTAAAAGGAATCACATTAATGTGAAAACTCCCTCTATAGGAAATCATTCGCTTACAATAATTAGTCCTTGGTGTTGGAATCTTTATGTTATAATCAGATCGCAAGGAATATAATGTTCTCTTTAACTTGAAAAAGTTCGCTTAAGTAAGGCGGTGCCAATCCATTCAATGATATATAAACTCATTGAAGAAGATGCTTTCTTCTTCTCGAGACAAGGGAATCCCACTTTAGAATTTCATGCAACCTAAAATTTGAAGTATGAGAAAATGGATCAATTTTCAAAACGATTCTCTCTGCTCTATTCTGAAGTTTTTGAATCATGTCCATTTGTTTCTTTTTGCCAGAATCCCCTACAATATCAGCATAATCTAACTGGGGCAATATGAAAGACTTATATAACATCTTTAAACTTCGTTCATCAATAATACGTCTAAGTCTTCCCATAAAGCTTATCATTTTACTCACTCTCCTACAAACATTATCAACTTGCGTATTCCAATTTAACTCTTCGTCAACTGTAATACCCAAATACTTAACACACTTCACCTGTTTAAGGCTTTTGGAATTCATACTCAAGTTTAACTCATTATGCTTATTCAACAATTTTCCACTACCAATTAGCATGCAAACTGTTTTGTCACAATTTGAACTGAGTCTGTTTGTACACATCCAATCGAAAATATTATTTAGATCTTTCTGCAACATCATTTCAACTTTTTGAGGATTTGTGTCAGCAAAATACAATACTGTATCGTCGGCATACAGGTGAAACCTGCATGGAGACACATCGTCTCGTGCCTTGATAAATCTTTTATTCAACATTTTCTTGCTTCACACCCATCGCTCTTACACTTCATGCATAGCAGGACGGTAAATTATCAAGACTTTAAAAGACTTTGGTGAAAAACGTGTCAGACCATGCGAGACTTCATTCTCGTGTCTGTTTGTGTCTTATGTGTACGTTTACACGACAATCGAAGTTAAACACAGAAGCTGCATTTCGCGTCTTCTTGTCAACACAGGACATTATCAGCAATAATCTCGTCACCTATCGCTCTAGGGAGCTGAGCTTCCACTAAGCTCTTTAACTTGAATAAATTCAAACAGGACGAGTTAAATCGACAAGATGAACGTAGGGATCTTTTATTCTTCTTCTTCAGAATTTACAAACTCCATGGTGCCCTTACAACTCGTCCAACTTGTCATTTTATGTGCTACAACTGTATAATGCAGACATTAGGAAAAGCACAAAAAAAAAGAGATATCTCGTCAATATTGATATTTGTGACTGAAAGCCGAATAAATGAATGAATAATAATGATGATGATAATCATAGTAATAATAGTAATAATAATAATAATAATAATAACAATGATAATGATAATAATAATAATAATGATAATAATAATAACAATAATAATAATAATAATAATAATAATAATAATAATAATAATGATAATAATGACAATGATATATGAGGTGACTATCAAGCACTTCTCTTTTTTTCCTGCATATTCAAACAAAATGTTGATTGGGTTGTCTTTGTATTCTATCGTAGCTGATTTCCTATGACATCTTCTTCCGGCCGCACTCAGATTGACTGTCATATGTCAGGTTTGAATACCTAACTGTAGACATCTTGGTAGACAGTAGACTGGATTTATGAAGTATTTTGCCGTGTGAATTATAACTCTGGTCACTTGCTATAGATCTATTTACTTGTTGTTGTGTTTTTCTTCAAACATTTCATCAAATATCTAGTTATCTTCCTATTCATCCATCCGATTGTTCATTATTCCCACAATCATGCATTCAGTCAGTCATTTGGCGTTTTCTTACTTAGGGAACTCCACGATTAACTCACAAATATGTAAAAACTTCTGAGCATTATAAGGATTGATTATCATGCATATTCAACAGTGAATCGGAGCTGCTTTTATGAATTCTTGAGCAGAAATTAAATAAGAAATGATTTAAGTGAAATATGATAAGGAGTATGTTTAAAGGAGAAAAATGGAAATGAGTGTAAAGAAGACCAAAGAACAAGATGGCACATGGCTACACTCTCGCATTGAATATACGTGGTATGTTTGTTGTTGTATTTTCAATCACAACTGTCTAGAATGAAATCTAGGTCGGGTAGCGAACTAAGCAGGGGGATGAAAAAGTAGATTAGAGTGACTACGTGATCAGGCCAACATATTCATGTTCAATAAATGCACTTTTCCTGAGGAAACGGAGAAGAGGTCCCCTCATCTTCTACACAGAATGTATTCCTAGATAACCGCGATAGACGAAGGCAGCGTGGACTGTCAAAGCTGTATAGGGCGATAGGGTTGATGTACGAAAAGCAAACATTTTCGCTCCGGAGACACGAATTCGGGGGTGACAGACGGACCCTTATCGGGAAATGACGGGGCACATTCGAAATGCGAGAAGTGAACCTAACGAAATTGAATCCAGCATAACTTGCGAGACTATGTAAGAGGCAAGAATCGAATGCTTGATGGGTGAATGAAAGAGAATACGAGGAAAACAAAAAGACAGAAAGACATCGATGACCATACAGGTGTCAACATATCCCGATGAATATAAACTGCCCTACTTATATGGATTCACGGTCTGAGCACCGATCTGCGTCACTCATACAACTGAAAACATTCTGCTAAGAGTTGATGTTTAACAATCAATTCCATCTTTATGTCACTGTGCAAAGTGTGATAGAATGTGATGTTAAATGCAAGAGTATTTACTCTTATCAAGCCAGGACATCGATTTGCAAACCAGTACTTGTTTCTCGTTTTGACCCTGTCGTCTCCATGGCAACCTTTGTGCCTTTCTCTGTACATTAGATTCGTCTTGTCAAAGGTTGTATCAAATCAAGATTAGTTTTGTAAAGTAGTAATGTCAGTTCTTCTGTGTATTTTCTGTTTATGGCAATCTTACCATGATTTTGACTGGAAGTAACGATGATTTTGAAAATTATAATGACATTAATGATGATAGTAGTCATCACTATCACCGATGATAAAACGCGCTATGTGTTGGCGTCATGCACGCTATAGGCCTATATGGTATGTTATCATGGTCTTATCTACGCTGTTTGTAGGTTCTTCAGTGTAAGAATCTATCTTACAGTGGTCCTGATAGTACAGATACCCATTACCGTTATCGGGTATCCATATACACATGTGGACAAAGAGGGTCGTAGGGGTTAAACACATTGACCACTAGTTTAGACCAACTGTCTCCTACTAGCGAGTGTGTGACGATGGTACCATGTCTGCACCATTGGATGTACAACCCCATAGTAACAACAGTACATGATTGCAGTACGTTGAACGATTTTTCAATCTCATACACCATTCTAATTGGTCCTTACCCCTCCAACACCAGCATCACCACCATTGGATATACAACATGTACTTCAAGGATATCTAAATGAGTGCCTTTTCTAAGTCTATACTCAAACCCAGGTACTAACTCTTCCCTATATAGGTTCGTAGGTTATTATCTTATACTATATTAGTGGATTATTGTCGCAAACCATTTTGCCGTACTTTGATATGGTGTCGGCTGTGTGTTTACACAATCTATTGAACTGCCCTCATTCTCTTCTTACAATGGAGTCTTCACCTGCATTATTTACATTAGTCGAAATATTAAGGTTATTAAGAACTGTCCCGGATAAGTCTGGTTTCTGGGTTTTTTTTAAGCGTTCTGGCTCTCTCCCTTACTTTGATTCAATGAGAGAGATTTGTGTGTGCCTGTATGCATGTATGTATGCATGTATGTATGTATGTGTAAGATTTAAACAAAGAACAAAATGGATGTCAACTATATACTTGTGGAATATCTATTCATATCATATAATAGGTAAAGATTGCTCTTCCACCACTTCGTCGATATCCTTTCAAACATGACATGAGCTATACCAAGCTTACTGGAATCCTGTTGGTTATTGTAACTCATTAAACCCTTGACAATGAAGCTATTTAGATAACATTTCGTCAAGGTTTGTTTTGTAGATTTTCTTTTTAGCTGTCCCTGTGCCCAGGCAACCTTTCAGTTGTCAGCGTAATCATTTTATCTGCCGCTTATCTGTTTGTTTCATCATGAGATTAAAAAAAAACATCGGGGCAAGGCAATTACGTAACAATGTGAGCTCAAACCCGATTGTTTCCCCCTCTTTTCAATATTGCTTTTTACCCATTTTTTAAGGCAATTCTAATTCTTACTTCAACATGCTCTTTATCTGAGGTGCAGGCTGTCACTTATAAGATACCCCTGGTAATGATTAAGAGCCATGTAGTCAAAATAGCCATTGACTGAGAATCTATGAGCATATTGGACTAGTATAATAGGAACACCTGCAATGAAAAGAAGGGTGCATGTATTAATTCATTCCCAAAGCTCCTTGTCACTACCCAAAGCTATACTTACACATTTTATGATTAAAAAAAGAAGCGCGTGGTGCTAAACTTTTTTTGTGAGCAAGCAACACCTGAAAAACAAGAATCCCAATGGACTAAAATACGCTTTATTTACTCGCGATCAGAAAATGATAATCCTTGTCTGTTGATAGGTAGGAATCAACCTTTATTTACCGTATTATATCACAGAAGACTACCAAGAAGAGAGAGGCACATGTTCACCCACTAATATCTAGGAATCCATAATCTTACTGACTGTCTTTAACCTGCGTCAAGGTTCATCAGTGACAACTTCACGTTTTTGGAGAAAGTAAGGCAAAAACCGTTTGTCTAAATCTTGATCCAAAATAGCCCCTACGAAGAAGGCAAAGTGTTCCATACGAAAAGTTGTGTCTGCATTGTTTTTACTTTTGTTTCCAAGTAGGAGATGCATTCCCCGCTGAACTTTTTCGTGCTTTAAGTATAAGTAGATTCCTGAAAATGAGATTGACAATAACTTATTCTCACATATACGAGACATAATTATAGTGAGACGCCATCGATTTACACGACACAACGATCATGATTTCTATCACAATTGACCTGTCTATACTGCATGTATTTTCCCAAGTGTATTATCATTTCAAGCCAACTGTCTAGTTGTCTAGTATGATGACATAGTCTATAAGAAACTTTGAATACCCTTATTCTTTGACAGAAAGTCATGTTGCTCATTTTAGTGAGACCGTCTGTTATGTTAAGGACGCGGCGTCGTACCTCAAGGTCAAAAAGGACATGTCCTCTAAGCTGGGCAAAGCACACTTCTGATGAGCGCATGCAACGATCACAAACATACCACGTGACTAGCGAAAATCACATGTTTTGTAAAATCCTGTCATTACGAACTTTAACCAACGGACTGTCCGGGAAGACCCAGCAAAATCAGATGTAAACTCTGTTATCATCGAAAATTGTATAATGCGTGCAGATGCCTTGACAGCGTAGTACATAACGATTTACCTTGTTCATTCTAGCGTCGGTTCTCTTGCCCTGCAACCACTGGGGACAGTGCTATTAGATCGTTCATCTCGCCTACCTTCGATGTCGGTCATTGACATTGCACCAGCGCTACAGCAAGAGGTCACTCGGATAAAGTATTTTATAGATTCCTTGTTTACGCAACAAAGAAATAAAAGATCCTGATGTCGCGTCAATATATTAACGTGAGTAGAGGACAGAGTTTGTTGTACCATTATAATGATACATATAATTATGATTTATATTACAGTAATTATCGAGACGGTATTAACTGTCGCAGTGAAAAGTATGATGTCATGTAGATATTGTATGATCTAGAATGCGCTATCTACTTTATTTGCAACCTCATTTCATTTTGCTGAGACCTCCATGCTGGGTGTAAAGTGCATTTACTCTTGATTTAATCCGGCACAGCAATTTGAAATGAGCACGGTGCCTATTATTTCCATTTTAGCCATTTTTCCTGCCGTTGTATTAAGATGTGTAAATGCAACTAACGGACGATTTTTTCCTTTTCTCAGGTAATAGCATTTTTTAAGAATAAGTTCAAAATAGATCTGTTTACTATGATTAAATCAATATTGCCAATCGCTTTATAGGATTGTTTTCATTTTTTTCCCCAAGATCAAGGAACCTGTAATGAGATTACTTAGCAATGTCAAATCATGTCGTGGATGAATCAATGCTATATATTTTTCCAAGGTTTCACGGAACTTGTGCAATAAAGAACTTCACAGAACAAGAAGATGGAAGACTAAAACAACAAAAGCTCTATCGATCTGAGGGAATAAACATACTGTGCAGTTTATTAGACCATGTGACCATAAACCTCGGGTGCCTTTTATAGGGAGGGGAATGTACTAATAAACTATGATATTTGAACACAATGTGATTGCCACAATCTGTTTCTTTACTGTTCGCGTTTTTCTCTCCTGCATCAGGACACGACACTGTTGAATTGTTGAACTCTGAGTAATTGATTTATGACAAACTTTGTCACGATGTCATAAATATCTTCTCTCCAAAATAAACTCGCCCGGTTGTTCAAACTTGTTTGAGATTATGGTAAGGCAGAATAATTGTATTATGTTAAAGGGTGGAATAGCAGTCATGCCATGACGCAATGGTACCACTAGGTCGAGACCTGAAGGGCGAATAGTGAAGGTCTTGTAAAGAGTTGTAGGTTTTCGGGTTTATGCAAAGCTGACAAGCATGAAAATATAACGTCAAATGACATGGTGAATGCGGATTGCTTGGGAGGTAAGGCACGTTCCAGTAGCCAGAGTCCTTACAGCTTGATGCAGATAGGAAGCCAAGTAACGCGCAGTTACCGCTCCTGGCTAATTGAATTAGAGAGCAACTTCTCACTTACAACCTTTAAATCTCGTGACACAGACAACTCGAGTCTGCCTCAAGGATAACCTGCCTTCAAAAATACCCCCACTTTCCAACGTGCAAATCGGCAACGTCGTAGAAAGGGGTTCGTCATAACGCGCATGCACACCCATGCTCGAGCATCGGATCTCCAATTACCAATCGTCTGTTATGACACAACCCACCCCTCCCCCTTTCTCTTACCATACCCGACGTGCACATCCCAACTACTGACAGTAGCTTTTTGAGGGTTAAGACCGATCCAGGGACTCCGCGCTCGTCTTTGTTCGCGTTGTTCAAGTACGTTCCGCTGTCGGGAAAGACTCAAAACCGACGGAACTGTATCCAGAGGACTCACTCTGAGAACTGAGTTGTGGAGAGTAACAGGCTCGGGCTGGCTGCGGGCACCTTGCTGTTCTCTACTCGCCAGGACGAGTCAAGAAGAGAAGTCTCTTTCTGGTCTCTGTGATTACCACCAACAGAAACTCACGTTCTCTTTGTGAATCTTTTCCACCCTCGAACTTGACAAGTTCTTTCCCCGAGTCTTTCCTTGGCTGCTCCTGGAGGCATCTCCACCGAAATCGACGACTCTGCGATTCTAGGATTCATACTTGAAAATTGTTCGGCTGTCCTAGGTGAGTTTTCTTTTCCCTTAAGAAGGATCTGTGTTGACTTCTTTCAACTTTCTTACGATGACATACATGTCTGGAAAATACTCAATGGAGCGATTTGATGTTTTAGATGAGTCTTGGTGGATGTATTGGTTGCTTGGTAGAGTGACAAGTGTCCAGTTCATTTTTATCTTGATTAATTAATTTTTAAAACGTTTGCAAATTTTGCATGGTTTTGCTTCAACCTTGGGAGAGTAGCCTACACGCAGCGTAGCTTGCAATCATACAAATATTGGAATCACTGACATTTCATTTACGATTCCATCGTCATTCAGAACCTTAGCTATTGCCAAAAATTTATTATTGAATGTTTATTTCTCGTGGCATAAACTGTCAAATTATTTGCCAGAGTTCATGCTCAGGATTATCAATGAGTTTTATCGATGCTTGCATTGCTCCATTCTGGTGAATCAGCAAAACAGACAAATCTGCTACTGCTGACAAAACTTTATCGATACCTGTTGCATTTAAATACATCGCTGTTACGAAATGCCATGACTTGAGTTTGACCAAAGTTTCATGAAACTTCTTAGATTACAAATCAGCAGAAGGATCTGCACGTCTGTAGCGACAGGTTTTCGTACAAAAAACTTTGTAAACAGAAAACGGAAAGGGAGATTTCATAAACGCTTTTATGGCATCGCCGTCAGTCAATGAGGGGCGAAAATTAATCTTGTCCTGCCCACCGCTCAACATCAGAAATCACTTAAACATAGCGAAGAGTAGTTGCTATTTACGTCATCTGCATGTAGTCAAAATGGATTACCTCCTGGTCACAGTGCGATGTACTTTACGAAGACTGCTTTGATGAGCAGACGACGCGCGTGATTGACTGAAAAAAGAAAGAAAGATGGAAGCGGCAATTTTGTACACTCATTGCGCGCAACGATTGTTAAAGATCAAACTCGCTTCCCATGCTTTTTTTTCTGTTAAACAGCTATATAGGACATAATACCTCGAGAAATGCCAACATTATTAATATCAAAATGACTTGAAGACTTGCTGATCGTACTAAAGAGATGCAAATGCATCTCCTTGAAGCAGTTTCATAATACTACAGAGAAATTATCGTAGAGAGAGTCTACTTGTGAAAGAAAAAAGAAACGCACTTGTATTTGAATCGCATGTGAACTGAAGTTGAATATAGACAAACGTAGCTCAAGCGACAGTGTTATTCATTAGCATGAACAAACTCTTATTCTTGATAGTCCCCAATGTAAACCTTTACGCGTTTTGCCTCATTACGAACAGAATACTTGTATTACGTCAAGATCTTTGTATAACAGATAGAAACAATATAGTTACTTCAAGATAAATAATTATATAAATGACACTACATGTTGAGCCTCTTATCGATGATGCTTCATTTGCTTCAAGGTGATATTCGGTCTGAGTAACAAACATATTACAGTCAAGACTAGGCCTATTATTATTATATCGAAACACCAATCTTTACTTGTGTTTTATATTTTGAAGAACAAGAGAGTTAATTTTAAGCATCCAATACGACCCCGCTTGCTTTTTTCTATCTTTTTTTCATTTCAGTAAGTTTTATTTCTCCGCTTTTATAATGGAAATCAATGTAACAAAATAGATTTTTTTTTTAAAGTTAAAACATCCACAAGAGTGCTTACTACAAATATGAATTACAAAATGTTAAATTATAAGAACAATACGTAAAATGTTTCATGGTATATGTTCAAGTATACGGTGGAGAAGACCGTTATAGATAAGCAAACAGTTTGACGTGGATAACGGCATCTGGACATGAGTTGTGACTGTTCTCTCTATTCTAACTGAAGGAACAAAACATATATCACACAAAATTAAGTGTAAACAGTCGAGTTTCCTGAAGTCATAATGGCAAATATAATCTCGTAGCGAGCTTAAGACTGCGTTGATAATGGGTTTCAGGGTTCGGCTGGCTACAAGTATTATTTTAAAAGTATTCTGTTGAAAACGGTCTTTGAACTGCAAAAATGAGGCATAAGTCGTTTTATCTATGTATGTTTTCCATGAAGATCCGGTGTAAAACAATGGAACAGTATTTGTCGTATTTCAAACAAACCGAACTACGTGAACCCTTTAATCGGCCGTCAACTTACCGATTTTCTTGTCTGATTCCAAACCTATATCAGTCCTATTAGAAGAGATTCGTCTGAGTCTACTACCGGTTCTTAATACCTTGCCTATTGAGTTAGATTAATCTGTATTCATGACCATGCTTTCTTTATGAGAAGACAACAAATTTCACCGCATCGATTTGGTTAATTTTAGAAGTGACTATGACTAACTGGTTGGACATTAATTAAGGGTTTTTTGTGCCAATCTCAGATGAGTGTTCTAATCCTCCGAGCTCCTGTCTGAGATTAACGAGGATTGAAAGTCACGCGTAAGGCAGGACCAAATTCTTGCGGAACAAACCACACCTACAGTCATATCCTCGGCCACCCCTCTCCCATGAAGAAGCTCCTTGTCTTCACGATTCACGGTTCTTTAAGTCTCGTTTCTATTAAATTATTATAGGTTGACAGTTTCCATAGAAGTTTTGTCCCATAAATGATAATTGTATTAATGAGTACTGTATGATTTTTAAGGAAAGAAAATTACAATTGTATTTCAAATACATTATGGAAGTACAAGATGAAAAGAACAAAATTAAGAGAATATCAAACGTGTTTCGAGCAGATTCCCCCGAACAAACAATGTCGTGATAAAATGATATTTGCATATATGTGTGTGTAGGAGGTAGTGCATGCGTGTTATACTGCATTATGGAGAACATATTATTTCATCAGCTTCAAATTTTTTCTAGTTTTACTTAAACTACTGTTAAACAATTATTATTCTTACACATTCTTATAAAATTACAGGCTTCTTTATCTTGTATTCAGCGAGATTTATCATCAAGTTCTCATCATGCGAGCTGAAACATCTTACGGAATAAATCATACGTGAAGTGATCTTAATCATTTTCCTATCACCCTCAGAAACCTTAGCATTTGCCGTGAATTATCAAGACGGAAACTGTTTAATGATATAAGAGGATCAAAGCCTATGAGAGGGCGCACCTATCATGCCTACTTTCTTAAGACTATTACTAGTCACACCTGTTTCATTTACTAGCGCTTCGGATATTAGGAGAATGTTTTCGACTTCAAATCTATTCTTTCCACAGCTGTTCACAAATTTGTTTGTGTGTGTGTTTGTGTATGTGTTTTTTTCACAGTTACTAGTTGTTAAATCCGCTATACGTCGTCAATTAGCGGTCTTCCTAATGTGATAATTTGGGTTCAATTTTATTTGCGATTGTTATCAATTCCCAGTTTAGGTAGTCATTGAGGACACCGTGGAGCTTCCTGTGCAGGAGTCATGATTCAACGATGGCCGACTGCATTTTTATATAATAAAAGAAAAACAATAATCTCTTTATGCTATAATTTCATTGCACTACGAGCAAACTTAATATTCTATATACGTGAACTTGAATTTCATCCAAATTGTATGACATATTAATATGAGACATCCATCACGACACTGCCAGGAATTCCCCGGATGTTGTGAACATCTGTTGAATCTGATAGATTAAGAGCCCTACACAACATAAAGCAGTAAATATGCCGTGATTCGTACAAGGACATATCTAATTTAAAAGGATTGTTTTGCATCACATACCATCCAGCCAGTTGGTACTGTGTGCTGGGCGGTTGCAGCATTTGAGCCTGCTGTCAACCTTTAAGGCGCCACCCCCGACGCTTTGCTGAACTTTCGTCAGCGTTCCACGTGGTTTATCTCGTTTACTCTGCATCCCGCGTGTATCTTCGTCATCCCCATCTCCTTCTTTAGCTCGGCGAGGGCTTTCCAGTAGAACTGCGGCTTCCCCAATCCGTCCCGATTTCTAAATTTGTCCGCCAGTTTGAACCCATGCCAACGGCATTTGACACTTGGCTCCCGGTCAACTCGCCAGATCAAAGTACAAGTTTAGAACACCCGAGCATAAAAGCGTCTCCCTGATTCATCGATATGATTTGATAGAAGATCAGTCCATACTAACCAGGAAATCGGGGTAAATTTTGTTTTTAAACAAAGTAAATCAACATTGCTTATATACTTTAACTATACTTCCATATTTTCATGCTCAAATAACATTGAAACTCTTTTCCCCCGGATGGTTGGATGAAGTTTTCTCCTACGTGACATCTATTCTAATTTGCTTGTCTCCCTGTTAGTAACGAAATCGCGTTAGTGAAAAAAAAAACAATATTTTCTAACAACATTGATCAAATTTCCATTGGAAGCACTTGCGTTGAAAAAGACATGAATGATAACCTTGAGGACGCTAGAGGGGCATATTCTATAGTATTCCAGATAAAACAGTACACTAAGACACAAGACAATTGTTGATGGCTGCATCAAACATCTAAATATCAATCGAGATATCTCAAACGTCTGGATGGTGACTGCATCCTACCAGGTTTCTCCATTAATACAAGGGTGGATTCATTTATTCTTACAGAGCTTCACGGTAGAGTATCGACGATGTTTCAGTGTTTCTTATAGCTATAAAGGCAGCAACTGATATATAGTTATCCATACATAATATTTGTCATTATCTATCATTGCAGTAGTATTTACTTGTGTTTTAATCCTGATATTGCAGTGATCGCACTTGTCTTGGTCAAACAATGCCAATCTGAACCGTAGGACTTATTAATTCAATCCGCATTGAATTTGCCTCAGCTTCACAAGAGCATGGATTACCCAATAGGGCTCCATTTTTTTATTACCATCTCATTTAAGTTGCAATTGAGGTGAAAACCTCAACAACCTTGTCTTAGCAAAAAAAAAAAACCCGTTATTAATTATTTCTTGTTAATTCATAGAGGCTATAACCACATGCTCTAAGACAATACATGAGAGAAAAATTTCTTTCATCAAATCTTAGAGCCCAAGAACAGCCCTCAAGTGATAAAATGTTTGGTTTAGAAATCCTCAGCTCAACTCTTCTCAACAAATAATGACAGACTGAGCATGGAGTAGTGAATTAATCCGTGATCGTCATAGCGAACTATGACAAGATCATTCCACAGGAGATAAGCACCGGTTGATGAACTTTCCATTTCTGACTGAGGTTCTTTTTTTATATTTCGCTTGATTTTACGCTGGTAACGAATAAGCCTGAAGACAACCCACGCCGCGAAGATCTCGGGAGCTTTACATGTGAGCTTAGGAGGTCTAACAGACTTCCGTTTTGGGTGTAAGTGTATCATCTCTCAAAGTGTCTTGAGGGAGGGAGAGTATATCTTTTGCTTGCTTCTTTCCCGCCTAAAATGCATGTACATCATATTGAATGGTAGAAGGTGCCATGAAAGGAACTCTGGACCGAGTTCAGGGAGAATATTTGAGGGATTTCACAAAGAGGAAATATCAAAATTCGAAATAAAAGGTCAATTCTGAAGAGAATAGCTGTTTTGTATCTTATCCATGGAGAGAAAAGTGAGGCATTTTTGCACAATGTGGAGCAGAACAAGACCATGGAAGGTTTACAAGGTGAGCTTTAATGAAATGACTTTCATAAAATGTGTGATATGTTTGATATTACAATGTGATCCTGCTTTCTTACATGTTACTTGTTACTTGAGAAATAAGTGCTTGGGTACTTCGATTTAAATGTCAATTTCAGCTAAATTATTACCTTGAAATCTGAATAATTACACAAATTTCGGACGTAAACTATTGTGTGTGTCACATGCCGCACGATTACTGGTGCTATAGATTTAGGTAAACGCTATGCCTTCCTTTGCATTTAGAGTGTTCCGTACATTCGAATCCGAACGCATGGTACAAAGTGGTACACTTATAGTGACTTGACTAATCTTTTCGCAGTCATTCCATGTGTGAGAAGTGCCCACGCTTAGATGATATGATTTTGATTGCAACTGTCGTTTATTGAGGCAGAAGTCTAAAGTGTGCACATCACAGTGAACTCAATGTCATTGTTATACACGCATGTACCTCTAAAAAGGCACTTGACAATGCCACGTTCTTAACAAGTAATTCCGCGAATCCCTGGCAAAGTTACAAATATTTTAATTCTTTTTGGCACCGAATAAATTTCACATATAAAAAATTTCCTCGAATGCAAGGTTTAACACCCCAACCTCCCCTCCCCCACCAAGAAAAAAAAAAAAACAAACCCTCCATATATATATATATATATATATATATATATATATATATATATAAACAAAACAACATTTGGGGAAAACATTATTATATTAGCCGGAAGCTACCGGCCTCCGTTGCCAAACCACTTTTGTGCTGTTTTAATTTCTTTCTGAGTCAGTGGTTTAGGGAATGCCAAACTATCGTATTTTGTCGATAATAACAATAATAACTATTTGCTATTGAAATCAAGGTAGGTCAAATGTGCGAACCACTGACAACATCAATGTTCCAAGGATATGTCATCTCTTTGATCTCTGGCTCACTGCGGTCATTCGCCAAGTTGGCTGTCCTTCTCGGAAGATGAGAGGAGCGAAAGCCGAGGATGGCGGCCTGGCGTAAAGCTGCTGGATGTTCTCTCAGCTGATACCGGAGACAGCAGCCCTCTGCCTCCAAACATTGGTCTCAGAGACATTTTGATGGAAACCCTGAACTTTTCTTACAAGTGTCATTATCAGTGGTCATCTGTGGGAACTAAATAGATAGAAGTTTAAGATGTGTCACTATAAATGCCTATGAATTTGACATGTGACATTATCATCGTTATGTAATGATTATTGATATGGGTAACGATGATGTGCCAAGGACATCGTTGCTCTTACTTCATCTACAAGGCATTGGAAACCAGTACCCCTAAACAAATCTTTTACTTGTCATGTTTGGGAAGATACACTTTCCGGCTGCTAAATACCGTTCCTTTGCTGCTCACAAACAAAAATGTGGCAGTCGTATCAGTTTATTTAATGAGCAAAACATGAAATCGCTGTCAGAGATATACCTGAAATGATACTTCAGGTTATTTCGAGAGCTTGATTTCTAAACTCGATGCTAACAGCAGTTGTTTCGCACAGCATAAAATAATCCTAGTTTATTATTCATGTTTGATGAGATTTGGGCCAGTCTTATCGAGTAGCAATGGTGGCAAGGCTTCACCATAGCAACGCAAATGACGTGGAAAGAATGACGACAAACGTTTGACGCGGATTATCAACATTTATTATTGGACTCTTGTTGACAGCGAATAATCCAAAGTTTGAAAACACGGCGTGTGAGTGGATAATGCGTTTTTCCGGTCCGTGATCATTCGCGTTGTATAGCATCGAATACTCATGCGTCAACTCTACGGGTTGGAATCTAAGCCTGACGCGTACATTAGACTGCATGATTTGACATTGCTGATCTTCTAACTTATCATTTCAAATAAATTTTTTGTGTCACAATGCGCATTTAATACGGTTTATTTCTTCCATTTCTGGATGCATGTCAAGATATTATCACAATTGTTGTGAAGTTCACAAATCATTTTGAATTGAGAAACAAAACTGACATCATTAAGGCCTACATTTCTGTAAACATTCATTTGGATTAATGTCCACTGAAAACACATATTTTATAATGCATCCGGCGACATCAGTAAACAAATATACACTGTAGACATGGTTCTATAGAATATACCAAGCGGGATCTCTTGCTACAATGAATTATTGCATTGCTCACACAATCACGTTGAGAAGGACTTGTAAGAAAATGTCTGAAGTATTCTAAACACGTGTGATTTTCTTGTTGATGATAATATTTTTAATAGTGATAAAAAAACCTTTATAAGTACCACATTAGATGTTTGGTCATCAGCTGAAAACAGTTTTCCGCAAGATTTATCATTTTATGGGATAATGGCACTCTATTTAGAAGTATTTCGTTGCTTTTTCAAAATATTGACATACTGTTGCATTGTTAAACAATTACTCTGCATCGCATAACTATACGCTGTAACCTGCCCCGTAAAATGTTTAAATGTTTTCTTGTTTATTTGCGAAATGATTGTGGACAGTTCGCTTGTCGTGATTAGTTTCAGAGAGAGATGATATCTAGAACTCTGAAGTTAAGAAGTCAGGCGTATGCTGGCATGCAGTATTTTATATGTTACACTTACATGCAGTATACAATTCACAAGGCATTTGAGCTGGAAACTGGCCATGTCGCATAAGTGGGGTTTCACTTCGCGTATTATCCAACGTAAGATGGTACTATGTCATTCTGTGTCAATGCGTGGAGCGGCCAGTTGACGACGAAAAAGTGCATTTCTAGGCGGAAACTTCTAATCAGTGTCCATGCCCAACACAGGCAGGTGTAAGTCGACGAGTCAGTGCGTTTTCCTGACGACCGCAAACGTTTTCTATTTTAGTTTTTATACCCCGTCGTGAAAATATCGTAGACCGTCTGCTTGTCGTGATCGGTTTGAAAGAGTTCAAACTTCGAATTCGAACCTTGAGGCGCGCCCTTATGCATCTTTCCTTTATTATCGTTCATATTGAATGCCCCTCCGATTAGTATGCCTATCACATATCTAAACAAAGAGAAAGTTCATCAGATATTTTTAGCAATGTAATGATGGTCTGAAAGCAAGAAATATAACATACATATATTCTCATTCATGGAGCAGGATTTGTAATGGGAAAATGCGTTATAACTTGAAAAAAAAACACGTTTTATACATGCACGAAGACCTTGATGATATGACCAAATTGAATTCTTCAAAAAGTTTTGGTGCCAGATACTTATTGGAAAGTGTGCAGAATTCTACGGGGCTTTCTTAGCCAATCGGTATACACAATGGGTACAAAGGGCTAAACATCTCTTCAGACAGACAGTTAAACGTCACTGCTAAGATTCATTGTAGTCCAGTGTGTTCTTGAAATGACATCAGAGTTGTTAGCCCTGTAGCAAACACACAGCACGTTTGGACACTTCCATTTTTATCTTTATCTGTCAATTTTAGTTAATTAAATCACAGAAATTTAGGACCCCGCCTACCAATGTGTACTTAAGTGGCAAAATATCCTAAGACCAATTGGTTGACGTGAAGAGTCTAGGTGTAATCGGTCCACTTATGTACATTGTAACCTTGACTGCTCGGTCTTACAGCGCGCTGAATATCCTGCGTTTGGCGCTGATCTTTACGTACCCAGGTTGTTAGGACAGTAGAAAGCACCGTGCTAAAGCAACGCGCCAACGCCTGGTTCTCGTATAGCTATCCATACTCTATATTGACACTCAGTTTGTAAAAGTGGCTTTGTTTTACATAATATTCAGTCCATACATGTATGATTTACGCTTCGAAACACTCATTATCATTTACGATGATTAAACATGATTTTGACTGTGATGATAGTTTCAATATGACTAGATCCAAATATCTATGTACTTTAAGTAAACGTGCTTTTTTTTCAAATGCTGTCAACGTGGACTGTTTAATTTAAAAAAAAAAAATAGTCCAGACATGGAAAAGGTCTAATCATTTTAATAAGTCACCATAAGTCACTATATAAGGAAGATTTAGACGTTTTGGTGTATCGAAGCATAACCACTTCAGTTGTTGGTAAAGAGTGCTAGGATCGCTCCCTCGTGTTCACGGACAAATTCGCTGTCAGCTGCCGCATCAAAATTCTTTTGTCTCTTTCTAAGACCACTTCCAGTCCAGTGTACTCTAGTTTAATCACTGTCGCCAATAGCGCTTTTATGTTCTTTATCTAGTATTCATTGTCACATCCGTTGGCATCTTGGCTCTACTAAATGGGGCTCTTCAAAAGACTTACTTTGTTTGTTCCTGGTTTCTGAATGGGACCAATGAAAGTCAATGATTCGGGCGGGCATGGGTCTATCTTCCGCTTGAGTCTCCTCTCTGGTATGGTATTTGACTTTGGTGTACACTTGTGAACACATGACTGTAAAGGACGTGCACATAGATGCCGTAGTGCATGTTCCTGATGAGTTTGGCTCCCATTCTGTTCTGTTGAGTTTCGAGTGGAAAATCGATGTTCTTTCACGAGATTAATGTATATCGGCCGAGACCCTCCGTGGATAGGTCCCCGAACGGCTCCGGTGATGAGGATGAGCGTGGACGGTTTAGACGGAATTCATTCATGGTAATGGTATCTTTTCGTGTTGTCAATATGTATCTTAACCCATTGAAGGGTATAAAATCCCAATGATACTGTGGCAGGTGTATTTGTGAAGTGCATGGTATAGGAACGGATTATGGTGTTTTGTTAAATGAAGGAAGCATTCCTTCTTTCTTTTACTTTTAATCATACATAATCCACGTGGAACGCGCGAGACCTGCTTGCTATAATGCAGGCAATGTTTGAAATATGGAAACATTTGTTTATTTGCATTTTTTCTTATTCTGGAGCCTTGAATGATAAAGGCACATAATGTTTATGGGTACAATGGGGTTTTCTAGTATATAAAAATAGCTCCTATAGAGCCTGATCTCAGAATATGGCTAAATGTAACTATTATGCAAACGTCTGGATGTGATGCTGATGATGGCGATGTCCGGTCAACTTTCTGAAGATTCTGAAGACGGACGAAGTGTGTGCATAGAATTTGACATGTAACACTCCTAGGAAGATTGCTATACCAAGGAGGCTTAAGAGTTGGAGTTCCAACTGGCTGTAATTATTCAAACAGTTGTCAGATTTCTGTTGATGTACCAAATAATGTTTACAGGTGCATTTGTGCCTTTGATGATCGATTTTCGAAGCCGCCGTCTTGCTGAGCAATCTGAAGATTCATTTTGAACGTTAACATAATATTGGCCATATTTTGCTTATTATTCATCAAATGAAATGAAATTTCACTTAATGATAAAGCATGTAAGACAAAAATCAATCCCGTGCAGAAATTTGTGCAAAAGTGTAAATCAGAGCTGTATCATGTGAAAATATTTAAAACTGTACCATTCTGGAAAGCCGGTTTTATCACTTTTCCGCTTGATTCCGACAAATAAAACTGACCTGGAATAATCTTCAAATATAATTCTTTATTGATAGATATATCAGATTAGTGCCCGGGAATGCCCAGTCGAGTAATTTCTTATTTCAGCATTTTTTGCGCAATTTCTATTCGCACATCCTCATGTCTGTACCACCTATCTTGTATAAGAAGGGATAGCGAAAAGTAATTACCATCACAAATACATATCTTCCTTAGAAAGTGGCAGGTGATTATGCAATGAGACACGAGTCAATTGTCTTCCTATCTGCGTGGCAGATCCTGTTTTTCACATGCTTCAAATATTTCTGAGCGGCGGCATCGAACATCTAGAAAAGGAAATAAGACAGTTGTGACTCCATTCTCTTGAACCTCCTTGGCTTTACAGCTGTACGCACATGACTGTTAGTTGTTTTGTTGATTGTACTGATGCCAAGTTATACTTTGCCCCCGTGAGATGTTGCATTTAACAGACTGATGTAAAAACTCAACCGAAGTCATGCCGATGATGATTTTTGGGGTTTGTTTATGCTTTCACTTTTCACGTTGGTACATGAATAATCAGTGATAATTAAGGCGTTTTGTTCAAGAATCTTTATCTCTGCTATATAATATGGCAAAGGCATTCTTCGTAATATTGAATACTCTTTACATAGAAAGAATAATGACACAAATGATACTTCTCACACTACGTACAAAATCCTGCACGTTTAGGAGACGTCGCAAAGACGCCTGTTGCCTCATACTCACTTGCATACATTTATTTGTTCACACGCCTCCTGGAGTTAACAAAAATCATACTGAAAATTGATTGACGTCACATCTTGGTAGGCAGGGAAAACATACAACTCTGAAATGTGTCAGCCTTTGAGCATCTGCTTTTCTGTTCACCTTGTTACACTCTATATGACTAGATCAAACTTTATACATGTATTACAGATCCACCTTTCTTTATGGACTGGTACAATACTATGGTGTTTATGTTTAGTTCTGTATTTTCTTCCAAATTTGTGATCAGAGTATCAAGAAAATGCACTAGGCTAAAAAGAAAAAAACGGTATAACCATCCTGAACAATCCTTTTGATTGGTGCATTCAGCCAAATGTATGTAATTTGTCCAATCAGTTCTAACTATACAAACCTGTATACAATGTATATTCAAAATAAACGTCCTTGACAAAAGGGACGGACCCGACATCCGTGGATGCCAGAGGTCTCCTTCCTCGTCGGCTATTCCCATCATCACTGATATCCACCTCAAAATGGATCAGTATCGATCGGTTGTAGAATTAGCGATCAAAGAGGATTGGTGAATTTGTCATCGAAACAAACTGTGATGAATGAAAGAAAATAGATCTCAAATCAAATCTTTTCCTCCAACAGGGACGGGGATTGCTCCAAGAGAGTCCGGTCACCAGTCGAATCAGGAGGACAAAGGGCAACATGAACGGCCCAGCAGCGGAAGACGATGTGGTGGTCGATGCCGGGGCAGTCCGAGGTCGACCTGTCGACGACTCGGCGATTTCCAGTGAGTTACCTCCTTGGTGTAACGATCGCTCTTTTTTTTTCTCTCTCTCTCTCTCTCTCTCTCCATACGTATATATATATATATATATATATATATATATATATATATATATATATTCGTCTGCCGTCAATATTGGCCTACTCTCTTGTTTCGAAAATTGTAGAATTAAAAAAAAACACAACTATTTGTCATAATACCAGTGTTGTTGGGGAAGCAAATTTGTCATCTCCTTTCACGAGAATGCGTCCCACTTCAAAAGGGTACTGTGGTTTTTAGCTATATCATAGATGTTTAGGAAGGTGTCTTTGTGTGTTTGTGTAATCGTTTCTTTAAATCAGATATTGCGAAGGGGGAGGGAGGTTTAGGAGAAGAAGAAGATGTAGATTGTTTCCATGACAAAAAAGACATTAAAACACACACACACACTGAAAGGAATTCTCAAGACTTGAGTATTTCGTTCTTTCGAGCGAAAATTGTTTTTATAAAATTTGTAATAATTCTTCCTTACGTGATAATGTTATTACATGTGAACAGAAAAACTAAGAAGTGTTAGGATATGCTGATAAGGAGAGGCATGACAAGAACTAACTTCAATGTGATGTATACACCATACTACTGATGTAACTTTTATGGAAGCATTCCATTTGCATGATCATTCCTGATTGGTCACTGCATATCCGTTGGCATGGTAATAACAGTTTGACGCGGGTCATGAAAGACTCCAATTGCGCGACCCATGGCTCAATTTCTCTGGAACCTCACCCCCCCCCCCCCCCCCTCTCCACATGCATGTGTCTAATGGTCTCGTTATTTATACTTTCCATTTACTCCTTCTTTCTCGGAAATACTTAGTCAAGAATCCTCTCATTACCCATAGCAACATCAGCACCTGGCCACGATTTCATCCTTAATCACTTGTAGATTAGAAGTCGTGGCGATAATCCCACCAAGCACCGCCCACTGAGATTAGCTTGGAGACGCGATTACACTTGAAAGCCCCGCCTAGTTTTAGAAGCTGTCGCAAACTAGCCTATGTACAATTCGCTTTCAAACTGTTCAAGTCCCTTCTGATTTGTACTACGGAACACTTTCAGCGTAGGATTGGAGTTCCGGCAAGTCATTTTCAAGAACGTCTCTCTTTACTCTGCCTTGTATTTTCACTCCTTTTCAATTCTTTTGTTGTTACCGTTCGAAGTTATGAATCCACGCACTTACTGATGTGGACCATCTAACTGAACGGCCAAGGTAGCATACATGGGAAAAATTTTATATGTGGGACTGTTATTGTAAAGCTTGCTCAACGTACCGAGCCGATATCTCGAATGGTTGGTTCGGCCCTCATGGATATTTGCTGTCGACGGATAAGAAATATATCAAAAGAAGAAGAAAATATGCCAACTATAACAAAAGTACCATAACTATGACTTAACAACCACCAACAGCGAAAATTCGCTTGAAGAAACAAGGGGGTGGGGGTAAAAGGCTCTTTGATGAACGGTTAGAACTCAACTCGTGTGTTCGGAATTTAACGCGTAATATCATACACCAACTTCCTCTTTGTCGTATCTGAAAGTTGCATATTTCATTGTTACATCATCCTACAGAAGTTGGTGCATGAGATTTTAGCCTTTGTCAAAACCCTAGGTAATTCAAAGTGATGTCATGATTCTCCTATAGTTAGATCAGGTAACATTTTCAGCTGTTTATGGTATCCGAATTTGTTTTTCATTTGACAACTGTGCAATGTTGCGGCACGGACTTTTCCAAGGACGTTGATTTTGGAACACATGAGGTGTGACATAATTACAACATAATGCATATCTTAAAAACCTATTACTATTCTATCATAAAGGTTAGATGAAGGAGGAGGGGGAGGAGGAGGGGTCAACTTTAATGAAGAAATGTAAACATTCGTGTTTGGGATCGAATCATATCTTGATAGAATAGATAGGTTAATGTTAATATCAATGCTGAAACATGCAAATGTCCATACAATAAGATTATCGTCAGGTTAAGAAAAATGGAAACCTACTGCAGATCATTGTAGGCTAAAACATAGTCTACACATCTGCGGATAGGTGGAACTGATTACTGGCATGTCTTTAACCATATTCTTTCATAAAAGCGTCAAAAGAAAGCACAGAATAATACGCTCTGATGATGATACTCATATCAGTTGATATCTATTACATTTTACGCTGGATACAAAGTGCCTAGAATAGTTTTCTCTATACTATCCTCTGCTGGCTATAATAGGTGGGTCCTTTTCAGTCTGAGTCCATTTAGAATAAAAGTGAGTTTCAGACCGCAGCGGGATAATATGATTTCCATTCCTTTTCACTTGTCGCTAATCATTCAGACAGTGATGACACTAAGAAACAGGGGATCAGGGAGAAACAAGGAGTAATTCAAGCCACCTGTATTACCTGTTTCTTTGTTTTGAGCTTCCCTGTAGAGACGTTCGCACTGTTTTCGATATGCTCAATTTCAAAAATAGTGAGGCAGCGGTGACTGCACCGAGCGGTCCGGTAGCGGCGCATGACGCCAGAGGTTTCCCGTTGTGAGTCACCTATTAACGCTTGCATCCTGTCGACCAACCTTCCTTGCACGATGAGTTTCTTTGGAGGATGCATGTCCAATACTCACCGGGAGAGGGCGATTTTTACGTTATTGCGCATTCAAGAAGGAATGATTTCTAGCTGAACTTGTCAACCATGATTGCGTGACGAGCTGTAGCTTCTAAAATCTAAATAACTTATCTTGTAGCCAATATACAATTAAAAAAAATAAGAAAAGAAAGGAGTAGCTGCACTGAACCCGATTTGGTCTGTGCAGTGGCTTATGGGAGTCTACAATTTTAGATAGTATCACTGTTACCTGTACCAGAGGAGAGCCTTATTAACGTTATGGATGTAGATTGCATTTTCATCGTTATGTCGTCAAATATCCTTGTTATCATAGGGTTTATAGGCCGTATACTAATCAATAAGACTTTTAGTAATAGAACTGACTGTGGACACTGAACCATAAGCGACCTTTGGCATACTTAACAACAGCGAAGTACATTATAAAGACGGCACCACATTCTCGACGTGATGATTGCGGTAATTATCTCTAATTATATCATCATTATTGGGCGTAACGGCTATTCACCATAGTAAGACTTATTCTAATCACGGTTAGTCAGTGCAGCACATTGCTCCTTGTATCCAAACGAGGGGCGTTGGTGAAGAAGCACCAAACGGAACGACCGGATACTAGGACAGACGTAACGGTAGCAACTAGGTACACTCCCCCTGAACGCATCGGGTCAGGGTCTCTAGCGGAGAAGTGAAAAACACGCGAGTTCACGTGCGCACAGCATGACTTCAGATATGATAGTGTGATGACGGGAAGCCGGCAAGAGAGCAAACGCAACTGACCACTTGACGGCAATTAAAAGTATTTCCTCCAGTAAATCGCGATCGATTGCGGCAGGAGCTCCGGCTGTCAGGGGACATTAGCGAGACGTCTTGACTGTGTGCAAGTCAATCCCGTGGCGCAGTAGCGTCAAAGAGGGCGACAACTTGTGAATAAATCCTCGTCGTCTACTTCACACCTTAGCGTCAGTTGGCAGTCACAAACCCCCACACCTTTGCATCGTGACGTGATAAATGCCTCGCACATAGTGTTACATACAGAAACATGATATCGCGTACATACTACAGTAACATGAAATCGGGTATCTTTACAGGAAAACTGTTGATTCAAGCACATATCACTCTGTCGTCATTATTCAGAAAGAGAACCTCCTTCCATGCTTTGTCCTAAAGGCCTTTATATTATTGTGTGCAATTTTAGTAGTACTTCAATATCTACATATGAAAGTAGTCAGCATCTTCATGCATTTAATATTCCATTCGAACAAAAAAAAAATAATTTCTTGCAATTCTCTTGACTTCAATTTTGTATGCCTTTCTCCATTATTATTTTGATTTCTATCTCTTCAACACCTTGTACATTTTGGTGTTTTCTTGTCTTTTTTTTTAGTTTGAAAACCACTAATGATTTCGATATTTTAATACAGTTATAAAAATGCGAGTTATGGTCGTAAAAAAGGCATCCTTTTGAGGTTGATATTGTTATAATTTCATATACAAGTCATTCGCATTATCTAAAACTAGTTAAGAATGAAACAAGCCAATTCCTGAAATTAGTATAATAACTTTTCTTTTTCAAACCGGACATGTTTGTTCTATTGCATGACCCCTTAAAACCTTTCTTTGTGTCTACCTTTGAAAATGTTGATATGGACAGGCCTTAATTCAAAGAATGAGTCGTAATCATTAAAAAGCGCAGTAAGAATATTCTAGACCTGACATGAACAATTAATGGAAAACTCTGTTCATAAAGATTTGCATCTGTTTACATTTTATTACCGTTGAGTATCGCCGCGTACATGACCCTGTCACGAAATAGTGATTAAAACCATATCCTGCTTCGTGACGAACTGGTGAATGTTCTCCCGATAAAATTTTCGATTTCCAAAGAAGATCTTCAATCATTTCTGGAAGTAAGCTTTTTTTATTTTGGAGCACCCTCCACTCTTTTTGAAGAACCTAGGAAGAAAAGAAAAAAAAAGTCGAGCCTTGTTTCATCCGATCAATTCGATATCAATCATAAGCATACACAAGTTTCTGACTGCTCCATTTTGATTGGCTGATACCTGACTTACATACGTTTATTTTTCTGACTTATGTTTTGTTGCATCTTTCTTTTGCAACAGACTCAGGTAGGAGAAATTGTTTGGACATTATATTTCTGATTGTTATTTAGTTTAGTTTTGATTTGCTTGCAGAAATAGTTTTGAATTACATGATAACCCCAATAGGTAGTCCTTAAAATAAAAAAGTGGCAAGTAGTTTCATCGTTCTTAATTCCAGAATTCCTTTTTTTATTTCTTATTCACATTTAAAACTCGCTTACATCTGGTCATTGAACTCAAGTAGATTAACTCAATGTGCATAGGCAGTGTGCACTCTGTTCATCTGATGTACCGATCAGTTCAACAGCAAGGCAGGAGTAGTTTCTGCTTTCTTTAAGGTCGCTTCTTCCAATAATCAGAAGGGAGGGATTGCCAATTCGGAGTCAGCTCGTTAAAGACATCTATTTATGGGGATTATTTGGTGAATGCAGTCTGGGCAGAACCGCTGTAACCTTTGAGGGTGGTCATGTGGTTATCACGCAGCCGTTGGTTAAGGAAGTAAGGTCACGCGGCCCGGGCCCGACATTAAATAGAGCTTTCCTGGGTTGTGTACTCAAGTGCATGTACTCAGTGTCCCTCGCCATGTGTTCGCTGTCCATGGCCATTTTGTGTCGACCGTTGGATGATGCTGGACAGAGGGACAGTCATACCTGCCTTAGCGGACACATGTCTATAGCGGCCACCTGTCTATGGTGGCTATTTACCTGCCGTATATAGCCACCCCCCCCCCCGAAAAGTCATGCTGTCTGTAACGGCCATTTGTCTATAATGGCCGGGTTTTTTTTTTTTTTTTTCGTCTCCCTTGGATAGCCGCTTGCACTAGGTTGCTTCTCTTGGATGTACGTGTTTGAAATTTTGTCACAGGGAAACATGAGCATGTACATGGGATAGAAACAAAATAATTTGTCTGGATTTTTGTGAAGTGTTTTAATTTCCAGTCGTGAAAATTACGTACACTCCTCTCCTGATAATCTTTACTGGAGAGCGATACTTATGACTTGATCATCCCAAGAACTAGACAATGACGAAAGGTCCACGAGTCATGAACTATTCACAAAGTAAAACAGGCCCATGAACTAGACATTAGGTAAATTAGGCCCACGAGCTTGACACTGGGCAAATAGGGCTCTCGAGCTCGACACTACTTACATTCAGCCCTATGATGCAATGTAGAGCTCGTGCCTAGTGCACATGTAGTGTCTATAGCTCTTGGACCGTACAGCTCATGGGCCTATTTTAGTTGATGTTGAGCTCGTGGGCCTTGTTCACTTAGTGTCTATAGGTCGTTGATTGCATGACTCTTTGGACGTGTGATTCGTGGGCTGCATGGCTCGTGGGCTGCATGGCTCGAGGGTGGCGAGCTCGTGTCGTGCACCCCTTATGGCTGCTATTAAAATCATTCCCGACGTCAAGCCTTGACGCAACTGATTTCTCCTGGAAATGTGCTTCATAGCGATTGTGGCCGCTCAACGTCAGGTAACCATGGTAATCAGCGGTCAGTGGCTAAACAACCAGCGGACATCCTTTCCCCTAACATCTTTGTTACTTGCAGTTTCAGCAGAAAGTTTAAATCTTGGCAGATTGGGACTTAAGTAGCAATAGGAAGTCACACGATGCCAATAAAGAAAAAGAAGTAGGCCTAGATGTAGAAGAAAAATTAGAAACATTCTTATCAACTTGAGAGGGAAATGAATATTTTGATTTAACGATACACCAGACAGATCAGAAATAGAAGAGTGGTCACATGTCCGTGATATCTTCGCTCAAGAGGGCATTTTAAACGACAGCTTCCAATTATCTTGACACATTTTGTTGCAAAGCTTGGTAAAAAACGCATGCCCTCTTGCTCTCTCTCAATAACGACTGAAGCAACCGACCAGTTGTTCTTATAGTTTCATGTACGGTAGCCTCAAAGCGTCACACCCCAAACAACAACTAGCTGGTTTCCTCTCTCTAAGACACATTTGAACTTTTCACCCCTCTATGTTCATGAGAGGAAAGAAATTGTCGGAGGGGAATAATTGGACGCTTCAAAAGATCGAGACGACGACGCAAAGCTAATGATCGGCATTAACTACAGACGCTACTCGATAGCTTATCTAATGCCACTTTACTGATATGTTTACTCCGATTGCATGACGACAGTCCTGTTATATTTGATCTCTCTTTTACTATTATTTTCCTGTTCCTCTATTGAATTAAATGTAGTTCTGTCTACTCAGTAACACTTAGGAGCGACACGATCTGAAATGCCGAATCAATTTAAACGACGCCTAATTATGTCGACGTCATTCTCATAGTTAAAATGTAATGTAGAATTTCCCCCGGCGTTCTCTCTTTCTCTGTGTCAAGTTTTATCTTCCATGCGCGCGTCGCGCCGTCGGTCATGTGCGCAACTGTATCTTCCCTGCCCATATTTGGAAGAACCGTTGATTTTGCCGCGCGTAATACGCTGTCGTATTATCGCGGTGTGTCACGATGCTATTCAGTTCCGTCTTATCCACAGGGACGACAAGTGTCTTATCCGTCCTATCCTTTCGACACATTAACTCTGCCTTCTGTCAGAATGCTGTCAAGCAGAAAGATAACATCGATTCGTCACTTCATTGTGACGTCAATGAGCATGTGTATAATACTACCACTTGGCATCCATAATACAAACACATCCAGTCATTCGAATTTGAAGGGACAGTGAAATCGTTCTGTGGCGACCCATCAAGCCCCCTCTTTTAAGTGCATCTTATCTACAATTTGTAATGTCATGTCTCCATGGTAACAAGACTAGATTGTTTGCATCTTCTTGAGATGTGTCTCTGAGTAAATCTCATAGAACTTCAGAAGGAACTGTCTCTTTGCTATAATTTGCATATTTCCTCTTTGTTAAAGTACTTCTTGACAACTACAAATTCTTACTATAAAGGATAGATATGGGTGAACTGAACATACGTCATTTATCATCTAAAATGTTATTGTCAAAATCTCATTCTACTTGAAGTAGCAATGCTTTTCGTTATCATTTCGGTACTAAGGACGCACGTAAGAGGTATAATCTCTTGCGGCCATATATTGAAATAGCATCAATCGTAGAAGTCGTTTGACGCAGAAACCCGCCTATTTGATAATATTACACCCAATGGGATTGATTAATTGTTAAAAACGCACCACGAAGTGCACCTGGAGGTGGGGGGGGGGGGGGGGGCGGAGAAGCCGCCCTTTTACGAGTTAGTTTGTCTACTGTACTGAGATGTAGAAGCACGACCTCTACGATCACTTTAAAAGCATTCTTGCGCCGACAGAGCCCCTCTGAAGTAAGCTCTGGATTTCGTTGGTGTTTTTTTATTTTTATTCTGGCACTGAGTGAGCAATTCTCTACGCGTAGCCACGTAATGGGAGTCGACTGTCTGTGGTTTGGGACCAGATAATTATAGACTTTGCAAGTAGCGCGATAAAGTCTCGCTCACATGCTCGTTTGAAAAAAAAAATAATGGATGTAGATTTTTTTTTAAACCTTGGTTCGTGATGACTGACAGTCGGATTGCGAAACAAAAATTGATTGGAGCAGGCATGCGCATGAGAAACAGCAAGTCAGTGGTATTTTGTGCGAGTATGTGAGATAATATACTAACGTATGGACGTGTAAGTACTAAAAGCCTTATCTACAGCACATTAATAGTTTCGACTGTGTACTTATTTACTTATTTTCTATTCAATGTTAAAAAAAAAAACATACGCATTGACCTATGACTCACATGTTCTCTGTTCTAAAATAAGCTTTGATGATATCCATCAAAGTTTATGTGGTGTGATATAATACCAGGTCAACAGTACATAGGATACAATCTAACAGTGAACTTTTTATCAAAGTCAGTTTTATATTTATATTTTTACGAGCATGTAAAGCTATTTTTGTCATTTTTAGATCAGATACCCCTTGGACCCCCAACGTGCTCCAATGTGTTTATTTAAGCGCCTAACATATGCCGAGTTTAATGTTCCTGAAATAATCTTTCTTAGACTTAGCTCATTGTGTTTTATGGTAATACTTCCGTGCTATCTTTTTGTTTTATAGCAGGCCTCTAAAAGAGATATTAAAAACTCGGGTGTATCTACAAAGAGGAAAAAAAGAAGTGATATGAAGTCTGTTAAAACAGCTGACTAATTCAAGGTGACAAGACGCGGTCTGTTCTCTTCACCTGTATAAAATGATTTACGGGGTTAATAGGGCAGCACTCCCATCATGTGCAGATAAACTCGTATAGCAGAAGATTTCAGAGTGCGGCGTCACGCCAACTGGTGTTGCAGCATTGCATTATGGGCCTTAGTCTGGCGCCATCAATGAAACTTAGGGAAAGTCTCTTCCTAAACCTCAACCTATGAGCGCCACATGTACTAAAGTATCCAATGGCTTGACACGAGAATCCGACCAGCATAACTTGTATGCTAAGGCAAGACGTCATCTACAGATGGAAATCAAGGAAATCCTGGAATTTTTAAAGATTAAAACAAACTACCTTTACAAAGAACTATTCCCTCGAGATCTGTCGACTCAGTCATTGTACATGGTTTGCGGGAGGAAATGATTGTAGAAGTCCCATATTTTAACGGACTAACAGAGGAAGGATGTCTGTCAGCACTTGGTATAAGTTTGTCTCATGGCTGACTTCGATATTTTGATGAGTAACTCTTCCGCTTAAGACATGCCTCGGTTTTTATCTCCTCAAACTTTGTCTCTTTGTCGAGGAGTTTATCGTCCTTGACTTCTAGGTAAACTCCAGGAGGATCATTTGTTAACCTAGCTACCTACCCAGACAAAGCATCATTCATGTCCTTTCTCTTGGCTTCTTTTGGAAACAACAAAATAAAATAAAATGATGAACTCTCAATTTTCTAGTCTCGCGTCTTCCCAGTTGTCATTGCTTGTAGATCTCAATGACGTCATATCTTTCTCATTGCTATTACTAGTATCATTATCATCATCATTTTCTGCCTTAATTTATCAATCCATTCATCATTGCGTTGAACTTTTTTTAACGCGATATGAAATTCAGATTATGTGACAAGTGCAAACAAAATATATCAATAAAAAGGTCGAAATTAAATATGGATAAATGGCATATTACGTGATGATGTCAAGTTTTGATGTAAATCAATCTAAAGTGTGTGTCGTTTGGTGCTTCTTTTCTTTGCAAATGTTGAAACCTTTTTTTTTCTAAAGTTAGATTTGTTATTTCATTTTCTGACGTTGCTCGAGCTAACCTCGTGACGAACTTGTGCGACGAACCTTACTTCCGGTTGCTTAGTCACATAATGACACATAACACACATATTTCCCCTGTCAAAATTAATTGATTACGCCGAGTAGGAAAATGCAAATCTTGTTAAGACAATTTTTCCTTTGGATGATAAAGCTCGTGCATTATTTTTTCCTTTACTGTCCCCTGTTCACGAGCAAGTTATCCCACAGTCACATGTTTGTACACGACTTGCTGAATTTAACTTTTATTCATCTTCTTACAACACTCGGTATCTTTTAGCGGGCCACGGCTCCTTTCTCCCCCTCGGGTATTGGGGGAAGGGGGCCCAGTAGAGATATCCGAAAGTTGTGAGATGACTCACGGACACGCTTGTCTCGAATTTAGGGCAAAACCATTCAAGTACAAAGTCATCCTGTTGGAAATCATGAACTTGACGGCATGTAGCTAAAAATAAAAGTACGTGGCGTGTGCATGCCTCCTGCCGTGTTCTGTCTGACAACCCCGTGAATAGAATTTATCTTATTCATTTCTTGTTGTTTCTCACATTTGCAGCTTTCTGGTGTCTTGAACATGTGATTAGTGTTGATCCGTAATTACTCTGTATCTACTCCTTTCATAACATCGTTATAATCTATCAACAACTTAAGACCCAGCTTTATGACTTCTAATTAATGATATATATCTATTTTGATTGTTCTCTCTGTGTTCTCTTGATACTGACCTGACTAGCTTATAGTCTACCCGTAGTTCACCTTCGTGTCTATGCTTTCTTTCCTTGCATCGATTCCAACAGACCATCGATCAGGAGAAATGTTCGTTGGTGTCCACATTCCCAATGAAGACGAGCGCAGGCGCAGTAAGAAGGGGCAGCAAAATGGGCACGCCAGCCCCGTCACGAACGGACCTACCACGCCCTCCACGCCCATCAACCACATCATGAGCTTTGAGAACGGTATGAAACAAGCAAAGTACACTCTGTGCTACTTTCCCTTTTCCCCTTTATATTAGCACTCTTATTCATTCCCATCCTGTTTTTTCTGCTTCTACTTTCTTACTTAGTTGTATCCGTCAATCATGTTCTCGGATTTACACACAGTGTACACCAATTTGCTTAACATACACAGCAAATGTAACCAGCGATGCAATGCGAAATAATGCATTCCTTTTCATTTCGGCAGAGCTTGGCGAGACGCCCTCACAGCGCGTACATTTCCTGCTAGGCGGAGATGGAGAAGGAAATAAGGACACGCCCCCTGTGTACTCCGAAATGGAAGAGCTGTTTTACGACCAAGAGGGTCGCCTCTTGGAGTGGAAAGAGACGGCAAGGTTTGTGGCCTCAACAGCTTTTCAAAGCCAGAGTCCAAACACAATTATATAAGATTCTGCCAGACTGCTTGAAGCGACTCGATTTCCATTCCCTTCTAAGGCTCGGTCATAGCTCTCTACATCCTGGCTGGAAAGCAGCATTTTCTGTGGGTCAGGTCTAGCTCTCCATTCAAGGTAGCAGACGAACAACTTCCGACAGTCTTTGGTTTTAACTTTGCTGAAGCGAATGTAAACAACACATGTAAACGATCTTACAGTAAGAAGAAATGAGCAAAACAAGAGAAAACAATGTGAAGGACAATTCGCTGCTGAAATTTACAATTAAATCGTTAAACGTAATACGGAAGAATCACAAACAGACTTAAAGTTAAGTTAAATTAATGTCATGAACTTTGACAACCCCTGTTTATGATCACAGATGGGTGAAGTACGAGGAGAACGTGGACCATGGAGCTGGTAGATGGAGCAAACCTCACGTGGCCACACTATCCCTACACAGTCTCTTTCAACTCAGGAAGTTTATTCGCGATGGTAGCGTGCAGCTCGACATGGAGGCAGAGGATCTGGAGCAGATCATTGGTAAGGTCGCCTCCAAATTGGCAACATAATTGTAAGATGTTAGTATGAGTGCTGTTAAAAATGCTGGAATATCGTTATCAACATAACTTGTTACACATCCACACCACTCCGCCCCTCCCCCCCCCCCCCAAAAAAAAAAAGCGTCGAAAAGGGTCTGCTTGTAAACACACTGCATCGTCGACGTTTTACGTAAAGTTTTATTTTCCAGTTCAAAACGCCATGTGGGATGTGGTAGGCTACTTGATACCATAAAGAAAGACGCCAATTTTGGATATGCGAAGCCCCTGGTGACGCCACGTAAGGTGTATGTTACAGTATAGTGACACCATTTATGGGTGCAAGTTTGATATGCAGTAGTATGCCATTTCTAAGGTGTTAGAACGCGGATGGTTGCACATTTGAGATCTCCTTATCTATTACATATTAATACACACATCAACTTTATCAATTTGTATGATGTATCTATCTTAATCCTTGTGTTCTTGTACATCATGGGTCCGAAATTTTTGAAATATTTTGATTGATTACTTTTCGTGGCGTTCTGCTGATCCCACTTCATGCAGACCTCACACTGGATAACCTCGTGGCAACCAATGTTCTTGAGGAGGACCAGCGAATCATCGCCCGTGAGGCCCTACTCACCCGCCATCGCCATCACAAACAGAAGAAGAAGAAGGAGCCGGAGAACAAAGCTTACAACAAGGGCCGCAGGAAAAGCAGCATGTTCCCTGGCATGGACCGTACCATGTCCGAGATAGGCCGGAGCCAGTCTACGGGCAACACTGGCGGCAGTATGGAGCAAGGTACGTTGAGACAAAATTCAAATCGAGTAGCTTTTCACGTGACAAGCTTTCATTGATAAGGCTTATGTAGTACAATTGTAATAGGATGCAGAGGAAGGGTCTTACCGGGGCGTAGCGACAAAATATGAACCCTATAGCGACAACAGTGCTGAGATTACAGAGTGGGGCTAACAAGACAACCGACACTGTGACTCTTTACTGTGTGTGCGACACTAACAGACATTTCAAAAACCCGTATATAAAATTGATTGCTGGGGATTGCTATTGAACGATAACATTAGTAATTTATCTATTAAAAAAAAGAATGCATGTGGTCCTGATTTGGAATCGGAAACTGATTATCTGACAGCACCCGAGGGATACAGTATCGTCATTAGACTAAAATATGGTATTTATAAGCTATAATAGGTGCACAAATGTTTATCAGTTGATGAAGAAATACGTCTGAGGTACTACTCTGTGCTGCTTTGTCACGCAGACGCAGCTTTGAAGGATGGTGAAATGAGGAAAAACTCCAGCGCCTCTGGGCTGGCCAAGATGTCGGAAACTGCCCGGCAAGAAAGCCGAGGCTCGGTCGGTCGCGTCGGAACATCGGACAGCCTTGACCAGAAAGACAAAGAGACGAAATTAGAAAAGGTAAGAAGGAAAAGGAGAAGACTCAAAAGAAGAAGAAGAAGAAGCAGAGGAAGATGAGGGTTAGAAGGATTAGGAATAAAACGATTTTGAGTTCAGACAGTTTAAAGAATTAAAACAAATGCTGTGTCAACCTGAAGTGCAATGTAATGTGTCAAGAATTAACTTTAAGGTCTTGATAGCGGTAAAGTGAAGACCATAAATTCATGGATGACAATAATGCACAGAAGAAAAGATATCGAACAAGACAGAAGAAAAGAAACTGGGTTATAGCACTGAAGACCGATGGCAGCATTCATACATAAATTCAGTTGTGCATTTTCTGATAATGAGGCTACGTACTCTTTCACATTGTGCAGTGTATATGGACTGATAAACATTCCATAGTGTCTTTTTTATAAGCTAACCGCATGAAAATGTCTTTTCTCAAAGAACCGGTTTAATCGTGTGCTTAAATTTAGTAATTTGACGGTCAAAAATACCCAATGGATATTTGTCATCCCCAGGCCAAGTTCCTTCGCAAGATCCCTGCCGGTGCCGAGGCGTCCAACGTACTCGTAGGCGAGGTCGACTTTGTCGAGAAGCCGATGGTTGCCTTCGTGCGTCTGTCACAGGGCAAGATCCTGTCGGAAATCACCGAAGTGCCGATCCCCACCCGATTTGTCTTCCTCCTGCTCGGACCGCCCACGCAGGACAAGAAGAAGTACCGTGAGATCGGCCGTTGCATGGCAACGCTCATGACTGATGATGTGAGTAGAAAACTACGCAAAACAAAGAAAAAATGAGCGCTATTCTTGCTGCTATCTCGCGTTTGTGTTTTTAATATAACTGGTTTATTTGTTTCGTGACTCGTTAGATTGACTTGTTTTCTGTTTGGAGTATCTGATATCTAATATCTTCTCAAAACATCTCATCATGCAGGTCTTTCACGAAGTGGCCTACAAGGCAAGGGACAGAGAAGATCTCCTAGCTGGTCTCGATGAGTTCCTGGAACAAGTTACCGTCCTCCCACCAGGTGAGATCTGCAGAACCTGACAGATCTTGTTGAATCGCAAAAATTAGAAAGAAATTAAAGAGAGAAACATGTTTAAACAATCATTAAGTTAAGTGTTCAGATACTTATAACCAGGCAACAAAGTTTTCTTCCCTTGCTGTGTCTGTCTCTAATGATTGGTGAAAGATGCCCACAATTCTCAGATAATCAATAAGACAATATAACGCAGGGGTATAGTGAAGTTCCTCTATCAACAACATCAACGACATCATACCGTCATAAGTATAACAACTACATGAATAATTTACACTAATTTGGAATTTAGAAGTCTTTTCAGGCAAGCTATTGTGACATCTTCTTTCCATGTAACTTTTGGTGTGTCTGAGTGTTCAAGAGGAGGTCTTCATTACAAACCAATTCTGAAAGTATATTGACTTCGCAGAGTTCAGCGTAGATGTCAAGGACAGCTCCTCACGTCTCACTCCTAGACTAGAAATTTGAGCTGTTTCAAGAGCTACCTTGTAGTTGCAGTGCGGTAGAATGGTCCTCAATGCTCTCTTCTGGACCCGTTCAAGTAGACCTGCCCGTGCGACCGTAAGACCTGAATGTCACATTGGACATGTGTATTCAAGGAGCGATCGAATAAATCTGACAAACACAGACACAAGGTCGTCAGTAGACATGCTACATTGCAGAGTGTAGAGTTGAAATCTGTGAGGCGGTTTTTGATTATTTTTCTTTCCTGTTTTCTAATACCCTAGGCACGTGGGACCCCAACATCCGAATCGAACCTCCCAAGTCGACTCAGTCTTCCGAGATGAGGAGGCAATCCCAGCACTTTATGCATCCGTCGGATCTCATCAAGCACGAGGACGATGCCAAGTTTGAACTGAAGAGAACCGGCAGGTGAGAACAGGGTCACTATTTTGAGAGGGAAACGGAATGATAGAAAAAAGTAAATTAGTCTAATCAGGACAGGCAGATGTCGTATCACTCGATACGGTATGTGAGTACATTTTTTTTTCGATCAAGTTAGGGACAAGATTTACTGAGTTCGTTTGTATTTTCCCCGCCTTTTCGTCTTCACGTTCCAGACTGTTTGGTGGTCTGATCAATGATATCAAGACGAAGGCACCATTTTTCCTGAGTGACTACCTGGACGCCCTCAACCTCCAATGTTTGGCCTCTTTTATCTTCATGTACATCGCCTGCATCACGCCCATCATTACCTTCGGAGGGTTGCTAGGTGACGCCACGGACGACTACATCGTAAGTTTTCTGAATTTTGCAAATCAAAGACTACCATGTTTTGTTAATTTTCACCGATTTCATCTTTTCGGTTGTCGTTCTGTGATGCCCTTCTCACGCGTCTACCCTGGTTTCGTTCTTTTGCAAGAAGTTTTATCAGTTTCTTGGATGGTTTTATCATCATCTTGGTTGCCAGGCTGCCTTTGAGAGTCTGATTGGAGCAGCCATCTGTGGAGTGATCTACCATCTCTTCTCTGGCCAACCTCTCACCATCATTGGGAGTACAGGCCCCATCCTCATCTTCGAGACCATCATGTACCAGTTATGCAGGTAGGACAAGATTCCAAAATACCAAATCCTTCTTCTTATATCAGATATTGTTTTTTTCTGTACAGCAGACGTATCTAAATAGAGTGTCGTTTTTATCTTCTGCAGTTATTTTTTTTTCTTTTTAGGAGGCAGGGTTACACCAGATTAAATGTATTTACGGAAGGTCAAGGATTTCTGGTTTATTGAATGATCTATAGTGGTTCATTTAAGATAACAGTATATTTTTAGGGGTAGATAATGATTGATCATTTATTGTTCTCATCAGTAACTTTGGGATCGACTACATCTCCTTCCGAGTCTGGATCGGGTTCTGGACCTGTGTGATCTGCGTCATCCTGGTTGCTACGGATGCCAGCGCGCTGGTGCGGTACTTCACCAGGTTCACTGAAGAGGCCTTCTCCTCTCTCATCTCCTTCATCTTCATCGTCGAGGCCTTCGAAAACCTGATCGAGATCAACCACGAGTACCCCATGAAAACGTGAGTTACGCAAAGAGAGAGAAAGAATTCTAACCATGCTGAATCTGGTGAAGAGGTTGCTACTTTGATACCTATTCTTCCTAAACGCTATTAAGTTTTTACACTGAATACAGAACAAGAATTTCCTTATTCATTTTGCACAATTTCATACTCTATCCTCCTTTTCGGTCGTAAGTAATGTTGTGTGTGTGTGTGTGTGTGTGTGTGTGTGTGTGTGTGTCTTCAGTTATTCATTTGCAATACATGCAGTAGATGTTTTAGAATATACGTGAAGTCGTGCCTCGGTGACGTCCAGTCGCCTTTAATCAGGCTTGCTTGTTGACGATACTCTCGCACTGTCTTCTGCTTTTCAACGCGAACGTGAAACATAGCAATTGCAGATATACAAGGCGTGTGTGATCCATACCAAACCCATTTTTGTCTTACACAGTAACGTCAAGTTGGGTGAGTACTTTGTGGTAGACGATCACCACATGGACAACGTGACCGACTGCGTGTGCGAGGTGGAGAATATGACCGTCGACCCGAACACGTACAACTGGACCGAGATCACCGAGGAAGACTGTAGCGCCATCAACGGTACCCTGTCTGAAGGCTGCAGCCATCACCCCGAGCCCACTCCCGATGTCTTCCTCTTCTCTTGCTGTCTTTTCTTTGGTACCTTCGTGCTTGCCTACGCCCTCAAGAACTTCCGCTTCAGCGATTTCTTCCCAACTAAGGTAAGCCCTCTCTTGTAGAGCTATGCCTCTTAATTGCACACAAAGAGACCGGCAAGCCTGGCTTCCATCGCTGTACATCCATTATGTCTATGACTGATAGTCAAACATAATAAGATCTCGGAGTATCTCGTTTTGGGACATTGAATTTCATAATAATATGTGTACAACCACTGTCTCTGTCACCAGTTTTGAATGTACAAGATGTTTTTTTTTTAACACATGATAGGTATGGACAGCAATCTAAGCACAAGGACATTATTAATTGTATGTTAAGCAAGAATGACAAACTAGCGTCCGTATGTGTGAAGACCTCTCTGCATCACTGATCGCAACACAGTTTTGCACGTTTGAGAGTCCTCGCTAAATCTTGGTCATTATTTAGCCTCCCAAACTAACTACGATTCAGTTGCTCAATATAGGCCCAAAACGGTCAGTTTTACCTTAAGTAGGGAATTGAGAACCGGGCATCTGCTATTCCTTTGTACCTTCCGTAAATTTCTTTTTATTCATCCTATTGCGGTCACCTATTTTGTAGGTGTTTTGTAATGTGTGTCCTATAATTAGAGTTCCCGATTTTCATTTAACAAATGAAGGGTTTCCACTGACATAGCCTTTTTCCCCTGTATGTACGTAGGTCCGCTACATGATCAGTGACTTCGGTGTCTTTATGGCGTTCATTGTCATGACTGGTATCGATATCTGGATCGGTATCCCGACTCCTAAGCTCACCGTTCCCGAAAACTTCCGGGTAAGTATCGATCGAGGGGGCGTATATCTAGTCGTGTTGCTAACCGAAAGAGTAATGATTCAAACCCGTTGAGGCACAGCATTGTTTTGATTTATTGTCCGATGTAATTGATATCCTGCTGCATTAAATTACTAACATTAGAATGATTGGAAGGCAGCAGAGAAAAAAACATTCTTAGATGTTGGTCACAGTACGTGATAATTATGGTAAATAACTGCGCTCGTCGTCATTCATTCTATTTGTGATACAAAGTGACCATACATAGGGATGTCCATGTTACGTAAGCTGAAATACGACAATTTTCGGCTCGCTCGCTGCGCTCGCTCTCTAAATTTTATATAGAAGAAGAAGGTGAGAACAAAATGTGATGATGGCGCGGATAAAATGACAATGTCTATTGTGTTCACACATGTCATTTTATGTTTAGCAGGCAAAATGTTTCACGGAGCAGCGGCTGCAATTTCTTTCGTTCTGAAGCGATCGCCAATTGGATCAAAAGAAGGCGCCAACGGTTTCGAAAATACAGGGGGGGGGGCGCCCAAAAAAAAACAAGATAAGAACAAAACGTAATGATGACGCGGAAATATACAAATTTCGGCTCAATCGCTCGTACTAATTTAGAGTATTTCTTCAAGTCCTCAGTTTGTTGGTAAAAATCGTTATCTATATAAGGCCGTCACTATATCTTGATTAGAATTGTAAGATTTGATAAGCAAAAAAAATGACAAGAGTTCCATGTTTTGTAAGCTGAAATACAAAAATTTTCGGCTCGCTCGCTGCGCTCGCTCGCCAAAATTTATCAAAACAAAAAGGAGATAAGAACAAAACGTAAAGATGACGCGGAAATATACAAATTTCGGCTCACTCACTCGTACTAATTTAGAGTATTTTTTCAAGTCTTCAGTTTGTTGGTAACAATCGTTATCTATAAGGCCGTCACTATATCTTGATTAGAATTGTAAGATTTGATAAGCAAAAAATGACAAGAGTTCCATGCTTTGTAAGCTGAAATACAAAAATTTTCGGCTCGCTCGCTGCGCTCGCTCGCCAAAATTTATCAAAACAAAAAGGAGATAAGAACAAAACGTCATGATGACGCGGAAATATACAAATTTCGGCTCACTCGCGCGTACATGGGGGACATTTCATGAAGCTATTTGTCAGATATCTCGTCTGACAAACTGTTAAAAGCTACTGAAATCCTTGCTTCTGATTGGCTGAGAGCAAATTTTGTCCGACAACGTTGTCGGACAAAATGCTTCATGAAATGATAGGGGCATATCACACAAAACTCAAGAATCATTCGCATTTTTTAAAAACTAGATATTGATATCAAAGGTTATGTATTTGTTAAATCTATTGTATTCCCTGAACAATCATGTGCGAAGAGAATAAGGAAAGTAGTTTTAGAAGAATGACATTTTTGGAAATGGTATAAAGAGTATAATGTAACCATTAACCGTAAAAGCCTGCAAAGACAGAAAAACTCACAGTACATAATAGTTTGTATAAACACACAGAGCGGTTTCCCTGGTACGTTGTCCTCCAAACAATCATGTATCCACGCTTGTCTCTCAAAACAGCCAACTCGTGAAGATCGAGGATGGGTGATTCCAATCTTCACCAACCCCTGGTGGACCTACTTTGCCGCCATCGTCCCGGCCCTTCTCTGCTCCATCCTCATCTTCATGGACCAGCAGATCACCGCCGTCATCGTCAACCGACGCGAGAACAAACTGAAGGTACGAATTCGACATTGATGAAGCAGGATTTTTTTTCTTTGCCATATATTTGGTTTTGTGTGTGTGTGTGTAGTGTTACGTGACTCAGTAAGTGAATACTGAACAATTTTTGCATAAGACACATAAAACAAACAAATTATCCCAAATGATGACTGAACTACCTCTTTTTTCCTTTCAATGATAAAAAACCCCAATATTATTCAAGCTCGACATATTCCTTTCCATGTAATCGTTTACTGTCAGTGGTTTGGTTTGTGTTTGGTCTTCAGTTATTTGATATTTCTGGGTCATTTTTCCCATTATCACCATTTGCAGAAAGGATTTGGTTACCATCTGGATCTGCTCGTCATCGCCATCCTGCTTTTCGTCATGTCTGTGCTCGGAATGCCCTGGTTCGTCGCCGCTACCGTCCTCTCCATCAACCACGTGGACAGCTTGCGTGTCATGTCCCAGACCACCATCCCCGGTGAACCACCAAAGGTCGAAGGTTGCAGGTAATTACCACTGCCATGGGCCATGAGTACCAGTGGCAGATCGGGGGGGGGGGGGGGGGGGGGGGCTCAAGGGCACGCCCCCTTTAATTTTTCATAAAATAAAAGAAATAATAATAAAAAAATGAGAAACCCTGAAGTGGCGCCAGAAATATTTTTGCACCCTCTCCCCCTTTACGGAATTCCTGGATCCGCTCCTTAGTACGGCTTTTACTGGAGCACGACAGTCACATTTCATGTTATGGCATGCATACATGGAGACATTTCAAACTATACCAACTCGATCAATTTCGTTATCCTCATCGCACGTTTGCATCTTGAATGCAAAGATCTTGCACATACGAATGCTACTTGTCTCCTGAAGTAGGTTGTCAAATAGTAAACATAACCTTGCGTCTTACCTCGTACTAGAATTGTACTTCAATAAAAAGCTAAGAAAAATTAGTGATATTCCGAGTCATGTCGCATTGAAATGAAATTCGATGGCAACTGGACGAGGCTGCATGATAGTGTGAATATCATCCGGACGCCATGTTTGAATCTTTGATCTTTAACCTTTGACATGTACTTCCGTTTGTCTCTCAGGGAGCAGCGTGTTACTGGTATCCTAGTCTTCGTCATGATCGGTGTCTCCAGTCTGCTCACCACTGTCCTCAAGGTAAGGGGTTACAAAGCTAAAAATAGAATCTGACGTCAAAGCCTCGTGTCTCAACCTTCAACATGGCTGTCCTTAAGTGTAGCTAAGTGTTAGCTAGTTTCTTGAAAAAAAAAAACACTTTATATAAACCAGCAAGTGATCTACACGCCAATCGTTTATATTAGCTATCACAGCTGACATTAAAAGGTCATAAAACTTACATAGACGCGAATATTTTGATTTCGTCATAATGTCGTACATAATTACATACATACGAAACACATTTTTGATGGTAAATATGTTGTCGACAAAGTGGCTTGATATATGCATCTTACTATGCTTCATGATATAATGACGGTAAATGTTCTTTATCTCTGTTTAATCTGATTTGTGCTTGCAGTTCATCCCCATGCCCGTTTTGTTTGGAGTCTTCCTCTACATGGGTATCTCATCGCTCCGTGGAGTCCAGGTAAGTCCGGCAAAAACGACATCCTCCGAAACTTATGAATAATCCTTTGTTTTGGTCCTTTCTATCGTGATTCCAACACTGATGAATCATTTAGTAATGACTACTGCTGTATGCGACGTCAATTTACACAGCCACTTTAACGCCGTAACATTTACTTTGTTAAAATTTCGTCTTATGCCAGCGTACGGGGTAGTTTTTATGTCTGTCGTTTGGTCTTCTGGTCCTCACTTCTACGTTGGTTTGTCCTCGTCCCCTACAACGTCAAACAATTCTCTCGCCTCTGATCCTTAGATGTCCATCGTCATTGACCGTTTCACCAGACTCCCTTTCTTTCTTTTTCCACTCAGTTTGTTGACCGCATCCTGCTGTACCTGATGCCGACCAAGCACCAGCCAGATTACATCTACCTTCGCCATGTCAAGCTCTGGAGAGTCCATCTCTTTACCCTGGTCCAACTAACATGTCTGGTACTTCTCTGGCTCATCAAAACTTCCAAGGCATCCATCGTCTTCCCGCTCATGGTAAGCTCAAAGTGACCCTCCTCCAGACCTTTGTACGTTCGGGGCGTCTCTGAGTAGACTACTCGGAGAGATGCGAACTGTTTAGATATTGGTACGAACTGATTGTAGTTCACCAACCTTATTCAGCATCTTGATGAATTACTAAGAAAAATAGTCAGATCTACTAGACAGAAATTCAGATCAATCGTCGTTCAAGATGTGGTTCATATAGGCAGAAATAATGCTTTGATGTGCCTTTTTTATATTTTCGTACTTATGTATTCTGTTGATTTCAAATTTGCTTTATGAGCAAAGTCACAACTCTCATTCTTAAACTCTGACCCAAAAGTGAATTTTCTTGTCAAAACTATACTTGTATACAAGTCATGTGGCATGTCCTTTTGTGTTGCTGAGAAATACATGTAGGCCTACAGCACATGATGCTTTTCAATACTTTTAATCGAATTTTGACACACTCAACACACCTCCTGTATAGGCAACGACACCAACATTTTGTGATTGTGCTTCTGAATTGTTTGTATTTTTCCTCGGTGTCAACCAGGTACTCGCCGTCGTGTTCGTCCGCAAACTGATGGAGTTCGTCTTTACCCAATACGAGCTCGGTGTCCTCGATGACGTCATCCCCGAGATTCAGAAGCGTGCCAAGGACGACGAGGAGAAGCAACTCGAGGAGGAGCGGGAACAGGTAAGAATCTGAGTCTGGCTGATCCCAGACCATTCATTGACTCCGAGGACATCTCTTGACCCTCATAGAATATGTGACGTCACAAATAAACATCACTAAAAGCGACATCACAAATAAACGTCAAACAGTTTGCTGCCATTTAAGCGCTTTACCGAATCTGATTCAATACAAGTCACTTTTCCTCTCCTGTCTGTGGGACAGAGCAAGATATCTTTTTCAGGTTGGATTTTCTGTTGTTTTGATTTGATCGATTCAATCGATTTATCTCTTTTTGCCAAGGGATTCCGTTGCCATGTGGAATATTTTTGAATATGAAATATGTGAGATAAGAACATAAACTTTAACACTTCTAATTTATATCCACTGAAATGAGCAACACTTTGCCATAAAAATCTCCATGCATTCATTCGGACTTAATCAACTTTCAGTTATGAGCTAAGATTGTATCAATTAGCAAGATTTATTTCATATTTGACTATCCTTCGACAATGCCATGTGCATTGAGTATCCATCTGAAATCCTTGTAAAATACTTGTAACCAGTGACCAGAAGCTCAAAGTAATTCATATACCTTTTTGAATTAGTGTACATAGGCTAAAACGATTGCATTTTTTTTTTATTGTTTGTCTTACGCCGTGGTTGAAACGATAGTACAAGCTCTCTTGCAATGGTTATTGCGAAACATACCAGCCAATTGACAAGCAAAACCTGATCCTGTAAGTAGTCTACAAACTATATACCCAGGCTAACACTATGATACTGGTCATCGGAAAATTGTGCGGGTAATGCTAACTGCGCTGATGTTGACAAAAAGACTAACCCTGTGTATTATTGTTTTAATGTACATTGGGATTTGACGCTTTGTGTCTTCAAAATTATCATGATGTTACATTTTACTAATAATCACCGTAATAACCTTTGTATCATCAATCTAAACATCTGTTCGTTGCGTTCATGTGTGTTAATGATAAAATTGCAGTCAGAAACGCCAAACTCTGTGATTAAATAGATCCGCTTTGAGATCTGTGTTTGTGTGTGTGTGTATGAGTGTGCTTGAGCCCTCAAGGTATGATATCATCAGTACCATTCTTTTGACAAATCTGAGAAAATTAATTATAGGATTCGATTGAAACATGCAGTAAAGATGGCTGTAAAATGAAGCTTAGAAAGAGAAGAAAAAAAAAGCTACCTTTGTGACAAACACGTCTTTTTCATTTAGAAGTCACTAATTATTAGCAGTCATGTTGAATACAAAGTAAATATGTCTGTTTGATTCTGTTTGGGGAGAACCATTGTTGTTTTTTCATAATTCCTGAATGAAGGAAATATTCTGCAGCATTCTTCAAAGAATATGAGTTAATAGAGAGAGTATACATGTCATACCTGAATCCCATTAACCAAAGATGTATGCTACACCAGGTTGGGAGGACGTCTTGGCCCACAGGGCAGGATTTCTCCTGAAAATGAAATCAAAATTTGCATCTACTTCGTACAGCTCATAAAAGGACAACCTTGAAGTTCGTCATCATAACAGCGATCTCTTTAATACAGCTTGTAATACAATTAACAAATATGATTGTTTTTGTTGTTGTTGTTGTTGTTGTTGTTGTTGTTATTATTATTGCAAAGGTGTGCAATGGTGGAAACGGTAACTGGTCGACTAAGTTGTGACTAACTCATGACTAACTACCTATGTCTAACCCTTCAGGTGACCCGCGCACGAACGGGTACCCTGACCATCGCACTGGAGAGCGGCCAGACTCTGACGGTGCCTGCTGAGAAAGTGACGTACACACCACGTGACAAGGAGGATACCTCTGAGCTGGAGAACGCCAAGGCCCTCAGCAAACTCAGCGGGTCCCCTCTACCCACCGTCCGCAATCGGTTAGACAACAACCAAGACCAAGAAGCATGCAGCATGAAAGTCCTGAAAGAATACCCTTAGCTGAAAACACCCCCAAAACTCACAGCCCGACAGCAGTGAGAGTTTAGGCTGGACAATTTATTGTTTTGAATATCATGATAACAACCAAGAATATAGAGATCAAAGACACACACACAGCCACCTTCATGGCTTTTTTTTTTTGGCCATGGCGAATTGAGGACAATATGTGATTCCGTTTGGTTAGATCTGGGCCCCATTTCATAAAAGATGTTAGGATAGCAACTCTTGCTGGAATGACAAATTCCATTAGCAACTACACAACCAATCAGGAAGCTGGATTCTTGGCGTTACCATGACAATTGTCATTCCAGCAAAAGTTGCTATCATATCAACTTTTTATGAAATGGAGCCCAGACATCTTGTACGCATGTTTCATGGTGTCATGTCATTCTACATATAGAAACAAACAAACAAACAAACAAACTAACTAACTAACTAACTAACAAACTAAATAACTAAAATGGACTAATGATTGCCAGTCTTAATGCCCGCTAATCCATGCATGATTGTAGCACATTCCCCGTGTATACTGCCTTTTCTGTTTTGTGTTGCCCAATGTTTATTAACTCTTGCATAATATGTTTGGTTATGCTAACTCAAGTACTAGTATTTAGTTTTGTGGTTGATATCATACGTGTGGTTATCGTTTAGTCTCCCATTTATGCTACTCTTTTAAATACACCTGCATGGTGGTCTGTTTTGTGTGTACAATTGATTTTGTCAACAGTCATTCTATCTCTTAACACATCGCTTTACAGTAACCACGTGTGACATGCGTTAAGTTTATGTGAAATGTCCTTTTTTTTTTGGATAAAGAGTGAAATTAACTTGGTATTGAAATTGACCGTGATTCGTTGTGATCGATGCACATCTAGTCAAACCCATTCTTTCCTGTACTCGTGAAACAAGTGTCTATGTGTCATGTGTATCACCAACAGTTATATAGGTCTAGCTCATGCCGCCAGGGAATGAAACAAAGGCCCAAAATATCAAATCCGTTTCAGTGTGCCTAACAGCAGAGCTGACGAACCATCATCTTCGTCATTCTCCTATATAAATTTGTCAACGCATGGTGGAAGTTGGGACAACTTTTCTCCTCGAAATATTGACCAGCTTTTGAAACCATGAACTAAGAATTTGAGACAGGAGACAATCTATGACAGCGAATAATAAACATACAGGGTCATTTGGGTAGGAAACAAAGATGGTTTGAAGAGGAAAATCAGACACAAAGAGCAAAAGGCAAAAACAAAAACAAAAACAAAAACAAAAACAAAACCACACTGACAACGAAGAGTTTTTATCAAAATAGGAAAGAATAAGATGACTCATAATGTATCACACGACAATACACCAGTTCCTTTTTGCGATGATGTGTTGTAAAATGATAACGGAATAGGCCCTACTATGAGAATAGGTGACATTTGGAAGTAACGAAAGTAAAGATCTTTACATATACAGCTTAACTTTGTTAAAATGTTGATTCTACTTCGCTTTCTTTGTATTTATTATCATGCTTATTTGGAACATGTCCACGAAATATTGTTGAAGACAGTGTCCTTTTCAAAAACGATAATCCAGATACGTTTTATTTTGAGAAAAAAAAAGTATGTCTACTGAAATATCGTAATTTGTTTATGTCTTCAACATGAAATGCAAGGGGCTGACAGAGTAGGTACGCCTATACAAATGTAGGTATCTTACTAGACAAAGTGTTGTATTTTTCGATAAAATCTGATTTGAATTTGATGTAAATGATATTTAACGTAATATTTAAGATATGATTTTAAATTAAACACAGATACAGTTTGCTACCAGACTGGTTGATGATTTATTCATTAGATTATTAAAAATATATATTTATAGAATATAATCAAGCTGCATCACACAGACTTTAAAATTGTCATTATTAGCACTACTGATGAAAAAACACCACACGAATAAATCAAACGGAAGTAATCACAGAAAGTTTGAAAGGCTCAGAATAGAATTTGAACGAAAGTAAATTTATGCCCTTTAGAATGAGAAAAAAATGAGACAAGTGAGTTATGTATAGGGAAAAGTTTACATAGTAACAAGTAGTAGTATAAGTTGTGCAGAAACTCTCAAGTGTTAATCATTCATGACTTTGCCTAATAAAGAAATACAACATAAAAGAGCGCTTACATGAATCTGTTTTCTCATTCTCGTTTCCTATTAGTTTTTATCATAAGATGTATAACAGGGACTAAAGGGGCATGATGTTTGACACAATATCAACCCATGGCTTGATTGTTGATGGCTCTAGTTGTTCCATGTTATTAGCATACGAAAAAAATATCTTGTAGACAGCTTTACAAGTTTCTTTATGTACAGCAACATCTAAAACTGACTTTGTTACAATGAAAAAAAATAATAGTAAGGAATAGCACTCAACTTTCTTTCTTACCGTACAATTAAGTCGCGAAAGAGGTAAAAAAAGGTCTTTTACAGTTTAACCACTTTAACAATAATCCCAGCGTCGAACAGAGGAAACTGTCGGGTGTCAATATTATACAAAACTTGCTAGAAGAATAACATCATTCACTGGGTATTCAAGACGGGATGCCGAATCGTCTTTTCCGACCGAACAGTAACACCTTACAAAACGTTATGTCCATCCACATCCAACAAACTTGACATCCTATAAGTGCATGGGTTTTGCTTACATCGTCACATGTTGTTGGTGACTAACAAAAACAGTAAAGATTATTACCTTACTAGCATCGTCTCATAAAACTCTTCCATTCTTATACTTTGTTTCTCATGACTTGTTGTTTGCATGTTCAAAGGAGACAACGTCCTAAATATATTGTACCTGAAACTCGGGCCTTCCATTCCTATTCTCTCTCTCTCTATCTTTCTATCTTTGTTTACAACATCTAATTTGATTGCGCTGAGAGCTCCGTGTGCATGTATCTGTGAGATTCATTCACATTTCTTCTCAACTTTATCATCACTCAGACTGTCCTGTAGACTATCGTATTTCAGTCGGGACACACACTAGTTCACAATCTCTTACTAAAACATTCTTTTCACTCCATGTTTTCCCTCTGTAGACGCGCCGCGTCCAAAACGAACAAAGACGTTGAGGCAAATCCCGAAGAGGGTATCGAACTCCCGAGCGGCACTACAAGCTTTGGTGTTCAGGCTGACATGGATGTGGATACTCGATTCTAATGGATGAATGCAGATTATCAACTGCAAGGATTGCAGTACCAGCTTCTACTGACCAACTTTGACATCCGTCATCAGGATAACACTGAGCAAAACCATCTGTTAGTATCTCGACGAAAACATGGATAGTTTAAGAATTAGGAGCAGGTCAACATAGAAGATAAGAATATTGAATTATTCTCTATTATCGCTCTTCTTTGTCAGAATTGGTTGCTAGGGAAACAAGAGGATGATAAACTGAATACGCTTCCAGACATTGGATAATATCTAACGACTTAGAATTCATTCTATCAAGGAGTAATTGTAAGTTCGTTTTACGGTGAATCATAAGAAATTTTTCATCATCGTCATCCTTGTTATAACCCCTTTTTGGGGGGTTATTTTTCGGAAAGGCAATTCTGGCACTGTATGCATTGAAAGATATCATAGGTGCAAAACATTACTAATTTAATGCAATGTCGAGGCTGAAATTTTAATTTGTACAAATTAGATATATTGCCCTGAAAAGAACACGGGGAAAATAACGAGATAATCCAGTGATCAAGCAAGGTAGTGACACACACAAGGTTAACGCACACATGTGACTGATATGCTGGGTAGAAGTAAGGTAAATTCATTTTTATTTTCAGTAAGTTGCGAATGGATATGTAACATCCCATTTTCTTTTTTTAACGTTAGAAACATGTGTGTAGTTCTAGATGAAGATATATTCTATGCGAGTTTTTTGTACTATGCAAACTTATGTTTATTTTTGTATTGAATATGAATTCAGCACTTTTTAAGTGCATTTCATTTGAATGATGTGTGTCTTTCATAAATTGTTCATTCTATGATGCCGATCAATGTAGACTGTCTTATTCAAGACAAATTAGTCGTGTGTGTCTGGAGACGAGTCAAATCAAGTCTTTCATTCTTTCAAACTCGGACTTTCAAATACTTCATGTACTTCCCGTAGTCTTTTCAACATTTTGCATTTAATAACTTGCGACGAAGTAGTCTACTTTCGAATTGTGTAGCATTTTACAAACAGAAGCGTGCAAAATTACAATGAAGCAATCGTCGATTATCTTGTCTCATTGAAAAATGAATCAGTTCATACTGTAATGTAACGATGTAATGTATTGATAACTGCCATGTCTGTACCATAGTCCCATGTGTGTTTCATTCTCTAATCGTGTCCAACGTCACCTTACGAAATAAGACTGAAGACTTATAAAAATGTGCACTCGCATAACTTCTAGTGATGGAATGTGTTCGTAGGTAAGAAAATCGAGTGCACATGGATGTACAGATTGGCATTCACATCACATAGATCAGGGAGGTGTCTCACCTCCCTGCATAGATCAGCACAAATTGGTACACTATAGCTATTTAAATTGTAATAATGGATGACATTACAATGTTAAGAAGCTATTTTTTGTAAAAATTATGTAATGTCGCTTGAAATATTGTATTTTAAGACACCCTTTTTTAGAAGGGACCACTCATTTTAGGTGGAAAAAAGTTAACGTGCATTTTCACATTTCTTATTGAAAACGTGTTCACGATATTTGGAGATATTCATGCAGTCAATGTTCTATACTAGGATTTAAAAACGAACAGTTTACCATGGCGATGTATGGAAGCATTCTAATGTCCATGTATTCATTTGTATGCTTTGCTTGTTACACGAGAGTTTGATATCGAAAACCGATGTATTTATCTTACACAGCATAAATGAAAGAAAAAAAAACCACACAACACAGAAATGATTAAGCATCTACTCTAACTTCTAAATAAGACATTACAGAGAATTACCTCATAACGACAGGCATTAATTAGCCGACAAAGGTGCGAGAACAGCACAGTATCATTCTTCGACTACTACTACGATATAGACCTCATTATCTTACCGTAAGAAAACTTGAGCGTGTTAAGTCAGCGAAGTGACAAGAAATAATCTTTAAGACACGTGTGATGCATGCAATATCATTGTATTCAAAGAAAATATGTTTTGTTGTTATTATACTTCCGATCATAATGGCATGATTTTTATTCTCTCTTTTATTTCTTAATTAGGCAGTTCTGTTTGCAATGTTGTAAGCGGGGCTTACACCTCATACTCGTCCTTTTTCAGTGATGAAGCTATGTTTCTCGTTGTCATGCAATAAAATGATTCATTGTAACAAATAAACGAAAGCTTCGATTGTTTATGTTGTGCATCCTTGAAGATTCCTTATTTTCTTTCTTCTGAATATTCATTCTTACATCTGTAAATACAATCAATGACTTTTTTTATTACATTAGAGAAATAGAGTGTGTAAAAATAGAAAAGTATTATATATACTGGGCATGTATATATATATGTATGTATATATATATATATATATATATATATATATATACATACATATGTATATACATGTATACGTATATCTCATTATGTTTATGAGTCTTATAGACTTGTGCATAGAATATAATGAATACATGTATGTAACACCTTTAAAGAGAGAATTAATGAATGGAGGGGAGAAGAATTTTGTGAAAACAAACAAACACGAAGACCTCAAAGTATGCTTTGGAGCAAAGAACATATTTTATTTATATTCTCTCTATGACAACATTTGCATTTTATGCAGAAACATTACCTAAGAAGCTATCTACATATAGTACCATTTAAACGTGTACAACCACCTAATTCAACATTGCTAAATCAAATGTATAACACGTCATCTATATGACCCGATCAATCTATGACTACTCCTTTTTTTTTTCTAAGATAAAGTATAGGCAGATAAGTAACTGATGACAGAGAATAACCTTGGTATAGATGAAATTAACGAAATTATTTGAATTTTGATTTTTCTGAAGTATCCACGAGACGGTAATCACACTTGACAATTGTCTGAGGTGATGAACTTGGCTTCTTGCAGTTAAGAAATTATGATTCTTACATCACACTTCACATGTGTAGTGAATACAGATGTGAAGTAGATTCATGCCGAGGTTGGGATTTCTTTTCTTTTCTTTTTTTAATTGATATACAATCGAGTGTGGTATCTCGTTTGCAACATAATTCTTTTCTGTTTGATTCTGATGAAATATTCACTCTCTTTTATTTGATAATCTTATTTTTTAAATTGAGATGACTTTAGTAAGCTTTATCATGGTCTGACGTTTCACTGTAACTTTGAACATAGGTACGCCGAGAGAATATATGCATGACCATCGAGACATCTTTCAAAGCGTGATGGAACGAAGAGCCTATTCGGTCATTATTATCATTATTTTTATTAATACTGTACTTCTGTTTTTGTGGTTTCTTTCTGTTGCCATTCAAATTTAGAGAAACATGTACTATCTCGAAGAAGTTATAGAGTGAGACGAAATAATCGACAAACACAAAGACATAGCAAATTTAAATTCACAGTCTATTTCTTTTATATCTTTTGACGCTAGACCCTTGTCAGTGGTGGGAACTGACATAGGTATACACACATTATATATCTATTTGTTGAAAAAAGATGGTACATGTATTAGGCGATCCCAGGTGATTTTCTAATTGACTTTGGACTAGTAAACATAGTCAGAGTCTCTTATATAGCGCAGTGAGTTTAACTGGACTTGTGAAGCAAGTGCCCGTGTGGAAATAAAGTGAATAAATGAATGAATGCATGCATGCATGAAAGAATATGTAAACTATATGAATGAATGAATGAATGAATGAATGAATGAATGAATGAATGAATGAATGATGAATGAATGAATGAATGAATGATAAATGAATGGGTGGATGATAAATGAATGAATGAATGAATGAATGAATGAAATAATTACATTATGTGAATTTGCATAGTTGCTGTGACCAGTGATATCTCGTGAAATGAATATATGTAACCTACAAGACCTAACAACTCGATAACTTTCTGAAGCCCGATTTGCAGCTTTTTTTTACTGTTTCCGTCATTTGATTTTAAAACAGTGAACTTCAAAATAGAGTCTATACAGCTTCAATCTCTCAGACATAATGTGACGTGACGGGATACAGAAACACAATTTGCTCCTTATTTCAGTATAAGTAAGTCTTAACCCGACTTTGAACCTTAAACAGTGTCAAGTATTTGTCACGTATCACACAATGCATGCCTCAGAAAACAACGTAAATATACTGTTTCAAGAGAGGAATGTAATAAAATGGAATGATAGGAAAGAGTGCTATGCTGGCGAGCACGACTTGCCTGAACAAGAACGAGACATGAATAATTCATAACGATAGGTTCAATTGAAAAGTTGTCTTGAATCTTAACAGGGTGGCGACACACTGTCCCCAAATTGACACAAGATGGCAATACGAATAATGAACCTTCGCAAGGTTTTCGGGCAAATATTTTGCTTAGAATGAACCAATGATCAGTAAGTTGCAGCTGGAGCCTGAAAACTCCGCCAACGACCATATCACAGTAGCTTAAAATACCCTCATGAATGGCCCGATGTTTGTACGATCGGAGCCAAATATGAACATTGATTTTCTTATATCATGTGTCCAATTTCGGGACAGTGTGGCGCCTGACTTCCGAACACATGCTCACATGCATGCACACGCAGATGCGTTATACCACACACACACACACACCATGCATACTGCATCGCGACTTAGGCTTTTAAGAAATAATACATGACAGAAGCACCCCGATTTACCATGGAACGTTTCCAAAGAAACAGGAGATTGGTTTCTTCGTCTGGACAATGTACAAACGATACATTTTCCTTTTTATTAAAACCAACTTGAGATCATGTCATGTCATCGAACGGATAAAAAAGGTTAAAATTGTAGTCCTTTGCTACTCTATGTCTTTTGATAACTGCTTATAGACATAATAAGCGAATTAAGGCAACACACGGCAATTTCAAACGAAGGGACCTATTTAATAGGTCTTACACCCTAAAATGTTTTCCAACCACTCAACAACGCCACTAGCGTCACCTGTAGAACGAGAAACGCCATGTGTAGGGGTTTAAGTAATGATCCTCCGCTGTATGGACCACAATACGGGCTGGATGGGTAACGGGCACACTGTAACCACATAAAGGTACTGTGAAAAAGAAATCGATAGACGGTGAAATATTCTATTCAATACCCATACGTATTCAATCTTTTTTTTAGATATATAAAATGAAGGAATGATCAAAGGTGTTAGATCAAGTAGCGTGTGTTCTGTTCAATCAGTCTATCCTTTAAATTTGATTTGATTTATTTCTGCTTAATTCCGTTACATCAGATAGGATCATGTACATGTCATTTATGACAAACAGTATATCGACACATAGTTTTTAGTACAATTATACAAGACAAATACAAACATACTAGCTTATGGAACTTAAACAGAAGGGTCTCCAAAATAAGCCGAGGCTTGACGGTATGGAGACTATGCTTACCTACTCTGAATAGAATAGGGAATAGAGAAAGAGAGAAATAGGGAAGGGTATAGGGGGAAAAGGGAAAGTTACAGAGTGTATGGGTACCACTCCAACTACTTTACAATGATAGTAATGATGATAAATACAATATGATAATGATATTAAAGTTGACACGTTCAGTTGCCTTTGCCGGAGTAATGACCGAATAATATTATGCACTATGAAAATAATAATGTGTGAATACAAAATATCTTATACATATTGTTATCTGACATTAAACAAAATATATCAAGTTTGTTTTATGTACGCAGTAATGGTAAGGCACATCGTACACATACATGCTCATATAATATACATGATGTACCTATCCTATACATACATATACATACTCATATTCATAATATGGATAGATAAATAAATCGATATGTGTATGCACACATCCATGCATTATGTATCACGTACATATTCATATACATTTGATTATAATACAATAAAGGAATCAGAATATTATCCTGGGGAATACTGCTTAAGGAGGTGAAGTTTTACAGCCTTCTTAAATGAATACATAGTGGTCATGTTTTTGATTTCGATGGGAAGGGAATTCCAAGTGTCAGGGCCGGAGTGTCTGATAGAATGATGCGCGAGTGCGGTATTGGGGTTAAATAAATGTAAATTTGTGGATTGTCTGGTTGGATAAGAGTGAATCTCTGAATTTGACCGAAATATTATGTTAAATATTGGAGGCAAGAGGTTTGACTTGAGACAAAACATAAATACAGCTTTTTGGAGAAAATTTATATCATTTATCTTAAGGAATTTAAGCTGGAAAAACAATGGGTCGGTGTGATCTCGAGAGCATGCTCGACTGCACACTCGTATTGCTTTTTTCTGTAGGAGAAGTATACGGTCTGTGTTACATTTGTGGGTTGCCCAGATAATGTTGCAATACGATATATATGGTAAGATTAAGGCATTATACAGGGTAAACAATACACGAGTTGGTAAAAAATACTGAAGCTTAGTTAACAGGCCAACGTTTCGGGATATAGGCAAAATGATGTGTTTTACGTGATCATCCCATTTTAGGTTTTCATTTATATACACACCAAGAAATTTATTAAATATTTTCCTTTCAAGAGATATACCATCAATATACAATTCATATTCTGGTAAATCAGCTTTTTTACATTTAAAATGAATGAAATTAGTTTTGCTTAAATTAAGTGCCAGTATATTACTTTTAAACCATGTAGATAATTTCAGTAATTCATTGTTCAAAGTAGCAACTAGGTGGTTTAGATCAGCATGTGAGTAAAACACATTTGTATCATCGGCAAATAATATATACTGTAACATAGATGATGCGTTTGAAATATCATTAATGTAAATTAAAAACAATAACGGCCCTAAGATCGAACCCTGGGGAACTCCACATGTTACAGGTAGTGTATTGGAGGATACTGAATCAAAGGAAACAAATTGTTTTCTACATAACAAATAGTTTTCAAACCATGTAAGTGCAGTACCCCGAACCCCGTAATGTCGTAGCTTATATAATAATATTTTGTGGTCAAGAGTATCGAATGCCTTGCTCAGATCCATAAATATACCAATTACATGTTTGCGATCTGCCAAGGCACTCGATACTCTATCAAATAACTGCATTAGCGCGTGATCAGTAGAATGATTGGTTCGGAAACCGAATTGATCAGGATTGAAGAAATCATTCTGACACAAAAATCCATACAACCTATTATACACAATTCTCTCGAGTATTTTGGAGAAACTAGAGAGAATAGAAATGGGACGGTAATTAGTTACACACGTGGGATCATCTTTTTTATAAATCGGTATTACTTTAGCAATTTTGAAGGAACTTGGAAAAATACCAGAAGAAAGAGATAGATTAAAGATATGGACTGAGGGAGACAAAATACTACCTATAATCTGCTTAAGTAAATTGGTGCTGATTTCATCATGACTGACAGAATAACTATTTTTAAAAGCACAAACAATTCTTAATATTTCAATAAAATCAGTTGGGTTCAAAAATAAGGATGAATCTATTGGTTGTGGCAGAAAATCTGCGAAAGCACAATTACTCTTATCGATCTTAGAGCCCTGTTGTGGACCAATATGCACAAAATATTCATTAAACATATTACTTATATCTACCGGATTACTTACAGTATTGCCATCTTTATAAAATACTTGAGAATCAGATGATGATTTACTCTTATTGAGAATTTCATTGATTATTTTCCATATAGTTGAACTTTTACCTTGAGCATTATCTATCTTTTTAGAAAAATACATTTCTTTGGACTGTTTGATAATGCTTGTTAATCTATTTCGATATGTCTTGTAATTGGAAACATTTTCAGGGCTAGCTTGATGACGACTTATTTTGTACAAAATATTTCTTTTATTTATAGAATTCAAAATTCCTCTTGTTATCCAAGGTTTTATAGGTTTATTACGTTTTCTCCCTGCCTTGGTCTTGGGTATACTAATGTTGAAATATATCTCAAATTTAGCCCAGAATAACTGATATGCTCTTTCGGTATCGTCACAGGTTAAAACATCTTCCCAGTCTTCATTCTGCAAATTTTCATTTAACCTAGCTACATTTTCAGTGGTGAATTTACGAGCATAAAATGATTGTCCATTTCTACACTGTTAGAACGCTGTGTAAAATTTCGTTGTTTAAAATATTGTTGTTTAAAATTCTAAACAATGTTGTTTAAATATAGAAAATTGGAGCTTGAATGCCTTAAACAGCGGCTGTTTAAAAACAATTCGGAATGATTGTCCAAACAATTAAACATCGTTGTTTAGAAATTGATGGGCAAAAGTCATGTGATAGTCATGAACCAATCAGCGGGCCTGCATGTATCCTTCGTCGCAATCGATCGCCGCCGGGCGGCCACCGCGCCTCACACACACACTAACACGTACACGTACATCACACGTTTATGTACGTTATAGCTATACTGTAGCGCGGCTATTCATCATGATGGACGGAGGTGACGATGACTGCAATGCAGCTATATGGAGTCACGAACATTCTCAGCAAATGGGGTCTAGCTATAGAAGAACTTTGCCTGTCATTCCAAGGTATTTATTACATTGTTACATCGCTTCATGCCCATCTAGATCTGTAATTTGCATGATGTATGAAGCTGTCACGGCTCACGCTTTGGGTTCTTGGCCGGGCTGCGCTACGTCTCGCCTTCATGCATGTAACGTTCGAAACTGTATGTTAACGTTAACGTTAAGTTAGGTCGTCTGTAGACCGGTAGGTTTCCTACGTGCATTATGTTTTTCAACCAATTCGTGCTTGTAATAAGTTGTATAAACACTTGCATAATTCAATCCTTACATACATTTTCAAAACTTCACATAAAATACGAATTTCTTTTACAAAAACTAATCATTCCCATTGTTGACACAGTAGTCAGTACAGAGTAGCCGATTCGTTGTAGTTCTATCTGAACAGTAACACTAACAGCAGCTGGCACCGTATCACATCACGCACATAGGCGCAGTGTCCGAGTTCGATGATGTAGAAATCTAACAAGTATTAAGTAGTTAGTTTAATAGGCATAGGGTCTAACGTGACGGTTTAGGGCCTAGCTAGGCAATGCTAGGGCCTAGTCAAGGGCTAGGCCCTATATTTTAGACTGCTGTGCTAGTGCTAAGTTCAATTACACAATGACCTGTCTCGATCATTTCCTACCTCATAATTTAGAACTTTATATGGTCGGCTGTATGATTGATAGCCCTACAACATCCACCACCCTCTTGTATGTAATAAACCGACCGTGTATTAATTGGCGCACTGAACGCTTAGTACGCACTTCACTGCACGCAAAGCATATAAAAATGGATTGGCTTTGACTGTTGATGAGGGTTGAATGGTGTGGGAAAACGCGAAAATTCGCCGTTCATTAACAAAGTTAATGGTTTTAATCAAAGACAAAATTTCGAATATTTTCACCGAATCATAATGTAATGTCTATGGAAGTTTCTAAAAAGCTTCGTACAACACGGTGTTCAATACAACTTGGTTTGCCTGCATTGTCAATGCAAAAACAGCGGTCGATCTCAATAAGGAGCGTTACCGCGGGGAGCTGAAACGAGGCCACACAAGTTCGACAGCGATATTTTTGCCCTGAAACTTCGAATCGAAAAGGGAACAAAGGCATTTGATAGCCTAGCTCTGGATTTTCTCAATCACATAGGTCAAGTTTTTTGCATGAATTTCAGTGTTAAATATTCTTATCAAGCAAATAAACATTAGGCGGTCGATGAGTAGTAGGTCCAACCGTACAACCAAAATCTACTGTAAACATAATGAACCCCCTAAAATCCAATACTAAAGTGCGAGTTAAGTTCTGCTACTTTTGCTGGAGCAATTCATTCTTTACTGAGCATCATTGCCATCAATGATGCTCGATGAATTAAGGTCTACGTAAGCTTCCAGTAGAAAAAAAGGCCTAGAACCCCTATAGAAAATGAAGATAAAGACAGAAAACAGATTGTGGTGTTTTTAACGCACAATATAGTCTATGCACCACACGTGAACTTAATGCCTGTAGTAATAATATACCACCTTTAATAGTAGAGTTCTATTTGTTTCGTGTAGGTAGGTGGTTTGGAACCAATTTTTGGCACTTTTGTCACTTTCGAATAAGTTTCTATGCAAAGATTAGGAGCTTTCTTCTCAGTCTGTCAAGATTTCCATGCCAAACAAAGCACATTGTGCAAATTCACACAAACTTGTGAGAAAAATGTTTATAGAATGAACATTTTTGCAGAAGCTAATGATCATGCATAATTCACTCCATCATTTATGTTTTTGTTATTAACTTGAGTGTTAATTTTTTTTCCATTTGGTTTATAGCATTCTTTCTGGGCCACCCTTAATATGATTACAAATGCAATCTTGTTCCCTAATTTGTACAGATCAAGCAAGACTTCAGCCAGGAGATCATGGCTGAAGACAGGATGTTTGCAGCATGGCCATGTATGCTGACAAAGTACTCTAGTATGGGGAATCAAGATGTCCATCGTAGCAAATGCTGCTTATTCGTCACATGGGTGACACCGATGTAACGTTAGAAACTGTATGTTAACGTTAACGTTAAGTTAGGTCGTCTGTAGACCGGTAGGTTTCCTACGTGCATTATGTTTTTCAACCAATTCGTGCTTGTAATAAGTTGTATAAACACTTGCATAATTCAATCCTTACATACATTTTCAAAACTTCACATAAAATACGAATTTCTTTTACAAAAACTAATCATTCCCATTGTTGACACAGTAGTCAGTACAGAGTAGCCGATTCGTTGTAGTTCTATCTGAACAGTAACAGCAGCTGGCACCGTATCACATCACGCACATAGGCGCAGTGTCCGAGTTCGATGATGTAGAAATCTAACAAGTATTAAGTAGTTAGTTTAATAGGCATAGGGTCTAACGTGACGGTTTAGGGCCTAGCTAGGCAATGCTAGGGCCTAGTCAAGGGCTAGGCCCTATATTTTAGACTGCTGTGCTAGTGCTAAGTTCAATTACACAATGACCTGTCTCGATCATTTCCTACCTCATAATTTAGAACTTTATATGGTCGGCTGTATGATTGATAGCCCTACAACATCCACCACCCTCTTGTATGTAATAAACCGACCGTGTATTAATTGGCGCACTGAACGCTTAGTACGCACTTCACTGCACGCAAAGCATATAAAAATGGATTGGCTTTGACTGTTGATGAGGGTTGAATGGTGTGGGAAAACGCGAAAATTCGCCGTTCATTAACAAAGTTAATGGTTTTAATCAAAGACAAAATTTCGAATATTTTCACCGAATCATAATGTAATGTCTATGGAAGTTTCTAAAAAGCTTCGTACAACACGGTGTTCAATACAACTTGGTTTGCCTGCATTGTCAATGCAAAAACAGCGGTCGATCTCAATAAGGAGCGTTACCGCGGGGAGCTGAAACGAGGCCACACAAGTTCGACAGCGATATTTTTGCCCTGAAACTTCGAATCGAAAAGGGAACAAAGGCATTTGATAGCCTAGCTCTGGATTTTCTCAATCACATAGGTCAAGTTTTTTGCATGAATTTCAGTGTTAAATATTCTTATCAAGCAAATAAACATTAGGCGGTCGATGAGTAGTAGGTCCAACCGTACAACCAAAATCTACTGTAAACATAATGAACCCCCTAAAATCCAATACTAAAGTGCGAGTTAAGTTCTGCTACTTTTGCTGGAGCAATTCATTCTTTACTGAGCATCATTGCCATCAATGATGCTCGATGAATTAAGGTCTACGTAAGCTTCCAGTAGAAAAAAAGGCCTAGAACCCCTATAGAAAATGAAGATAAAGACAGAAAACAGATTGTGGTGTTTTTAACGCACAATATAGTCTATGCACCACACGTGAACTTAATGCCTGTAGTAATAATATACCACCTTTAATAGTAGAGTTCTATTTGTTTCGTGTAGGTAGGTGGTTTGGAACCAATTTTTGGCACTTTTGTCACTTTCGAATAAGTTTCTATGCAAAGATTAGGAGCTTTCTTCTCAGTCTGTCAAGATTTCCATGCCAAACGAAGCACATTGTGCAAATTCACACAAACTTGTGAGAAAAATGTTTATAGAATGAACATTTTTGCAGAAGCTAATGATCATGCATAATTCACTCCATCATTTATGTTTTTGTTATTAACTTGAGTGTTAATTTTTTTTCCATTTGGTTTATAGCATTCTTTCTGGGCCACCCTTAATATGATTACAAATGCAATCTTGTTCCCTAATTTGTACAGATCAAGCAAGACTTCAGCCAGGAGATCATGGCTGAAGACAGGATGTTTGCAGCATGGCCATGTATGCTGACAAAGTACTCTAGTATGGGGAATCAAGATGTCCATCGTAGCAAATGCTGCTTATTCGTCACATGGGTGACACCGATGGCCTTTCCCAAGGTACATTTTAAATAGTATTGCTCTGTGTAGAGATTCTAATCTACAGCCCCAGTACCACCCTTTCCTTTGTTGCATTTGAGTTGAGGTGAATTTATTAACAACATTAACAAAATACTTACAGTATGTACATGACTATTAAAAAAAAAAATTGTTGGACCGACAAATTCATTCAATGCTTGTTGATTAATTTCTAAGACTTTCGCAAAAACCTGCAAAAACTGAAGTGGATCTGTAATTTCAAAGCCAATATTAAAGAGATCATCCAGGCTCTTGATGACTCTGCTTTGTCCATCATTCAACTTGCATGTCATGTTCCCGTATTTGGTTTTGTTGCCGATTCGACATCATGAGCTTCCTTGGCATTTATCATGCACTGTTCGAGTGACACATTGCATGCCTTTAGATCTTCACTGATGTACACACTTTTCATGTTCTCTTTTCCTTTCAGACTAGAATGCCCAGAATACAGTTTGTTCCTTTTGTTTGCAATAAAGTGGACTTTGATCTGCCTGCTCTTTCCTTCTTGCCTTTTCCCCACGATGATGACAAGATCATGAAGATGAGATGTCCTCTTTCCAAATGTCTAAGCCAACTTCCTTGGCAACATTTGACTCGCCCTCAGTAAGCTCTTCCTCTGTCTCCTCAGCCCCCTCTGGCAGGCCAGTCAGGCAGAGATTGTCCCTCCTTAGCTCATGTTGGACCTCGTCCTGCTGGAACTGAATCCTCAAGAGATGACATGTGGATTCAGAACATCTTTAATTGTGCTCATACAAGCTTCTTTCGCTCCTTGTATCACATGCGGTGGTGCAGCTTTAATGACTGTAACTACAGCTTGGACAATTATTTGGGAGAGGCTGTCTCCTGCCCCTCTCTCACATTATAGCACCCCACGGCCACACAGTTGATGTACACTGAAACTTCTGGACGGTTTGTCCTTGCCTCCTTCATCTACCATTCCCCTTTTCTTCTCCACTGCCTGATCAACTCACATGATAATCAAGCTTTTGTCATTATAGGATAACATTAACAGAGAAGTCTTTTATGAACTATTAAAGTTTTTGTATTCTTTTTCCTACTACTTGGAATAAAAATCACTGGACCTTGAACATCCCTTGCTCTTGCTAATCTAATTAAGATATATGCATATTAACTGATCTTGCTTTATGCAATGCCAGAATATGACATGAACCTCCTGCAAAAGCCCAAATGTCATTCATATTGCAATAGTCTTTGTTAAGCACTTAACAGTAGTGCAAGATTATTCTTATTAAGGCACTGGCTGTCAACACCATTCGACTTTCTTTCATCCAAGTTCATGGTAACTCTGATTTCTGCTTTGTAGGATAGAATGATGATTATTACAGCATAATAATTCTAATGCTTGGCCTTACAAGTTTGGCTCTACTCATCCACAATTACTTGCCCGTCTTGGTAGTAAATGCCGTTGCCAGAATCAGTCCCTCATTCAAAATGTGTAGTATTTTCTACAATACCCTCCAAACAACTTTAAAACAGCCCCCCCCCCCCCCCCCCCCCCACAGTTAGTAATCCCGGTTGCAATCAAGTACAATATACAGTAAGTACATAAGCCAGCATCTGAACATGAGCTGATACTTGTCATCATTTCTCTTTATCAGCCTTGATTGTGTTAATATTTTTAAAGGGTATATTTGTACTTATCATTAAAAATACTCCCCCTGTGTCATGCATTTTGCTCCACAGAGGAAAAAGAGACGCTTGCATTCAGCATGCTGCCGCTAGTTTGCCGAGGCTGGACTGCGAGGGTGTGGGGCAAGTGCTCCTTTCAGGAGTCATTGGAGTTATTCTACGACTTTCAACCTGTAAGTACCTAACTGTTCGGAGGCTAATCTTCTAAAACAAGTGATGTGTTGCCCTCTTATTAAAATGATGAGATGGACTTTGACATTGCAATACAAAATATAGAAATCATCAAGCTGTGGTCCATAGTTACAGAAATTCCCAGTTTATGCTGTTTCATTTGTTAGTTTAGTCCATGGATTCTACATATTTATGCAAATTTACTATGTTGCTAATGTATGCTGTGAATCACAATAATTTTTTTTTAATGAAAAAAAAATCGTATATTACATAGTCAACATACATATTTACTTTATCTTGTGCCTGACTGCTCAATCACACACTTGTCCAATATCAATATGTCCTTTTCATTTTGATAAAAAGGGGAAAAAATTCGCATGAAATGCAAAATTGGTCCCAAATGTCGCCAATAAGGAATATTCCATTCGTCAATAAATATTGCACTTGACCTATGGTATCATTATATTCAGCAAGATGCTGGAAATATATCACGTACCACTCATATACATCCAATGTGATACAGGGTGTCTCCCCCCCCCCCCCCCCATACCAAAAAGAAAAAAGACCTCGCATACTCCTTAATGTTCCTACAATGTAAGTGGACAAAATTGTTATACTAGTATTGGAAAGAGTAACTTACCCAAAGTAATGAAATGCAATTCAGAAGTAGTTTTTGTTTGATAATACTTTTTGCCTGGGCTTGCCAGCAATAAAATTAATTGCCTTTCAGAAGTTCCCATAGGCCACACAGTTGAAAATTCATTCAGCCAGGTCATGGTTAGCCCTTACAAGAATAGAAAATTTAATACATGGATGTTATATACTACATGAAATACCCAATTTAGGGTATATGTTTGCAAATGAAATGTTTCAGAATTTGGCCAGGCACTTTAGTATGAACTCTACCTTGAACATTGGAGAGGTGTGGGAAATATATCTGTTCTGATGGACCTCATTATACCAATGCCTCAACCCAACACTTCCGCGTAGATTATTTCAAGATTTTATCGAGATGTATAGTTATGCATGTTTCTTTTCCAATTCCATTTCATTTTACAGGAGTGCAAAGACCTGGCTTTCTACATTGGACAAATTGACAGGAAGCAGAGACCACAGCCCTTCATCTTGCTGATGGGAGGATCCTGGAAGAACCACTGCAAACCTTTGTCATTAGGAAGTTTTGGCTACACGACGCGAAGACCGAGAATACGAGGAAGCGATCACTTGTGACAGTCCCTGTACTCTGTATGCAGTTTCGCTTTCCTGTGCAGGACGGAGGCGTGGGGACAGGATCGCTGATTGGTTGGCTGACTGGCTGGCTCACTCCTGCCCAGCATCGGGACCGAACGCTATTTTGGCCAAGTACCGTACTCGTTTTCCCCTGGACAGGACGTTCCTCGGATTTGATCATGTCCAGAAGCAAATTTCGCACACGACACGCTTAACTCCAGGCTGCGTTGTGCTTGCGAAAACTCCCTATTGTAGAGAGACAGGGATTCTTGTTTCCAACTTTGACAAAGGCTGTGGACTGTGCATTCAAAGTGCATTATGTCCTAGATGTAGAGTACCAGGCTCAATGTTTTGCTGCCTGGCAGTTCTTGGAGACAGTTGTGTACAAAATGCCTGGTAAAGTGACGTCCAATTCTGTGAGAGAGATCAGGACATACCTGAACTCTTCAAATCAGGAAGATTAGATGCGTAGAATGAGATTTTCATGGTCGTCAGAAGTTTAATTGACAAAGTTGACTTTTAGGTCATTCGTCAAAGCAAAGGTTTGGTATCTATGTTTTATTTGTTTATAACTCAATAAGTAATGGATACATGTCACATGGAAAGATCAAAGGTCATGAGAAGATTGTTCTATTAGTGGGTAATGTGGGCCCTTGAAAACTTGTGATAAAGATGGGCTAGAAATGAATTAAAAAGAGTATTTTGCATAGTAGTGACTTAATGAAATATTGGGCAAGATCTTCACAGGTTTATACTGAAGCATGACAGTCAATTTTCAGAAATATAGCAATTGTGAAATTAAAACCTCATATCTGTTGAGCATAATGGAGGTGACACTCTGTACTGAATGTGACCTTCATAAAATTCAAAATGTACTGTTTCATAGAATGTATATTTCCATTATGAATTTATTTCATTGTACATGTATATAGAGTAATCTTCATTACTGCCATCTCTATCACAGGAGTGACAGAGATGATCTTTGCTGGACAGATGTGCTGTACTTGGCACATCCCAGTTATAAAAAAAAAAAAAAAATTGTATGTGTTCATGGTAGCAGGTATGACTAAACAGGAGCAAGTTTCATTATAATTACAATGTACTGTATATGTTATTTGGTCTGTTCAGATATGCTGAATATAGGTAGAATTTTCACAAGAGATAAAACTTATTTCTTAATGTGAATGGTTTCTCCATCTGCAGTATATTTACAGTCATCATTGTACTGTCAAGGAAATATAATCTAATAACCCCTGACTTACTATTGCAGATGTTCCCCAAAAGCATTGCAACTGAAATGATTCAAAATGTTGTTACATCAAATTGAACATTGTTTAAAATGATCTTGTTAATAGAGAAGCTGTGTAGTGCAATACCTTCAGTAATATTTTCTTAGTGGGGCAACAAAGTACAGTATTGGGACAGAAAAGCAAATCCTTAGAGGGCCATTCCCGTATCATTTGTATGCTTCGCTTATGAGATTTCCAAGCGCATGTTATAGTGACAAACACTTCAAGAACAAAGTCAGTGGTTCTAAGAAAATCAGATAATTATTCCAGGAAATAAGACTCATTCAAGATTTATCTTGTCTTGTCAGGGTATGATCACTATAAAACTGGATAATGTGTCTGTAACGTGTGCATTGGACTGTAAAAGCATTCTGAAAAATTACATTCTCTGTGTACTGTTCATTCAGTTAGCCCTTTTGGACCCATCTGAGGACAACTGATGGTGCCCATGCACCCACACAATATGAGAAATGAAGCAACAAAATATTCAATGTGGCACAGGTATAGATAATCTCAAGCTGAACACATCCATGTTATGCCTAATAATTAATTCTTTAATTATTGCATGTTTCAAATTCAATTTGCCATTGCAGTTTAGTTGAAATATTGTGAAATGTGATTTTTACGGCATTAAGTGCCCCATTTGTATGTAAGTGGAATCAAAATGTACATTTGACAATACACTAAGCTTTAGATGAGTCGAGGTCAATTCAGCTGGAAAATCACTTAACTCAAGCATAACAAAAGCTCGTGATTTTTCCTCTGCAGTCAAACTGCATATTTTTACTAAATCCGTGCAAGTCGAAACATTTTCCTCGGTTCTCGAGAACTTCGACTTATCTGTATAAGAAGAATTGTTACTCTGCATATATTCTGAAAATGGATGAGACAATTCTTGATTGGCTCAATTTGTTATTTGTAATAAGTTTGCACATCGATGGACAGATTGACCGATTGAAGGTTTTCTAATGATACGCTGTCAGTGATATAGACAGTGAAAATGTGCTGTAATATATAATTGGCCAAAAAGATAAACATTTGTGTTATTGTGCTTATATACAAGTGAGTTGTACAGTAATATGGGATTAAGAACTGTTTAAATTCTAAACATGAATATTTAATATTTGCTTTAAACAACCCAGTTGTATAAAATGACTTTTAAACAACCCGGTTGTATAAAATGACTTTTAAACAACAGTTGTTTAGAGTTTTAAACAACTTTTTTTAAACAACTCAGTTGTATAAAATTACATTTAAACAACAGTTGTTTAGACTTTTAAACAACTTTTTTTAAACAACCCAGTTGTATAAAATGACTTTTAAACAACAGTTGTTTAAATTTTTAAACAACTTTTTTAAACAACCCAGTTGTTTAAATTTCTTTTAAACAACAGTTGTTTAGAATTTTTAAACAACAAAGGGTTAAAAGTTTAAACAACTACGTGTTGTTTAATTTTTAAACAACAGTTGAGCGATTCACCGGTTAACTTGTGGTTGTTTAAAATTTTAAACAACCTTGTTGATTTTTTTCTAACAGTGTAAATTGTCAAAACAATGCAGAGAATTATATGAACTTTAGAGAGAGTTGAAATAATTAATGTTGACTCAATATTCTTTCTTGACCCTTTATACCTGCCATTATTTTGCTATTCACAAATGGTATACACAAAACTCGAGGTACAATTAACTTATGCCCAAATAGTACTGAAACTGTGATGGCTGCATAACGTTTCATAAAAGACAAACGAACAAGGGAACTGTTTTGCTGATGTCACTGAGAAGTATACTCGACTCAAAGAAATTGGCCCTCGACGGAACCATTCTGTAACGCACGCTGAAATGATTAAGTAAAAAGAGGATCCTCTATTACGAAGCTAGGATTACATGAATACTTACGTCGGGTCTTCTTCACAGGTGTGGTTAAAGTTCATCGATGTGAGCTGTTTACGTAAGGCGAGCACAGAACCATTTAAACACGTTTCTCGATATCTGATGGTGACATAAAGTGTGAAACGATCCGTGAGTAATACACAAACATTAAGACATAAAACAATATAATTTCATTATTACTTCATATAAGTTTCATATCAATTTTACCCCTCAACCATCATGGCACTGGAATATGTTTGTGTTTTCTGTTATTTATCAAATAGGTGTCGGTGATCAAAAGTCATTGATTTTCCAACAACAACAAAATAAAACGAATACTCAGTAGTGAGAATCATAACAATAATGATAATAACAATAGTAATGGTATTAAATCTTCAAATATCGATGAATAATACGACTGACAATAATTCATATTTAAAATGGGATGCTTTAATTGCACCACATCAATGTGATTGTTCACCTCCTGGTATTAGATACTTCAAGTTAGCAGATAACCAATGACTTACTGGTTGTTTGGAATTGGCAGCGTGAAGTCAGGGATAAGGTAGATCATGATGTTCGTCACTTTAGCAACATTAAGGTTTGGAGCCTCAATCCTTGCGAACACGCTGTATCACACAAATGAGATGACAATGAACAAAACAAGTCACTTCATTACAGTGTTGGGAAGATAGCACATTGAATTAAATTGAATTGAATCGAATAACTGGAACTGCACTGGTCTTACACTCGAGACACAGTGAACAGTTCCAGCACGTATATTTTCATATTTCACTTGACATCAAGATACATTAGAAAAGAATACAAACCAAGCAATATACAAAATATGTTGTAAATCGGGTCATGAACATTGAGTGTACCAACTCCGGATAACCACTCCATCATTGATATCGTAACATAATACAAATGTATCACCACACTTACATGTAGATGACATCTACAAAAACGTATATGGTACTGCACAAGACATACCAATAGTGAACATTTGAATAAACAAACAAACAAATCAACCGACAAACATACCTTCTTCCAGTACTTTCTCCCTTTAAAATTCACCTCACCTATTTAATTTCTCTCTTACTTTGCTTGAAGTTCATACATATTAGTGACTGCGTAGACAAACTCATATAATCAGCTAATGGTAGGAAAATGTTATGTTCATCCACGTGAGCTTCATATCTTCAAAAAAAAGTCAAATTATAGGCCCTATGAAACGGTGGAACGACTTGCGCTTTCAATAGTATAACGTGTCAATGATAAACTGCATTCACTGTGATTGAGGGTAAAGCAATAATGAAATTGAGTACTGGGGTAAAGGTCGCAAACCTTCGCTGTATACGACCTGGTGCTGATACTGCAAATAAACCATGGGGAAACTGAAGCTGAAAGTAATTATGTATCCCAAAACACTTTAATTAGCCAACATTTTATGTCGGAAACCGAGTAGGCCATTGTATCCTCAAAGGAAGCATAGTCCCGAGACGAATTCAAATGCAGTTCATGACAATATTTTCTTTAAATAACTTATCAAATCCTTCGTACTTAACAGTCTAGATTTTCTCTACTCTCTAATCATCATCATCTCTCCAACGTGCTACATTTGTGTAGTAGAACCAAACACAGTGGCACAAAGGGAAACGTACGATAAAGAACAGTAAATCCGCAGGTTGATGTGCTAAATCAATGCCTGTGCAGTCATATGTAATGTGTGGCTCAGCTGTGCATGTTCAAAATATCAAAGCAAACAGACGAACAAGTTGGTTTAATAGAGTTCGAGTATAAGTGTGTTGCATTTAATGTGACACGTGGTGCTTTAATATGTAGAAGACATGCATACTTTACATAATCTATCTCAGTATAAGAACCTCGTTAACACGAGTCACCGACAAGTTCACGGGGGCGCACTGTGTGAACTTTATATTTACCTATTGTTGTTGAAGGCTCCTCCATCGCGTTGAGCGTTCAACACGACAAATACTTGTCCTTCTGCCTGAGTTGCCAGCTGAAAAAAAAAAATGAATACACCGTGATAATTAGAGAACTGCAACAAAGCATCAACGAAATAAACAAATAGGACAGACAAGCAGCACGAAATCATTTCCTTGCCAGAAACGGTGTCCGGAAAAGGGTTAAGGGCAATGACCCCCTGGGCATTACCCCGGACCCTCATGCCGTCAATCCCTCGTTTGAGGCGAGTCCCCAACTGGGGTTCCCCAAAGTGGGGTGCGTATATTTGTCGTTTGGGAGTTGGGAGTCGAAGTACTTGTCCATTGCAAATAAACTTTCTGCTCAGACGTGACAAACCTGGAGGCCAAGCCAGGGTTTGATGACTCCAGCAGCTGTCGTATTACGTAAGAGCATGATAAAGATATCTGCCTGTGGCAGACCATTCAAAGTGAACTCAATTTTCTCTATCCTTTCTAAAGTTTTCAATTTTATATTCTATTGAGAAATTCTATGGTCATCCATTTTACATTTCGAACGAAAAAAAAATTGACCCGTAAATAACGAAAATACATGAATAAGAAGGAGAGCATTGCCAGTTTGCCGGTGCTGACAATGTGCTATTTGGCAGTGAGTTACAACGGGGAGGTGAGACTACCTCCCTGGTTACAATCAGCCTGCTGAGAAAGAGAGAGAGAGGGAGGGAGAGAGAGAGAGAGAGAGAGAGGGGGGGGGGAGGAGAGAGATGGGGGAGGGAGAAGGGGAGAGACAAAATGGAATGACAATAGTTCCAGTCACTGCAGTACAGGCATGCTCTGTCTGCATACGCTGAATGTCTACACTCACACACACACACACGTACACACACACACACGCACCATGGAGCTACATAGCCCATGCCAAAACCAAAACAATCTCCTCCTCTCGCGGTGCCCCCCCCCCCCTCCTGTGGCGCTGTGGCGATGACTGATGCTTAGATTAGGCCAGGGTCAAGAAACAGGTGTTTTATATCTTTGATTTGAAGTCATTGATTGCCAAGATATGCACTGGCATTATTTACGGGGGTGTAGCCTCTTCAAACGAGCCCTGACACTAACCCTAATCCTAATTTTGAACCTAATCCTAACCCAAACTCTAACCCTAAACCTAACCCTAACCCTAAACCTAACCCTAATCTTTACTCTAACCTTCACTAACCAGTATTTAGCTGGGGGTAATTGCCTTCGAGGGGTAATTGCCCTGCTTCGCCGGAAAAAAAACAAATATGTGCAAGACATCATAAAGTCTTTGCGCGGTGAAATGATCAATTATCGCACGTTTGTTTTCTGTCAAGCAAAGCAGTGCAGTCGTCCTCATTAATGAACACATTTTGAGATAAATAGTAATACTTCTATTATCTATTATGTAGATAGGTCCCTGGGCTGCCACGTGCTCAAGCTTTTGCTTATAGTGGCAGTCCTTCTTCCGCATAATTTCTCAGGTAATTATTAGAAAATTTGGTAACATGAGTTATATTTTGTTAATGAAATTAATTAACACATCGATTTTCCTTCTTTGAATCATACTTGTAATCTGCTTACTGATATCCATGTGATATTACGAAAATAATCTTGATTTATGTATGAAATTGTGTTGGAAGAAAAATAAATCAAACAAACAAACAAACAAACAAACTTCTCACACACAGCAAAAACTTAAAGTTGTGTATTGCAGATATTCAAGTAGGAACACGTATAATTTTAGTATCGTATAAACTTCTCCTTTGAAAAGCATTAGAGTAGAAATGTTCAGGATAAATGATATCAGGCCAACATTATGAACACATTAAATCAAAGTTATGAGCATTCACTTTGATTTATCTACTCATATGTCATCATTTTATATATGAAGCGTTTGTTTGCAAAAAGCGATAAGTCCATATTTGTCAATTGGAGATATTTGTGATTAAAGGTCAAGAAAAACAACAAAGTTCAAGAGCTTATTTGCCCAAAATGTTCTGAGCTGGCGATGAAAAAACAAAGGCTACAGTGAATCCTTTCTTCAGAAAAACGCGATATTACTAAGTCCTTCAGTTACACTTTAAAGGTCCACTCTCTCTGTCCTCTTCATGAGAAGAATCAGCTTGGTCACAGGTCTCTTTGCGACTGACTTGTCTGCGTAACGGAGCTCGACGACGCGAACCAGCCCATCGTCTCCAGGGAAGGTCTGCAGGATTTCAGCCATTCGCCAAACGCCGCGCCTCTTGTCTTCTCCGATGACGAGCACAACATCACCCGCTTGTAGGTTCTCTGCTGCACGTTGGTTTTTCGAGCGCGGTGAGAGCTTTTGTATGCAGTCCATCCACCGTGCCCAGAACCTGTCGACCATTGCGTTGCACAGCTCTCTCCGCTTCCTGAAGTCTCCATTATACTGCGCACAGGGAACATCAGGGCTCGGAAGATCTCCTCTCCCAATGAGGAAATGATTCGGAGCAAGAGGGGGATGATCGAGAGGTGAAGATGACACAGCTGTAATCGGTCGACTGTTGATCAACCCTGAAATCTGCCTGAAGACTGTTTCCCATTCAGGGAAAGGCAAACGATCAGCTTTCACGAGATGCTTCATGGCTTTCTTGACCTCTTGCACCATGCGTTCGACAGCGCCCTGATGGTGGGGTCCACCAGGAGGCCCAAATTTCCACTGCACCTTGAAGCTACTACAGTGTTCCCTCAGTTCTGTCTGGTCCAGTCGTAGGTTGAGCATGTTGATCGTGTTGTAAGCACCACGGAAGCAGGTCCCATTATCACTGATGATGGTGGCTGGTGCACCCCTGATGCTGATGAAGCGATCCAGGGCCTGCAGGAAAGCTTGTGTCGAAAGGTCTTGGACACAAGTGAGATGAACAGCCCTGGTAGCCGCACATGTGAACACAGCACAGTAACCCTTGGCAGTAATGTTGCGGCTTACCTTCACGTTTATCGGCCCGAGATAATCCACCAGCGTTGTCTGAAATGGCGGTGAGAAGGGCTTCACACGACACTCTGGGAGGTCCGCCATTTTCTGTTCGACTGGTCTCCCTCTATGCCTACGGCACACGATGCATTCCTTCACCACGCGTTTGGAGAGTCTCGTGTCACCGACAACCCAATACCTTCTCCTCACTTCCGCCGCTGTCCTGAGTTGTCCTCCATGAAGAGCAAGGGAGTGTCCATCTCTGACAATCAGTAAACTGATGTGGCTTTCCCTTGGGAGGAGATAGGGATGACGAGTGTCGTATGATATCGGAGCATGGCGAATGCGACCTCCAACACGGTACACTTTTTCTCCTTCGTCGAAGAACGGATCGAGGCGCATTATGTTGGCATCTTGAAAGTTGATGTCCTTCTGCGCTTGACGTATCCAGTACAACTCGGCCTCTTTCAGGAGTTTGGCAGACGGCCACTGAGAAATCTGCTGGGTAAGCTTCTTGAGCCACTCTTTCTTTGGAACATCTCTCACAGATAACACTCGAGCTGTGACCATCTTCAGCCTTTGCCAATTCGAGAAGCTGGTGGGATCAACGATTGCGGTAGAGTGAGCCACTGCATTGACTTTCAGCGCTAGTGTCTTCGCATTTCGAACGTGGAATTTCTTCCTCTCTGGATCCGAAGTGTCTTCCTGGATGTTCTGCGGTGTCTTTGGCCAGGACTCAGGTGGTTGCTTCAGGTAAGTTGGTCCCTTGATGACCTCAAGCATTCCTTCCGCGGTGGTCCCTCTAGAGACGACGTCAATGACATTCTGATCGGTCGGCACGTAGGCAATGTCCTGGTGAGGGTCGAACTCTGAGGTGATTTCGCCCACTCTGTATGCGACAAACGAGCGAAAGGACTTGGACTGTCCACGCAGCCACCTTACTACAGTCAGACTATCCGTCCACATCTTCGAATAGGAGATGTTGAAACGAAGGGCATCTTTCAGAGCAACCATCAGTCTTGACAGTAGGAGAATGGCCTGAAGCTCCTTCCTTGGCATACTCGTTTGTTTGAGTGGAGTGAGTCGGGCTCTTGCAGCGATGAAGGACAACTGTACTTCCGTTTGTTCAGTCTCTGACCACCTCAACCAGACGCCGATGCCCATGGCATCTTCAGACGCATCACTGGCTCCGTGTAGAGAAACCTCTGGCAATGGCCTTTTCCCTCGCAATGTCTCAGGAATGAGACATCGTGGGATCTCTATGGTAGACGCTGCTTCCAAATCCACCTTGATCTCACTGACGATTCGACAGAGCTCAGGTCTGTCGTTGAGTGGCGTGTCCCAGTCGACATTTAACTGCCATAGTTGCTGGAGTAGAATCTTCGGCCGGATCAACAATCCAGAAAGCATACCAAACACATCATAGTATGATGCCGTGTGAGCCAACAACTTGCGTTTGGTTAGGAGAGCATCTTCCATGGGCTTGACTTCTTTTACACTAAGTGTGTCAGTCGAGAGGTTCCATTTTGTTCCTAACACAGACGCGGTCTGAGTGTCCTCCTCAGAGTCGCACACTTCCTGTACGTTTGACTGCCACTTGCGAATGTCAAACTTGCCCTTAGCAAGCGTCTCTACAAGCTTGGCTTTCAGATTGACGGCTTCCTCGACATTGGTGACCGATTCACTCAGATCGTCCATATAGAATTGATCGGTAACGACTTTCTTCAGTTGCTCATCATCGGGTGCGTGTCGATCTATGACATGCCTGAGTGTCACAATTGCTGCCGTTGGAGAAGGCCTGTCTCCGAATGTCACAGTAGTGAGTTCATAGACTTGAATGGGTTGGTTCGGGTTTTCTCGAAAGACGTACCGATGGAACCTTGCATCTTCCGGGCTGATCTTGATTGCCTGAAACATTTTTCTGATATCAGCGATGACGCCTACTTCGTTCTCTCTGAAACGCAGAGCCACGTTGAACAGATCAGCATTAAGGTCTTCACCCTTCACGAGGTACTCGTTCAAAGAATGACCTTGGAATCTTGCCTTTGCGTCGTAGACGATCCTGACTGGGGTGGTAGGCGAATCTTTCTTTACCGCAAAATGTGGCAAGAACCACATTTTTCTCCCAGCTTCTCTGTCTTGTCTAATTTCTGTGTCACTGACACGACGTGAGACACCTCTGTGTTGCAAGTCCCTCATCTGCTTGCAGTATACGTCCCACTCCTCAGGCCTATCTCTGAATTGACTCTCTAAGCCATGCAACCTCTTAACGGCGTAGTTGTAGTTGTCTGGCAAACTGTCAGGAGACTTCTTCCACGGCAGTCTGACTTCATACGAGCCGTCCTGACGCTGAGAAACACTTTGCTCCATGGTTTTGGTTGCCCCTCTGTTCAAGATCTCTGTTGAGCACTTACATCGTCTCGGTTGCAAGGCTGCTGTCTCGAGGCCGAGGAACTCCTCTAGGGGACCGATTGCCGATACGTTGACGTAATTAAGCAGAGCTGTAGGGCCTCCTGAACGTCCTCCTTGGATAAACCATCCCAAGGGGCATCTTGCCGCCACTGGCTCGTCAGGTTTTTCCCCAAGGATGTACTCCTCCCATACCATCAAGTGCGTGTTGTCAACGCCAAGCAACATGTCGACAGTTTCAGACGAGGCGGCGTGAATATCCACTTCCCGTAGATGGTGATACTGCTGGAGGTCTTCTGCTTGCACTACAGGGGCTTCTCCACAAGGCTTGTCTATTTCTGTGACGGAAACTGGGTACGACAAGTTTCCCCCAATGTCTTCGATGAAACAATCTAATAGTCGAAGCTTTCGTCTGATCCTGGTACCGCCAACCAGACTCAGATCGTGATCCTGGTAGATGTCTTCCTCGGTCTTGGAGAAGATGCCCTCTCTTACCAGGGTGGCCTGACTCCCACCATCTAAGAGAATCCGCACCAGCTGACGGTTATTTCCGTGTCGCAAATATCCCATCACAGTGGGGAGGACACTCTGTAGTGCGCCTGTGTCCTTGTTTGCGACAGTCTTCACACTCGCTGAAGTGGTGTGTGGACGTGTAGGTGGCACATTGAGATCCTGCGGAGATGACGAGCCTTGATATTTCCCTCCATATACAACAGGGCAGATAGCAGAGAAGTGTGAATCATCTCCACAACTCTGAACCTTGCATGGCGACGCAAACTGACATAGCGTGTGGTCGTATGGGGATTTCCCTGCAGGACAGTTGTCATGACCACATCTGCTACAGATGTCATTCTTTTTCATGACGTCATACTTTTCCTTTAGACTGAGGTTCCTGAACTTGATGCACATTTTCAGGAAGTGCGTATTCGAGTTGACATGAAGAGGACACTTGGGAACCCCGGAACGCTTCCCCTCTTTAGATTGGATCTGTTTAGGTGGATTCCGCGCTGCTGCATTTGAAGACTTGCTTCCTCTGTTTTGACTCATCTCACAGGTACTCGTCTTCTCTGGGAATGGTGACTTCGCCTTCTCTTGGAGTAGGAGCTGTCTATGTAGCCATTTGACCAAGCCTCCAAGGGAGTCACTGATGTGCTCGTCTCTGACATCTCTGTAGTAAGCGATGCGATGTCCCTCAGGCATCTTTTGCTTGATCTGACTTAGCATGATTTTACTATTCAGCTCTCCAGAGAGGCCGATTGTTTCGGCCTGCATCTCAAATACCTGCAAGGTTTGAACAAATCCAGTCATGGCATTTAGACTAATCTTGCCCTTGATTTCGTACGGCTTCAGGTTTTCCAAGTCACGGAGTAGACTGTCGACAACTCTGTCTTGGTCTCCGTACTTCTCATCAAGTACCTGCCAAGCCCTCTGCACATTAATGCAACCCTTTATCATGTTTCGTTCGCGAGCATTAATCATGGCTTGAGTGAGTTGGTAGAAACACTCTATCTCTGTGAGGTCAGCAGCACAATGTTGAAACAAGGTACGGAAACGCTGGTAGTCCTTGATGTCACCGTTGAAAGAGGGGAATTTCATCTTCTGCATCTTAGGTGTGCAAGATGAATGTCGATGCATCGGAGAGGGCGGAGTTAAGGGAGCAATCGGTTCTGGACTTGTAGATCGAGGTTGCCATGACGCAGCCTCGGCTTGCGGTACCGGATCTTGAACAACAGATGGTGTAGAAGTAGGAGGAGTTGACGGCGTCACGGGCTGGGAGGTAGGCGGCTCACCACAGCTTGCGGAACCAATGGACTTCCTCGCACGTACAATGGTCTCCACAAACCTACTCTCACACTCTCCCATCCAGGTCTCCTCTTCTTCGAATGTCGCTTCATCTGTTATATTTTCGACCAGCTCCGCATGCTTGCTTTCAACTTGTTTGAGTTGACTTTCCGCCTTGGCTATGTACCCCTTTAAGGTGTCGACCTCACCAAAGGTGTCCTTTAATAGCCTGTCGATTGAGTTTAAGGTGCGTGTCAATCCCCCTTTGGTGTTTCTCCTGATCAACTTTAACTTCTCTACATCAGCCATGGTATGGTTCTGGAATTACAGCCTCTTGATGGTGAGTAAGTTGTTATAGCACGATAAACATCAATTGTGTAAGTTGCATCCTGAATCCAATATACAAGAGTTGTTGAAGCTGTGATGGATTCGTATGCAATCTCTTCAGATGGACACGTTGTTGCAATAAAAGAACAAAGAAATCCTCGGTTTAACGTGATGTGGGTTCTTTATTCTGTTACACAGCATTATCAGCGATATGTAACTGTGCATACTGCAAACTTGCGCTTGCTAGTGTGATATATTCAACAACTGTGTTGGAATGAGTGGTTCCTGTAAGATACAAACAAGAAGAAAATTATCCATATAACACGCCATACAAATCAGTATACTCTATTTCAACTCTACACAGAAATAGTAAGACGATAATGAATATTTTCGTTCTTTCTTGATAACGTAATTAAGGCCAGAATATCTTAACAACGTTTATATCTATTCTAACTAACTCATGAGGGTGGCTGAGTTATCTATGCTCATGAGTATTGCCGTTATGTATCTGGTGTATTTAAATCTACAAGCAGAATAAACATAATGAACTTTCAATATTCTGTCTAAGTCAGACAAATCATCGTCGGTTAAACCTATTTAACACAATCAATATATATCTTAAATCTTATGATTGTAAACGCTCAATGCCACATCTCACATCAATATCACTATAATTAATTATAAGACGTCTTGTCGCAAATTGTGCATTAATAACAACGAGCATTAGATTCTCCCTAGCAACCCTTTTTGTAGTCTTAAATGAGACTATCAAAGAATCTACAGCTAGACATATCACTATAACTTCAACTTTAATATCCCTCCGCGTGCATGAACTTCGTGCGTGGAGCGTTCCTAACACAAATACCTTAATGATACACATACGCGAAAAGATATAATCCAACTTTTACGTTTTAACGTGAGCAATACATAATACCAGAAAATCCGTTTGAAACTCCACGGATTCACATTCACAATACTACCATTTCGGACCATTCTCCGATAGGGAGAGGTCTTTACAAAGACCGTCCAAAACGTTCAACGTATTCTCATTAACACTTTCCACACCGCGGACCATGCACCACGCACGCTACACTGAACGTTAATGCAATTGAACAATGCACGGAACAATAGACGTTAATACGTAGTACAGCGTATACGGCGATGACCTTGACCTTGACCTTGAACATACATAACCTTATTTCTATTTACGGTTTTTCCTCTTATAGTCTTAACTCCCTGACCATGGAAGCTTTGTTTGTTCCTTAAATGATGCACAAATCATAAAGGAACGATTTATGACATACCTTGGATTGTTGGACTTCATCACATTGTCCAAGAAACCCAAACTGTAAGCAAACTGCTGTGGCCAACTGCTGAGCAAACGGCTGCTCTTGTGGAACGACTGACCGGAACTCTTTGCTAACAGTCTATAATTCAGACCCTAATTTTGAGATTCGTACTATATTGTATCATTCCATGCATATGTTTGTCTACTCTATTGGACTCTACAGGGATACCACAAAGCTGCTTCCTTCGACATGCGAATCAGATATTATTTCCAGAGTTTGATAAATACATTTATAGATAATTGCGGCACTTTGTTTCAAATGATGTCACATAATCTGTGCTGCAGAATATGAGGAGAGGGCACAAAACTACCAGATAATTATATCATGACAGGTTAATGGTGGATGAATTCTATAGATAAAACGAGAAACTCATGCTAGGAATTAAGGACGTATGCTGCCTTGCTGAACACTGTTTTCAGATATTAAAATCATACCTTTCGAATTCAGTACGAGTTGGTTAGAACGCTGACATTCTTTTTCATTTTTTTATTCTGTCATTGTATGTATGTTTTTATGTATGTACTGTATATATGAGTGTATGTATCTACCTCACTATCTATCTATCTATCTATCTATCTATCTATCTATCTATGTATTTACATAATATGTCTATTCATCTCTCTATCTATCTATCTATCTATCGATCTATCTATCTATCTATCTATCTATCTATCCATCTATCTGTCTTCTTGTCTATCTATCTAACTATATTTATCTATAGTAACATCAATCTATCTAAATACATGATTATGCATATGCGGAACTCACTCGTTTCGAAGCGCTGTCCCAGAAAGCAGCTTTGGTGTTATTTGGGCAGGTAGAACTCCTCCACGTAGGGCAGGCAGTAAAGTTGAGTCCCATCGAACTCGAGTCGTCTGTTGAGCCGCACCATGTGAGGTTCCCCGCCATGTAGCCTGGTAGAGTCTCCTCCAGTACCGTGTGCTGTGACGTCACCTGAGCGACGTCTTGAGGAATGTTGGCGCCTGCCACGCCAGACCAGAAAGTCGTCTGTCGGATAAAAAACATAACAAACTGACGAAATAAAAACGTAACAAATACTTCCTCTGTTTTTTTTTATTGTTCCAAATTCCATATTTTACAAGTGAATCATAACTATGAATCATCGAGGAGTTGACTGAGAAAATTGTCTAATACAACAATTAAGAGAATATAGGGAATATGAAGAATTTACATAAAAACATCGAATGATAGCAACAAACAAGAATTATAGGACATCATTTATCATGATAAAGCAAGACAGTGAACAAAAGCCAAAGATAAATTCTACCTACAAACATAACCTTAATCCTAATCCCCACATCAAACTAAACCTAAACCCTATCACAATCCTAACCCTTGAATACAAATGTCGAGACCCACAATCTCATTTGATCAGTGATGACACTATACTTATTATGCGCGTACTCTGTTTGTAGATCAGTGCACATATACATTGAACTCGTATCTAATACCGTTTGTATAGCTGATGGGATAAGCGAGACCTTATACTAACATCTCAATTTCTTTGTCAATCATCAGGGCCAGGAATGCAGATGCTTAAAATCACTGCTGTTGTTATTGAGTTTTCGTCCGAAGAGAGCTACTCGCGGTAACCGAATACTGTGCGGGCACTTTCCCTTTCCCTCTTGATTGGTAGCTTGGTAGGTTTTCAAGTATACAGCTCTAATTACATTCATTTTTTATCTTTCCAACCACGTTCAATTTATCTGCAATCAATAGCGGATTTCCAGTTTTGACCTTGGTCAAGTAAAGACGAATATCATACGCTTCTCTTCACGTTTTTTGTTTGTTTGTTTGTTCTCGTTAGTATCCAATACTTCAATGAGTCATCTCCCGTTTGGCTACAATACAACCGAGCAGAACGCAAATTGAGAGCGGATTCCATACCTGCTTATTATTACAGACATGTATGAGATGTTCGTTATTTCGAAGGTTCAGCAGACCGGAAATGAAATATACAGTATACCTGCGGAATAACGAACCTTCGGAATGACAACCTTTCGAAATAACGAATCTTCGGAATAACGAATCTTCGGAATAACGAATCTCCGGACTAACAACCTCTCGGAATAACAAACCTTCGGAATAAAATACTGTAACCGTTAAGTGCTTGTGAAGCATGCGTCAATATAGACTTTGCCACAAGGTATTAAAAGGTATGCCACATACATTAACTTTATTCGTTGGTTTTATTTCTAGTGTGTGATGATTGTTCAAGTTTGTTTTATTAGGAGTAAGCGTAATTGGTACGCATTTTTGTGTGAAAGGTCCTAGTTTAGAGGCAATGACTCAATGGAACAGGTTCCCGTTATTAAAAGGAAATAAACAAACAAGCGATATTACAAGCGCCCAAGCACGACTAAAAAAAATGAAAAAAAGTGGTCTGAAATGGATGAGCCATTGCTATCTGCGTGCAGTTAAACTTTCACTCAGTGGTTCCAGTATATTCCGTTACCTTACAAATCCCTATATTGGCTGGTCCATGTATGTAAGAGCATAAAGATCATTACAACATAGATAAAACAAAAAAGTAATGTAGTCATACTGTAGTAATTGCACCACTAAATATCCGCTATTAGAATGTAATGAAAAAAGAAACCAAATCATTAAAAACCCATGAAGAACGCTTATATTCAGCCTTCAATCAAGGCGCTCTAATTACTGTTTGATTCTTGTACAATCTGAAAGCCACTGAGTGTCAGTTACTAGGCAAGTTGCCGACCCCCTGCTGTCGAAAAGTATCGTTCAATTAAAAGTGTATCCTCACTAAAGAAGGCAGTAGTTCACGTCCGGTGTACGTGCCATTTCAACACTGTTGATACTACCGGTGGTGTAAACTGAAGGTGGGCGTTGCTGTTTTCTTATGGTATCAAACTCAAAAACACATCGATCATTATAAGCGGTAATTATAATGACTTTCCAAAATAAAAGATTCACGCTTCTCTGTGCACTCTGCTGTGATTCGACATTCTTCTTTCAGAATTTCTTATCATAGACAATGCCAATAAATCACCAAGCCTTGTTTGTTTTGAGTAAAATGGTTTCATCTTTATGAAATTAACTTTAAAAGAGCGAATAGCTTCTACTAACAGTGTTTTAAGGGGGTGCACGTCACGAGTTCGACACCCAGGACTCATGCAGCCCAAGAGTCATACAGCCCATGAGCTCAACACTAAGCAAACAAAGCCCACTATACGACTAGTGAGACCCGTATTGTAATGTCGAACTCGTGGGCTGTTTTTGACCTAGTGTCGAACTCATTGGCCTTATTTGCCTAGTGTCGAACTCATGGGCTGTATGACTCGAGAGTGTCGGATGCGTGGGATGACACCTTTTAGAGCTTGTGATTCTCTAAAAGTTTGGTACCTCACACTATAATGTGTTGTTCATAGCAAACTGTAATCATGGCACGGTTGTTTGATTTCCTTTTAACCAATGACCATGTAGTGCACATCCATGCATATTAAGGAAATGAAATCACAAAGTCTTGCTGGAAGCAGGCTATAATTTCAGCCTATCACAGTCTGTGTTTGTGTTTTGTGTTTCAGTCGATCTAGTCTTGTGCTCTTTGTCTCATGTCCTCGAGACCTGGGATCATGCAGTCGTCATGCCATGGCTTTAAAAAATGGCGGAGTGGGTGTACATTAAAGGGAAGTGTTTTGAGGTCACGTCCTGTTAAAGTAGCCTAGAGATTAAGGATGACCCAAGCTAAACAAAGGAAATTAGCAGGAAGTGTACCCATTCTATTATTTTTGTTACCTTCATATAGCATGTAATGAACAAATTTGGTCCCTGCCATTAGAAGATACAACAACAACCCTAGAATTTTATGTATACTTCAAATGAATAGCTCTGGTCATTGGACTTATAGTTCAAAAGACAAAGCTTCGGTTGTTATTTTCTTTTTCCGGATATGCACTTCAGCAGGAGGCTTTTTGATTCTTTTGTCCTACAAGTTTTATCCGAGTGCGATATTAAACCGAGAAAGGTTTAGAACTTTAAACTTTCAACAGATTTTAACAAACATTGGCATTTCTCGCGAACATGATGCAAATTATACAATGTCATCACATCCCATTTCTTCCATCAATTTGTGAGTCTCTCAAAGTCAAACTTTTGTTGAATAACTCAACATCTACCACACACCCTTATACACCAAAGTCATTGTTCCTCATTATTCGAATGTTAGTAAGATTTCGTGATAAAGATAACTTTTAAAACCTAATTTGATGAAGATTTCTGGGAGAGTCATTTGGAGACATTTGAAGTACTGCGAAAACATCGTGTTGTCTGATTCGCATATACACGTGATCAGATTCAACATCAAATATGTCTGAAAAACGTGCGGTACTTTGAAATCCAAGGTCTTTTCTCTTTTCGTTTCCGCATTTATCAAACCTTAAAACTTCTTTGATTTTACAAAACCTACCTCTCAAAAGTCACCTACACAATACGTGGCATTGCACCTGAAAATGCATCAGCCAACCCAGCTTCCAACAGTATCCTGCCCATACAGGGCGTCAAGGAAGTCCAAAACACGGGTACACCACGTGGTAAACATTGCCGACCGGACACAAACTCTACCAACCGCACACTGTGCAAACTTCCGTTTCCGTTTGGAGAAAACATCGTGAAAATATGGAAGTAACCTAAATAACTTAATTTAGCAGAATCTAATAGATATATCATTATTTGTTTATATCTCCCCAATTTATTCCATTTTCTTTACTCTGTTTAAATCATTTTCATCTTCATGTTGTCAGCGTGAAGGTAGAATAGAATCTTTACTTTAAACGTAACACGTCGAAATTTTTCCTTCTCACCCTGACTGCATAGGGCTGTCTGTATAAGACGCCTTGTTTTTGTAAGTTATAAGAAGTCGTCTTTTCGCCCTCCGCATGGTCCTACATCAGAAGTCACCCGGAAGCGTTTTAAGAAGTCGCCCGTTAGTCCTATTGGACGAGTTGTAACAAACCGTCGTATGCTCCCTTTATATAGACTAAACCGGAGAGGAGAGATCTTAAGCTACCAGCTACTAGCTACTATAGCGCTGCATGACTTCTAAGTTCTAACAATCTTATCTAGACTGAAGTCACTCACTTTGCCTCTCATTGTTTGAGGAGGAGCCATGTCCAGAAACGTCTCGTAAACATCAGGTGGTGTTGCACATGGGTCCACATTTTGGATGCCGCTCATGAACGAGTTCACGATGGACTCACATTTCAGGTTACGGCTGGGGAGTGACCAGAAGAAGAGCATGACGAAGAAGAAAAAGAAGAAGAAGAAGAAGAAGAAGAAGAAGAAGAAGAAGAAGAAGAAGAAGAAGAAGAAGAAAAAAAAAAAGAAGAAGAAGAAGAAGAAGAAGAAGAAGAAGAAGAAGAGGAAGAAGAAAGATCCACCATGATTGGGTTTTATCACACAATTCTGCTATTTCTGTCTTCGTGTAAGAAAAAGAAAAAGAAATAAAAACAGCGGAAGTGAATTCACCACACCCTCACCTAGATCAAAATGATTTTAAGTGAACATAATATTTTTCTCCATTGTTCCCTAAATTAATACAGGGCCTAATTAGAATAGCTCCAAAAATGGTAATATTGAGACAATAATATGAACAATGATAACAATACTCTCACTACTACTAATATTACTTCTCCTTGTATTACTTTTGATGATGGTGGAAAAAACTTCAAACGCCAAACGCTTGCTCAGATTTCCATTTTTTTCTTTGCTTGCTTATTATGTTCGTTGAGAATATATTTTATACGTCGATCTAATTTTGCTCTATTCATTTTTACAAATAGGTAATAACATCTGTACAGTGGATACAGTTGCCACATGTTAAAGGGACTGTACAGTACTGGTTGAGGTGGGGATTCATGTTTTGAACATTCCTAAGTGAGATAATGAAAAACCTCTTATGAAATATTAAATGGCATGTAATTTTAAGAAGGATTCAACGTTTATTTGATGAAAATTGGTTTTCATATGGCTGAGATATCCAAAAAAGTGCTAATAATAAAAGGCGACATGCCACAACTTTATTATGATCTCCTTGTTTCACTTTGTTTTTGGATATCTCAGCCATTTAAAAACCGATTTTCATCGAATAAACTTTTGATACTCCTTAGAACTGCAGTCCCCCTTACATCTCATAGAGTGGTTTCTGAATATCTCGCAAAATGTTAAAAGCTATATCTTCACCTCGACCAGAACTGTACACACCCTTTAAGTTGTGGCATTGTAAAGAAGGAAATAATGATATTAGTACTGCGGGTTTCAACTTGTGTGTACGTCTCTTGACTTATGATATGTGAGACTTTCTTGTCATTTTGTTCAGCGCTTGGTGAATGACAATACAACAGCACGCAGTGAAGGCGAAACGTGTGTGTGTGTGTGTGTGTATGTGTGTGTGTGTGTGTGCGTGTGTGTGTGAGCATGGGGGAGGGGGTTAGTGCTTATGGTTGTTTGGGTCAAAGGTCAAGGGTCAGAAATTTTAGGCATCCCTTCAAAGTCAATGACTTTTGTGGGTTTTTTTTTTCTCAATACTTTTTTTTTTGGTGCTAATAGTGTTCGTGTACAACTCAAACACTGCTGTGTCGGATTCTTTATTCAATGATCCCCTTTTCAGTTCTATTCATGTTATATACAACCCCGATAGAAAAAGATATATACCTCTACTACTTTTGTCTCTAATGGTGTGATGAGGGACTGCCTTAGTGCCTAGTGACTTACTAATTTGGTAGACATGGTTCTCCCCGTAGACACTCTCTGTACTCCTGACATCTTCCAAGGAGGATGTCGGTAATGTTGGGCGTGGTCCCTGGTCCGACATTGGCGTAGGTAAGGCTCTCGATCGGTCCCACCAGAACGACGACCAAGAGAAGAGCAAAAAGGGTGCGAAGGGACTCCATCATTCTCAAATGTCCAAGTGATGACACTGCAGGTGTTAGATTTACCTATATAAAAGGCATAGCTCATTATTACGATTGCTGTTTTACTCAGCGGACTGGTATATTGTCAGTACTGAAAACACAAACATAATTATCTCTCTTGGGATATTTTCCTTCATCCTGGCTGCCGATGAAGTGAGTGGCGCTAAGCTGTCTTTATCTACAAAATATGAGTTCAGCATGGACTATTTTCTTAATCAATGCCTTATATATATATATATATATATATATATATATATATATATATACGTACACATATGTGTGTGTGTATTTGTACGTATATATGCTTACACGTATGCGTGTGGTACACGCAGAGAAAACAAAAATGCAGACAATAAAGATACAATAGATTCAATCATTGTGAACGAAAATATCTAAGTTCCTAAACAAAATCACAGGGGAGGAACCCGCGTGAATAATACGCTACCAGGTCCGGATTTAAGGGGTCAAAGTGCATTTGCCTAAAGTTCGTCTCTGGATACTTGGCAGCCAATTTTGTTTATCATGCGATACTTAACCGTATCTCTGGGGTTCCCCGCTTTATTGCAGGGTATATTGCACACAGCACGACGCTGTTTGCTAGCATTGAGAAATGCTCTATACCACACCACGCTGAACACGCTGTGTATATGCATCATGGTACTTTTACGAGCATTAATAAAACAGTATTTGGCATATCAGTCTAAATCTTCGTTTCGGTGAGAATTTTCTCCAAACTTACCAGAGTGTGTCAGAAACTAAAAAGGTGGCAGCAATTCATGTTAAACACGAGTCGTAAAATGATGATAGATGTACAGCTAGATGAGTAGGGGTGAGATCGATGTAGGGGTGGGGAAGAGAGGGATCGATTGAGGGATGGTTTGACAGAGTTTAGGATAGGGAAGAGGGAGAGAGAGAAAAGAAAAAAACTTTGCCTACACGATCCTTCAGTGAACCTTTTTGACCACTAAGGCCTATGTTTAAGCATACAGATCAAAAGTAGGCTAAGCGCACTCAGAAAGGGAGACTCGGGCATGAAGACTGGCATTAGTCACGCTACCGCAGAACTATATTGACAAACCGCCTGTTTTCCAACACAAAGGCAAACACACTACGCCTGTATTTCGACAAATTATATGAAAGTGACACGTAGCAAAGAACAACAATGTGTGTCCCTAGTGACAATGAAATGAAGTGTATGGAATAGGGCAATTATTATCATACCTCTTCGTGATCGCCGAATCTACGGAGTCGTACGGGGTGCAAAGTTCCGTCACGCCTGTACAGGTGTTTCGCGTGGAGGCAGAGACACCACTTTTTGGAGCCAAGTGAGCAACAGAGGGAAGTTCACACTGTGCGTCGAGATTTCTGCTACTGAGCTAAGTACCTGGCGGCTTGGATCTCGTTATGAAGGTCGCGCGGTGATAAGTACTGAGTAATTATTACGGCGAGTGGCGCAACATAACTGGCTTCGATCCTGATGTCATTTCTATCGTTCGGACGATGGGACTAGTTTCAGCCAAACACATCGATGCGTTGGTGCATTCATATCAATGTGCAAACTTTATAGGCCTATGTATTCAATCTTGTGTACGTGTGTGTCTGTTCTTTGTTTCTTACCTTCTTTTATGGCACATTTGATTCTAATTTAAGGTGTATCACTTAATGCATTCATATAGCCGCATCTCCTGAAGAGCATGTTGATAAAATCGCTGTGGGCGTGGCCGCCGAAAAAGAGGGCGTGGTCATGATAAATTGTTTCGTGGGTCAACATGTAATTGCAGAAGAAAAAAACAACAAATAAGTTGCGTAAATACAAGATATCTTGCAGTTTTAATTTGTCATCATAAAATATTATATGGTTATTGAGTGAGATTATATTCCGAGTCAGTACCGCTTCAACAGGTTGTCCTGTTGTTAGTTTGCAGACGTAAGAGAGGGTCAATCACACCCCCATACCACTCTTCTCCCCGTCCTTCTATGTCTGTCTTGTTAATTGCTATCCTTTCTCTCTGATTTCGAAATCAAAGTGCCGAGAGAATACAATTTTCAAATTTTCACTCCATCCGTCAAATCCTATTGCATTGTTTGTTTGGCTATTTCTTTACGTAACGACATAAATCATATCGATCCGTTCGCCTTAAGATTCTACTTAGCGCTCTACGGCTGATTTGAGACATGCCAATCTACCGGCAATAAATTCGGGCGAAAAGAAAGTGCCGTCCTTGGTTGGTGGCCACAATGCAATTTAACTGATATTAAATTGAGGCTAGCTATGATAAAATTGGCTTCTTTAATTCTTATTCAACCTCATATGTGTATGGAGGTGGGGTGGGGTGTAGTTTATCTGAAACATTAGATTCCATTCAGTACCTGTGGCAACTAAGGAGGAGCATTCGATATTTCGGCTGAAATAGCTTCATGGTTTGATTATTGATTGACATAACTAAAAGGGCAATCTCTTTATATTACGGAACAAAAATCAGTGGTTTCATCCAGCTTTGACGTACATTAGGAAAATTATGGATTTTCAAAATATTGCATGTTTTCACTAATGTTATGTTAGCATCAACAATGAATGCAAATAAGATAATCTAATGATGTCGTAAACTTACTTGATTCCAACTGACCTACATAAAGCTATTACACTTCTTTGCTTGACTGGAATGGCAAAAGAAAACTTTGTACATACAATTCCCATCTAACTTTTGTGTTGTGACAGCTAAACAGTCATGGCTTTTAAAGTGAAGTGTCATTCCAGATAGCAAAGCTGACTATCAATCCAATTACGTAAGGCGTAGTGATATCAAACATGTTTAAAGTTCGATCAAGTCGGAAACAAGATGCGTTGTGGCCTATAGATTTCAAGTTTCACACTTCTTCTTTTTTTGTAGAAATAGTGAAGTTGACTCTAACCACGTACGCAAATCAAATGAAGTGATGAGGCAATATACCTCACACGACACACGTCTGCAACAACCGTGATTTGCAAAAGGAATCTCCATTAAATACCGATGTGTATCTTTAACATCTAATCTTTGAAATGTCTGCGTGTGTAGGTAGATATTGTTACAATCATTACATCTTTACAATGATGTCGTGTCGTGACGTGAGTTTGACATCCATATTGGAAAGAAAACAAAAACTAACGCACACAAAAATATACTACAGATACAAAGACGAGTCATATCCAGGTTCACTGCGTGCTTGTATTCATGTAAATCATATTTATTTTCATGATAATTCTGTAGATCCAACATAAATATACAATCAATGTTACAAATGAGAACAACATTATAATACTCTCTTGGCTTTGAGAGCAATACATTTGAGGAGTCATTTTTATTCTTTAACATAAAAAAGATGAATTGAATGACGTACAAAAGTATATAGGTCTATCTGTATCATATCTATCGTTATGCTACAAAATGCGACGCGTTTGTATTTTTTTTTCCATGAAAATAATTGTGTGATGTGTTGACTTCTTGTCTGATCGGTCACTTTTGTCATTTGTCAAATCGTGAATACAATGTAACAACAATCTGTAAAACGAATCATTTTCGAGTCATGAGATTTTACTTTTGCGTTCGGTCCTCGGGGAAAAGATTGAACAGCATATTTGGAGTGTTTACTGCTGCGACTGTAGATTAGTAAGCATTAGACCTACACAACTGAATACTTTTTTTTTTCTGGTTTAATTTCAAAATTCATCATCTCCAAGTACATGGCTGCAGGAGATGGTGACACTCGATTGTGGTATGAACAGCTCTGACATGTAACAGCTTGACATTATCTCCTTAGCGATTTGACCAGACGTACTCATGATCATGTAAAACAATTAACCACAAACCACCAAAATCTTCATGACATACATCTTGTACCACAAACTGGAGTTACGCTGTACTATAGCAAAACCAGGGAGGTGGTAAAACCAACCACTATTCTTTTTAATTCTGAGGTACATTTCCTTTTGGTGGCGTGCAGGGGGATTTGACTTGACTGCAGACCAGTGTCTAGCACCTATCTGTGATACACAATTTATTCCAACAAGCATTAAGATGTTCCCAACAGATTTCTGAAATCCCCACAGACATAATACACAGGCTACCAGGTTCCCGAAAGGAACGGGTTAAGATGTTAGTTTTCCTCAAAAGATCGAGCCACATCAGAATGTCGACTAAGACATCAGCCTCGAAAAATAGAAGACAAATTGATCATATCTCTATACAGTATTTATGTACACACGTGTCTAACTTATGTACAGTTCCTAAAACATGGTTTGTTCAAGTAATAGACTTATAACAATAATACTGACGGGACAAGACACTCTCTTGACATAAATGCCAACTGTTAATTTATATGATATAACGTTTGCTTTATAGCTCCTACATATAACCGTGATCGCCGCAGCGTGAACACCCACACACGTCTCTAATACACAGACGGAACGATGGGAAGCGGAAATGAAATATCGATCACATTATACAGACATTCTACCAAGAGAAACGATAACATAAACTGAAGAAAAAACCCCACATATCCCGCAAAGTCATAAGAATGTTGTCAACGAGGATACCATTCTGCCGTGTTCAAAGAAACCATTCGGGTGGCAGACAAACGCACAATTTGGAGACAGAACGTGACTAGGCTCGCTTTGTTACAGGCACTTCGTTCTCTTCCAAAAAAAATCCCCATCCTAAAAAGGAAGTTATTACATGCCAAACATGTATGCAATAAAGCATGAAACTGTATGAAAAACATCTTGCCATATTTGTCGTTTATCATCAGACATGATGAAAGATCTAAGATACAAGTTGGTGCAGGCTGTGAATGTATTGTTACGGTCCAGCATAGACTCTCTCGAAGGAAAAAAAAAAAGTATGAACTACCTGTGACAAAACAAAGTTCAGTTCTGGTAGGGAGAGAAAGATAATGACAAAATCACAGTCATTATCATTAAAAAAAAATCATTTCTCATAACAAAATAATGTAGTTGTACGTAGAGTAATGTGATTTCGTGGGCGAGCAAATCACAGCTCGGACTTGGCAACAGAGTGAACAGACGGTCTGGTTGAAAACTTTGTAGGGGAATGCCAGCAATCGACACAGTGTCAAGCTCTTTCTCTATTGCATGACACAACACTTAATTACATTCAAGCACACTCCATTCAATATTTATTACCCTATACATAATTATTCATTGCAGTGCTGCACTACAAGTATAGGATATGAGCGGATTCTTCTGTTCAAAGCAATGCGCTCAGCATGACATTGTAACAAGTATTCTGACGTCACAATGTGCTATCATTTTATTTTGAGCTGGAATATACAATACTCTTGCTACTAAAATACTTGATCTACATTACACCTATGGTGACCAACAAACCACGTGCACTTTATGAAGTTGTAGCCTTGAAAAAAAAAAGATAATCATGTATAGCATTTGGCTACCAGTCAGAGAGCAGGATAGGATGACAAACAAATACAATCACAAATTTTCTGGCACAAATACACAGACTAATACAGTACACGGGGGAAAACAAAGCAATGAAACCTGTGGAAATTGAGAATAATAAATGGCAATGATGACGTACAAACACTTACTACCAGCTGTAGAAGCTGTAATTATAAAGCCCTGTTTGAACATTCACTGCAATCCTAACTGGGTGGGGTGCAAAGTTTATTCAAGGTTAGAAATATTGGTCTAACCACTCATTTTCCTCAATTATTTTTCCCCTTCTATATCATGTATGACTTGATCCCCATTAATTTTTGTTGTGTGTCCCATGTTCTGGAGCAGATAGCGGGTTGCTAGAAAGTCAACGAAGACCAAATAAAACAAGAAGATAATTGGAGACAAGTACAAGAGCTTACTGTAAAGAGAAAAACTATACAGAAGACATGTATGGCCTCAGATACCAAAAAATACCCCATTTATGTCTCACAGCTTTGAAGGGAGCTCATTAAGAATAAATCTGACATGATATCAGTACAGACAGAGAACGGTGATTATGTGTGGTGTGTAAAAAACACCAACATGAAAATAAGATGGAAGATAGCATTGAGCTTTCTTTTTTCTTCTTCTTCTTCTTCTGGAAGTATTTTTCTCTTTGCATCCATCTCCTACAATTGGACACAAGGGCAAAGTTGAGGGCATTTTGAAACATAGAACAATACCAGAGAAAGCATGCAAAACAAAAACAGACAAACAAGAAATCAAGAGGTGCGGGTTAGCGAAAGACAGCTAAACATCAAGTTTCAACATGCCTTGAGTCTAAGTCAAAGGTGAGAATAAATAAGTCACAGATCAAAAGAGAACTAACCAAGATACATATTATGCCTTATTTCTCTACCAACAAGCAAACATCACATAGGTATGAAGTGTAATCCTACAATGTTTGACATTAACCATAAGAAGAAATATAATAGAAAATAGACAGATGGATACGGAGTAAAGTACAGATCTCATTTCAAATTAACCACAATTTTTTAGAGATAATTAAGCCCATATATTCTAACATTCAAATTTTCTTACGACCCATCCATGACAAAATGGCAACACATTATCTCCCTGTCTGACACTAAACCCTAGGTATGATATCACAATACACCTGTACACTGTACTGCTCAAATTCTGTGCAATATCGCTCCACAATTTAGTTTACTGCATCAAAACATTCTAAAAGAGTTGGTACCTTACACTAATCATCATTAATTCTCACAATCAGATGTTTGGGTGCATTGTGAAAAAAAAATAATAACACAAAGTAACTGGTATACAGAGACTTTACATTGTTCATAGATGCTTTGAATACATGCAGTACTCATAAGAAACAAATTATTCCATTTCTTCCTCTGTAATACTAAATCTCTATGAGATACAAATTATTGTCACTTCTATTGTTCTGTCTTCTATTTTTGTATAGTTATCTGAAGCATCTACCATGACTAAACTTGGGGAAAGAAAATTGCATAATCTTAAATTGCGTAATTGCATTTTCACACACTCATATGCCCTTTCTAAGCAAACATGCAATTGCTCATTTTAAGTATTCAGTAATGAAAATGTTGGATTTGAAAAAGGAAAAACCCAAAGTATTCACAATACAAGAAATTTACATCAATTAATTTTGAAATGGCCGTTCAGGTTATCTGTCATTTTTTGTGATTTCTTCATTAAACATCATGACAGTATCCACAGAATTTACGACAAAAGAATGATGTTGATAATCTGCTATTCAAACATGTTTGAAGTAACACATCATCCCAAACATGTGCACCTATATCTAACTCTACATGTGCATAAAATTTTATACAGCACGGCTTTGGGTGATTTTTTTACACAGATCTGGAAAAAAATCAGGATACCAAAACCCTTGTGCCAAGTCACTGTGCTGCACAGCCCCGAAATGTTCCGGAACACTACCTTCACTGCAGGGTATTTAAGGGAGTGAAACTCATTGCTTTTAGTTTTCCTCTTAAAATAATGGGTGAAGAGAAAACTATTTTAGCAGAACAGGCCTTCAAAAAGTATTACGTCCTGCACATAAAAGCAAACAACACTGATGAGAATATCTGCTTTTCCTGCATATACCAAGTTCAGGGTTGGTGAACAGGACAAAAGCAATATGGACAACTTCAATCTGCTTATTGTTTCCTGTCTCCTTTTTGAGATAGCCATTCCTGAAGTCTTCCTGTTTAACCAACAACATACCATGTGCATAGAGATATCCATGTGATAAGAGTCTAAGGTCGGTTTACCTGGGCATGAAAGCCCTCAGCTTATAGTCTTGTTAATTCAGTCATTTCTTTGAATGCTCAGCCCTATAGCCTTGTAAAAAGGCTGTTATTAAGTGTCACCAATTTCTTCAATGCCTCTTGGTATAAAGCATTTGATGTCTTAGCCATCTGCAGCTACCTGCCTCAAATGGGTCTAGGGCAATTACCCCCTGGGCAGTTACCCCAGACCCTTCCCTTGACCCTATTTAACTGCAATCCTAAATCCTGAACATAATCCTACCCCTAACCCAAACTCTCACCCTAAACCTAACCCTAACCCTAATCTTTACTCTAACCTTATCATTAACCAGTATTTAGCCAGGGGTAATCAATGCCCTTTCCATTTGTGTGTGTATGTGTGTGTGTGTGGTGGGCTGGTGTTAAACGTGGTGGTGGTGGGGGGGGGGGGGGGTGGTGTGCGTTTGTGTGGGTGTGTGCTGATGTATGTTTGCACAGTTCATATCATCCACGTACCATCCCACTCTTGCCAATTAAGCCTCAACAATGACACACACTTTATTACTCCCTGCTGTCAGCAGATGTTGACATTGCAATAATTGTCTAGGTGCCAAACGTTGTTTTAGTGCATGGATTGCATGGAGTGGATTCTTGGTCAAATGCCTCTTTCTTTTTCCATACTATGGTAGCTTCACAATCAACTGAACTTTACTGCTGGTCTTTAGACAGCTGTTCATACTATACTTCAAAATAATCCTTGCAAAGAAGGATTAAAATAATCGAACAAATTTAAAAACTCTCCCTAAGCTTATTAAGATATAGGAATGCTTCTAAATTAATTACAGAGTGATTGTTGAACTGTGATAGATTACAGCCATCTGTCTATTAACACAGAAAAGACTACTAGCTGTGTCCCTTAGAAGCATTTTACAGCTCAATGAACTTGTCTTTGTTTATATCTTAAATATTCATTTCTGGTCCGTTTCCCTTTGTTTGCTATCATTATTTTGTTGAAATGTGAAGGAAGAGTACAGAGATCACAATATCTAATACATGTACTGATGTTTTCCACTGAGAATGAGCCTTAACTCTAAAATAAGATATCTGGAGATTTCTGGCTTCAACTGGTACTGTTTGTTTTTTTTTTTCTGGTCCTAAACTAATCTCACTAGATTAGTTTGTTCTACCCTTTTGACTCACCATGGATAGATATTACTAACAAGCAGAGGAGATAATGAAGTACAAACTCTGAATACTTCATTGTGATGTTCATATCCTTCATAACAAGAGTCTATGGCAATAAGATGCCGTTCATAAAAAAAGAAAGGAAATTACGGTCATTAAATCTTGTCACGAATGAAACTAGCTTAACCCGTTGAGGACGGTTTGATTTTGGTACAACATGCATTTACAATAGACTCTTGCCCGAAATACTCAGGACTCGTCCTCAACGGGTTAACAAATTCACCATGTTTAACACAAAGGACAGAAAGGCACACTTCTACAGACCTCGGCAAAACCAATACTTTTCTTTTTTTCCCTCACAAATGACAATCCATGTACACCATCCTATTTCACCAGGCTGTAGTACAGAATTGATTACCTGTCCAGCACTAATTTCATACGAAAGGGCAAAGTCCACGGATTTCAAGAAATAGAAATCTGAGTATTGCATCCATAATAAGACAAGATATTAACCACAGTGCGTTATCAAAACACTCACACCCATACTCTTACTCATGAAAGTGATAGACCAATCATAACCAGGAAATGACCCCACATTCAACATCCTCTAAACACATTCAACATCCTCTAAACACATTAGACAGTCTGTACTATGAATGAGGGTATCAGATTTTAGCAATGTAGTGTTTGAGTCCCACAGCGATTGCCCTTTTTGGATTTTAAGAGAATTCTTACCCTTATTTCATATTTTCCAGGAGATTTAATGTAGCAGCATAGGTGAATGCCCCGATACCAAGTACCATACACTGTAAGATATGCTGCTTGGCAGGTGAATTTAACCACTCGGGTACTGATATGTAAGATTGTCTTACACTTTCTATTTCAAGTACCATATCACCGTCAATGTGCCTGTGCAGCCCCTGCAGACTTCTAGCTCTCACCATTTTCAATGCTTCCTTTGGAACAAAAAAAAAAAAAAAGCAGGAAAGTCTGATGAAATGTCTTTTTAAGCAACAGTGAGAGTTAAATTGCAATATTATCAGTCCTTGGTCCCTTTCACGATTGAAACAAAGTTCACAAGAAAAATTGTCGTGCACATAAATATGGAATATCATGTGTCTTGCCAAGATAATATAGATATAATACACATAATCACCTACAAATTTTATTAACATATTTTTCTATGAACATTACAAAACAGTGAGCAAAAATGATACCGTAACAGCTATAAACAAACAAACAAACAAACTTGTAACTATTTTGTATCAATTTTTCCCATGGTTTCACGCACAGACATCCCCAACAGTAATGGGGATTCCCCTCATATACTCTTGTATTGTCAAAGCATACAAGGGAAAGACTTTGATAACAGCATTATAAATTCTTTGGCAGCTGTATTAAATAATTCAAACTGCATTTAGAATGCAGTTTAGCACACACTAAGCATCAGGCTAATGTACAAGAAAATACACTAAACAGGATATAATATACCACCATAATAAAAACATGAGCACAAATCTTGGGATTAATATACAAACTAATATTTAGTTCCCACTGAAATATCAAAAATTTGGGAAGAGAAGCACTGATTTTTTTTTCAGGGGTAGATTCTTACAAACATTTAATAAATGAACAAACAGAAAAGAAACAACACAAGCAAAAAAACAATCCATATCTGATACATCCATGTGATTTGTTCTTTTAAATTTTCATGGCATTGGCAAGTTTCATTTTTTTCTCTTTCTTTCTTTCTTTCTTTCTTTATGTTCCTTACCCTCTGGTACAAGAAATTACGTTCATGGTTTGTGTATGTCACTTTATGTTTCTTACCTTCTTATACAAGAAATTACGTTCATGGTTTGTGTATGTCACTTTATGAACAAAACATTTTGACGTAAGACTATTTTAATTCCAGCCAAACAAGAAAGGTGCAACTTGAGAAGAGGGAGGGCTAGTGCTTACAACCAACATGTTACAGAACTTGTTTGTTTTTGTCAGATAATAACATTAGTGAAGGGTGCTGAAAGAACAAAATGAATTTATCACCCAAGTAACTACTGATTACTAGGCCTAAACAGACATAGGCCTTACTGCAATTGTAATGCTGAATGCAACGTTCATTCTTAATTAAAATCAGAAAATGACTCTGTTAAACAGATGCTAGCTACTACTGAGACTCTTTCCAATCCCCCATGATGAAACCACCTAATATGATTATTTTGGTAAGTATTTCTTACCAAACTACAACTTCAATTGTTAGCAGGCACATACCTAAGCACATCAACCACAAGGAATCATGCTTAATTAGGCTTTTTTTCTCTCATAGCCAACATTTTGCCTCAGCCCCATATCATTCATTTGCTGAAGTTAAGCTTTCTGGTCCAATTCATTTTCCCAGGGTTAAAGATTTACCCTTTGTTTATTTTCATTTGCTTGAATGAGAGAAGGTTGACCCTTTAAATGTCAAAGTCCAGGACTATCTAGCACTTTTATTGGGAAAAGTTTGTCATGATTGCAGTGCCTGGCCACCAAAGGTAAGTCTTGGTGTACCAGTGTGAGCCAAAATCTGAAGTCTGGAGCTACCTGGTGCATGATTTAGCAGTTCTCAGGTATTTCCTTTTCTCGCTCCCATGTCTAGTTGGACATTGTCAAGTGTTTGGTTTGCTTGATAGCCCAACATTGTCCCTTCTGTACAGAAAATATATCTCATGAATATGCTGCTGGGTAAAGAGAACTTTGAGAGTATGGACAGGGTGATGACAATTCTCATGTTTTAGAGATAACACAGGACCAAGTGTAGGAAAGTGCTAAAAAATGTCTTGGGTCAAGAAAAAATATGAGACTAGGAAGGAGCAGTGCGCAAATGGTTTTTGATTTCATCAACACATGTCAATGCAAGTACACTCAGCACAATGTATGCAGTCCATTTTGGTAGAACTTTAGGACAATATACAGTTGAGTGTATGAAGAGGTTAATATAGGCCATCAGTTCCCATGCATGTATAACTTTACAGGTGGAGTATAGTCAAACTTGCACCATTGTGCTCCTCTCAAGGCACTTTTCTTCTGGTAGTACCCCTGACAGCTAACATGGCATTGCCTCTCCCATCATTCACAGACATCCAGGACTCTCTTCAGGGCCTTAATAGGACTGTTGTCATGACAATGTTGAACCAGGTAGGTTTCTGGATAAAATGTTAAAAGAAACAAAACAATGCATATTCATCAATTTGCTTTACATCCTCAGTGCAATGACTACCGGTACATTATTACTCAATCTTTCCATAGATTTAACACAATTACTACCACCTACCACAAAACAATGATGCAGATATTGCACGTTTGAGTGGACATGTAAAAGTGTGTATAGGCCCAGTAGCATGGAGGTACAATGCAATGGGAAGGTTGGCCAGACTCGAATAGGCCTATATTTGGGAATCCCCGCAAAAAAATTGTGTACAGCTCTATCACTGATCTGTATGTATACATGTAAGTACACAGTCACACAGTTGACAAATCTCGACTAGAGTTTAATGTTACCGTTGAAAATATGCTCTGATGCACATATTCGCTGATACAGTGAAACCCCGTTATAACGAGTTCGCTTATAACGAGGAACCGCTTTTAGTGAGGTAATCACGTAGGTCCCATATTTCTTTGAGTGTAAACCTATGGTAAATTGGATCGGTTACAACGAGTTCGGTTATAATGAGATTCCTGTTATAACGAGGACATCTTTGGTGCATCATGATAAAGAAACACATAAGCAATTTGATCGAATACAACGAGATTCCATTTCTTGACCTGCCGCTTTCAAACAAGCGACAGACAAAACATTGTAAACCGAATTCACGCTATCCTTCTGTCTCTTCTGCAGAGACATTCTGACCACATAGCGCGCGCGTGTATCATGATTTTACATGTGCATAAACACGTGAGCTTTATTGTAGTGATCCTCATGCCGTCTCTCTATTAATGAATGATCTGAGGCGGGAAGAAGAAACAAACGTGCTAGGCTCAGTTGTCCCGCTGTTATCCCTCTTTTATCCTCTATTATCAGTGACAAATGCCGAGTACCGTTCTTTGCATGTTTTCTTATAAACCATGCGATAAGACACACGAATACCGTCTGATGTTCTTCAGTCTTTGAACATGTTCATTTGATTGTTTTTCGAGATAGGCGTACGCAGCCTACTTGATATTAGCTCAAAACAGTCCGTAATGTGAAAAAAAAATACTCATTCAAAAATGTTTCATCCAGTGAAACATACTGGTGAAAGAACATGGAGAAAAATGTTTCTGGAATGCATGTGGAGCTTATCATAATCCTTTCCATATTAGTTCCGACTTCTAGTTGTTTTGCTGGTTGGGAAATATTGATGTGTACACTACGTAAAAGATTCAAGCCGAAATGATTAATGAAATCATCGTGATGTTCATTATTATTTCAAACTGTACTTTACAAATGAATAATTTCATTCTTTCAGAATCGTCCATTATAATGAGGAAGAGATAGGCATAAAAAGGATCATGAAGTCAACTATGTCGTGTACCTTTCAAGAACGTACCTATGTACAAAATGCGAAGAGATTTTGGGGAGAAAAATACAAAACGCATTTTCAACCCCTGCTGGTGCAAACATCATGGAATTAAATAATTAATGTAATCATCGCGATCCCGCTGGGCCCACACAGAGTAAGATAAGTTGAATAATGCATGTTACTCTGCTTGCACCCATGTTCAGAAATAAAACTAACAAACGTTTTTAATACAATGTGATTTTGTTTATTAATTTTATACTGTGTTTCACAAACGATATTTTCATTCTTTTAGAATGGTTCAATACATGAGGAAGAGATAGGTCTAGAAAGGATTACAAATTCAACCCTGCCGTGCACTTTTCAAGAACGCATGCACAACACTCGCGAAGAGATTTTTCGGAAGAAAAACAAAGAACGCGTTTTCAACCTTTCTTTTTTTTTAATTCTTTTGGTGTCAACTCACAAATAATTCCTTTTTATTCTTTCTCAATAATAATGATCCATTTACTTGTGTAATAACAACGCAAAGACTGCTCATAAGTTTGATTGATTGGTATGTGATTCCATGCTTATGTTTTTCTTTGTGTCTAGTGCGTACGGTTATACCGAGGAACCGGTTATAACGAGGCAATATCAGCGGTCCCACGTACCTCGTTATAACGGGGTTTCACTGTAGCAATTCTATCCAGCAGGCCTATGCTAGGTGTGTGGGGGTTTTTTTATGTACATTGGTGGACATTGAATGGAGATCAATTCATTAAGGTTTACCCTCTCTCCTCAGACTACCAGGTATTGAAACGTTGCTGACGTCATGCAGCATGCTGAGAGCACAAGTGACCACACACAAATGCTGTAACTCATTTTTAATATACACCACCATCATATCATTTCGCTGGAGGAGGGCAGATCCCAGATTCACCTTGTCATTGATACAGCTCCAGCTGAAATTTTCTTTGGAACTAGGAGATTCATGCTGATGTATTTCAGAGTGCTTTACTTATTTAGCAAATTTTTGCAAGTTGATCAATATTTGAAAAACTACAATGTAACAACATCGCAAAGAATATCACCTCTTCAAACACAAATGCATTGTACAGCATCTCAACTTCAGTAAATCTTCACCATGAAGTCCAGGTGATTTTACCTGTTTGGAAGTTTCTGAAGAGTGGAACTGTCCACTGAAATCAACCTTCTGGCCCGGCCCGGTCTTGTTCTTCTCATCTCTCCAACATGCTGACCGGTCTCTGGGGCGTGATGTCCAGTAGGTTTGACCCCATGAGTGGACACAAGCTGTCTGGTGTCACACGTCTTGGGTCTCTTGGAAGGCTGGAAGATCAATCACCATCGGTAACACATACATCTTAAAATGGTCATAATGTGGTAAAAGCAGCAGAAATGAGTACACACACTGCAGGCAGTTTCCATTCTCATACTATCAACTTACCACCACAGAACAATATATTGTGTATGCTGTTATTTTTGCGTACAGATATTTTCGCGAATGAGGAGATAACAGACATTTTTCATGAAATTTTGTTTTCTTGAACTGACACAGAGGTCTTCATAAGTGCAACTATTACCTTAGTGAATGGTGATATTTTCATGTGTTGTTAAATTCGCGGTCCAAATGTGATTCGCGAAATTTGTGAAAATTAAACCCTCGCGAAAATAACAGCTGATACAGTATTGTTTTATTCTTTCTTCAAGCTACCTAGGTATATCTGACATATAATATTCATCAAAGAAGAGTTCTGTTTTCACAATGTATACTCTTATGGGCATCTCCTTTGATATCACCTCACATCTAGAAATCCAACCGATAACATTGATTGTTTGCACCCATCTTGCCTGTGTTCCTGAGCATGATACATATTTCAAGGAGTGTTTAAAGGGGTATAAATGTAAACTTGGTGGAAAGCTGGGTGCTAATGTGGTTTGATCTAGCTTTTGTGTGTACACCGTAGCATATGGTAGTCTGAATGAAATGCTAGCTCCCTAGGGAGTAGAGTGTGAGAATATTACAGTCGGTGGTTTGATTCCACTGACTAGGGTAGTAATGCACTTTGAGCACCAGAATATATTGCAAGTGCATAATATAAGAAACACTGATGGTAACTGTTATCATCATGCTATCACCAAGGAAAACATACAACCCAATCAAGTCTAACATATGTAAAATTGAATTGATAAACAACAAGTGGACGAGGGCGGGGGGGGGGGGGGGGGGGGTGGGGAGGGCACAGAATTTACAAGATGCATAGCTGACATCCAGTCAACCTTGCTTGAGTCAACCTTACATTTAAGTCAATTAATCACCTATTAATGTAGGTCTTTTTAAATCCTCTTCTCTTGATCACTAGACCATTTTATGTACCTGATTCGAAACATACTTCCAAGGTTAAACTAGAGATTGTAATTTGTCATTACTGACAAATTAAGGTGATCCGATTTTTTTTAAATCAATGATTCGAGGTCTGATCGCAATAGGCATGACCATACAGGTTTCATCTGTGTTTAGAGACATTGGCCGTGTGATGTTTGGATTCTCATTTAAAAAAGGGAGTCATATCTGTCATCTTTGGTACCAAATTCTGTATACACTAGATAACGAAGATTCAGCAACAAATACATAATTTAGGCATGACCATACAGGTTTCATGTGTGTTTAGGGACATTCGCCGTGTGATATTTGGAATCTCATTTACAAAAGCGAGTCAGACCTGCCATCTTTGGTACCAAATTCCGTATACACTGTAACGAAGATACAGAATGAAGTATATTTGACCATTGACCCCACTTTGCACAGCCAGGATGGCATCTAAGCAAAAAGTGGTTATTTCGTAAAATGATTCTTGTAACATGGTCTTTGCGTGTGCAAAATATGGAAGAGATAGGACATGTATTCACTAAGATACAGAATGAAACATTTATGACCTTTGACCCTAATTTACATACCCAAGATGGTGTCTGACTAAGAAGTTGTTATTTTATGAAATAATGTACGTGACATGAACTAAACATGTGCAAACTTTGAGGGTGATAGACGCTGTTTTTCTTGAGTTATTGCAAAGAAAGTTGCAGAAAGAAAGACATATCTCAATACATTGAAGATAAGCTTTAATTTCAACCAAGTTTTTTAACGTGATCCCAACATCGTATGAAAAAACGAAGGGTAAAATACGATAGCCCAAAGTCTCAGCTACAACATATTAAGATCTGGGAGCAATTCACCGAAGCATAAGTGAGCTAGTGCTCGAAAAAGATAGTCATGTCAAATTTCATTTGCAGAAAAACTGCACTCCCATAGAGATAACACGTCATAATGAAGATACAGAAAGAAGAATATATGACCTTTGACCCCACTTTGCACAGACATGATGGCATCTGAGCAAAAAGTCGTTATTTTGTGAAATGATTCTTGTAACATGGTCTTTGCGTGTGCAAAATATGGGAGAGATAGGACATGTATTCACCAAGATACAGGATGGAACATTTATGACCTTTGACCCTAATTTACATACCCAAGATGGTGTCCGATCAAGTAATTGTTATTTTATGAAATAATATACGTGACATGAACAAAACATGTGCAAAATATGGGATTAATAGCCATTGTTATTGTTCATCTATTGCACAGAAAGTAGTAGAAAGAAAGAAAAATAAAGAAAAAATTATGTTATTTTTATAGAAATTTGAAGGAGAAGCATGAAAAAATCAGAAAAAGATAAAGTTAGGAAAGGAGATTCAGACTAACTAAAGAAAAAGAAGAAAAAAAGTGTTAAAAAAAACTAGAGATTGTAATTTGTCATCACTGACAAATTAAGGTGATCCGATTTTTTTTATCAATGATTCGAGTCCTGATACTGCAAAGTCTCAGCTACAACATATCAAAATCTGAGAGAAATTCACCGAAGCATAAGTAAGATAGTGCTCGATAAAGAGAGTCATGTCAATTTTCACATCTAAAAAATTCCCTCCCATAGAGATAACACGTCATAGCGAACATAGAAAAAGAAGTACATATGACCTTTGACCCCACTTTGCACAGACAAGATGGCATCTGAGCAAAAAGTGGTTATTTTATGAAATGATCCCTGTAACATGGATTTTACGTGTGCAAAATATGGGAAAGATAGGTCATGTATTCACCAAGATACAGGATGAAACATTTATGACCTTTGACCCTAATTTACATACCCAAGATGGCGTCTGATCAAGTAGTTGTTATTTTATGAAATAATGTTCGTGACATGAACTAAACATGTGCAAAATATGGTGGTGATAGGGTATGTTTTTCTTGAGTTATTGCACATAAAGTTGCAAAAAGAAAGGAATATCTCAATACATCGAAGATAAACTTTAATTTCAACCAAGTTTTTTCACGTGATCCCGACAACGTATGAAAAAACAAAGGGCACACTTACGATAGCCCTACGTCTCAGCTACAACATATTAAAACCTTAGAGAAATTCACTAAAGCATAAGTGAGCTAGTGCTCGATAAAGATAGTCATGTCAATTTTCATTTCCATAAAAATTGCACTCCCATAGAGATTACACGTAAACTGGTCAAATTTGACAAGGTTACCTTCAATCCATTTTTTCGAGGTGATGTCGTCATCTAATGAAAATTGTGTATTTAATTTATGAAAGAGCATTTCATAAGCTACAACATATTGAAATTTGGGTGAAAATTGGCAAAGGATAAGTGAGATACGCTCGAGTAAACTTGAAATTTGATGACGTCATTTTGAAAATTTACTTTTTTTACTTTATTAAGAAATTTGATATCTTTTAATCATTTTTTCAGCATCGCCAACCCATGAAATGACATATACAACTCATCAGCTTTCAGAATATGTAAAGGAAATGGGGGGTCACCGTCCATCCTGACGAGTAAAATCGGATTTAAGATTTGCGGTTTTTTGGCATAGTTGCACTGTCTATCGCCATTGACGCGCGCGCGGAATTTCAACTTTGACGGGCCCGTATGACGTCATATTGAGTCGGATTGACTTGAAACTTGGTAGAAATATTCCTTCACATTTCAGACATCTGATCACAGTGAAAAAAATGGGAAATTTCTATTGCATATGAGCTGTGCGTGCGTATATGCGCGCGCGCGTACGCGTCCGTCCGATTTTTTCATTTTTTCAAAAAATGCTCTAAATGGTCTGAAACGTGTGCAAAAAAATTTTGGGCTTGATTGGAGCATACAAATATTTCAACGCGCGCGTACGCGCACGTTTTAAGAGAAAATATAAATTTTGACAATATGAATAGAATTCGCTTGACTTGAAATATATGTGACGTAAATTTCATTTAAAAATTCCATCCCATTAATGAGATATGATTGAGAATGTGTTTTCATATAATGACGTCATAGTGACGTCACGGTCAACTGATCACAATGATTTTACTTGATCTGTCGTCTTTGGGACACGATACATACATGGTATAAGTTTGAACTTGATAGGCATAGCACTTTCTGAGCTAACCTCTGCACAACTTTTGAGGAGAAATAAAGAAAGAAACAAAGAACTAGAGATTGTAATTTGTCATCACTGACAAATTAAGGTGATCCGATTTTTTTTTATCAATGATTCGAGTCCTGATCGCAATAGGCATGACCATACAAGTTTCATCTGTGTTTAGAGACATTGGCCGTGTGATGTTTGCATTCTCATTTAGAAAAGGGAGTCATATCTGCCATCTTTGGTACCAAATTCTGTATACACTGAATAACGAAGATACAGCAATGAATACATATGACCTTTGACCCACCTTTGCACTCCCAAGATTGCATCTGATGAAATAGTGGTTATTTTGTGAAATGATTCTCGCGACATCGTCTATACGTGTGAAAAATATGGGAAAGATAGGACAGGTATTCACTAAGATACAAGATGAAACATTTATGACCTTTGACCCTAATTTACATACCCAAGATGTTGTCCGATCTAGTGGTTATTATTTTATGAAATAATGTACGTGACATGAACTAAACATGTGCAGAATATGGGGGTGATAGGGGGTGTTTTTCTTGAGTTATTGCAAAGAAAGTTGCAGAAAGAGAGAAATATCTCAATACATAGAAGATAAGCTTTAATTTCAACCAATTTTTTTATCGTGATCCCGACATCGTATGAAAAAACGAAGGAAACGAAACGATAGCGCAAAGTCTCAGCTACAACATATTAAAATCTGGAAGAAATTCACCGAAGGGTAAGTGAGCTAGTGCTCGATAAAGACAATCATGTCAATTTTCACATTAAAGAAAATTCCCTCCCATAGAGATAACACGTCATAACGAAGATACAAAAAGAAGTACATAATTATGATCTTTGACCTCAATTTGCACAGACAAGATGGCGTCTGAGTAAAAAGTGGTTATTTTTTGAAATGATCCTTGTAACATGGTCTTTGCGTGTGCAAAATATGGGAAAGATAAGACATGTATTCACTAAGATACAGGGTGAAACACTTATGACCTTTGACCCTAATTTACATACCCAAGATGGTGTCTGATCAAGTAGTTGTTATTTCATGAAATAATGTACGTGACATGTACTAACCATGTGCAAAATATGGGATTGATAGCCATTGTTATTGTTCATCTATTGCACAAAAAGTAGTAGAGAGAAAGAAAAATAAAGAAAGAATTATGTTATTTTATAGAAATTTGAAAGAGAAGCATAAAAAAATCAGAAAAAGAAAAAGTAAGGAAAGAGAGATTAAGATTAACTAAAGAAAAAAAAGAAAAAAGTGTTTAACAAAATTTAAAAAAAATATTGGCAGGGGTGAGCTTCGAACCAGGGACCTTAGGATTACGAGTCGGATGCGCTACGCAATGACCTATTTCATTCTCCATAGGCCCTGTGTATTAAGCAAAATGACGCTGCATCGAAGCCTCGTGCCATTTTCAACCAAGTTTTTCGACGTGATGCCGACATCGTATGAAAACATGGAGGGCACACTTACGATAGCCCAAAGCCTCAGCTACAACATACTAAAATCTGGGAGAAATTCACCGAAGCATAAGTGAGCTAGTGCTCGAAAAAGAGAGTCATGTCAATTTTCACTGCCAAAAAAACTGCTCTCCCGTAGAGATAACACGTAAACTGGTCAAATTTGACAATATTACATTCAATCCATTTTTACGAGGTGATGCCGTCCTCAAATCAAAATGTTGTAATTATATTAATGAAAGATCATTTAATAAGCTACAACATACTGAAATTTGGGTGTAAATTGGCAAAGGATAAGTGAGATACGCTCGAGTGAACTTAAAATTTGATGACGTCATTTTGAAAATTTACTTTTTTTACTTTATTAAGAAATTTGATATCTTTTAATCATTTTGCCAGCATTGCCAACCCATGAAATAACATATCCAACTCATCAGCTTTCAGAATATGTAAAGAAAATGGGAGGTTACCGTCCATCCTGACGAGTAAAATCGGATTTAAAATTGGCGTTTTTTTGGCATCGTTGCACTGTATATCGCCATTGACGCGCGCGCGGAATTTCAACTTTGACGGGCCCGTATGACATCATATTGAGTCGGATTGACTTGAAACTTGGTAGAAATATTCCTTGACATTTTAGGCATCCGATAAATGTAAAAAAACGGGAAATTTCCATTGCAAATGAGCTGTGTGTGCGAATATGTGCGCGCGCGTACGCGTCCGTCCAATTTTTTCAATTTTTCAAAAAATGCTCCAAATGCTCTGAAACGTGTGCAAAAAAAAATTGAGCTCGATTTGAGCATACAAATATTTCAACGCGCGCGTACGCGCACGTTTGAAGAGAAAATATGAATTTTGATAATATGAGTGAAATGCGCATAACTTGAAATGTATGTGACGTAAATTTCATTGCAAAATTCTATTCCATTAATGAGATATGAATGAAAATGTGTTTTCATATAATGACGTCATAGTGACGTCACGGTCGACTGATCACTATGATTTTACTTGATCTGCCGTCTTTGGGACATGATACATATATGGTATAAGTTTGACATTGAAAGGCAATGCACTTTCTGAGCTAACCGCTGCACAAATTTTGGTTAGAAATAAAGAAGAATAAAAAGAAGAACTAGACTCGGAATTTGTCAAGACTGACAAATTAGGTGATCCGATTTTTTTTAAATCGATGAATCGAGTTTTCACCTGAGATTAGGGACATTTGTCGTGTGATGCTTGGATTCTCATTTTGAAAAGGGAGTCAGACCTACCATCTTGGGTACTGAATTCCGTATACACTATCAAAGATGCAGAATGAAGTATATTTGACCTTTGACCCCACTTTGCACCCCCAAGATGGCATCTGAGCAAAAAGTGGTTATTTTGTGAAATGATTCTTGTAACATGGTCTTTGCGTGTGCAAAATATGGGAAAGATAAGACATGTATTCACCAAGATACAGGATGAAACATTTATGACCTTTGACCCTAATTTACATACCCAAGACCGTGTCTGATCAAGTAGTTGTTATTTTATGAAATAATGTATGTAACATTAAAATGTAACATACTAAAATTATCTGTTAACATTAATGAACTGTTACATCAAACTCGTTAGCCAGATAATACTTGACTACACTTGAGTGAGTTTCTTCATTTTCAACAACATTTTCATTTTGTTCACTACAGAAATTGGAAGATGTAGTTGATTCTTCCTGAAAAACAGATGTTAAGGGAGAAACCCTCACATCATCATGCACTATTAATGGAGTATCTGTATATAAAGTATCTGAGGTTCCATTGTCTTCGACCACTTGAGTAATCAAACTATTACGAGGCTCAAACATTTGGGGGAAAAAAAAGAAAAAAGAAAAGAAGTGCAAAAGTTATACAGAAAATCAGAGATATACAAGTGTGTACATATAATTCAAAAAGAAAAAAAAAATATACAAAATTCAACAAGTTACCCAATATCTGAGTGCCTATTTGGGATCAGTTTAGGCCCATGTCAAAGCTTTTCCAAGTCACATTTACTACGGATGGTCTTCTTTATTGTCTTTCTGTTTGTTGCTGGCAACAAAGTTTGACGGCTGGGATGTCGCGATGTCGTTGCGGGGGGCAACACGATGCGATCTGTCAAGATCATTGAGAGTAATGGGCACATCGAGCTGGTCGGAACAGAGGTGGCGGATGAGTTGGTCTGTGTCTTCTACATGTAGTCTGCTCTCTTTGACACCATGGAACTTCAGGGAGTTGAGGCGGGAATATTGCTCTGCTTCATTCATCGTCAGTTTGAGATTGTTGACAGCTGTTGCTTGATCATCAAGAGCGGTGGTGAGACGTTTTATTTCAGCATCTTTTGCCTTGAGGGATGCTTCCAGGTCAAAGATGCAGCCATCATGTTGATCGGACTTCTCCTTGAGACTGGTGCACTTTTGCTCAATTAGGTCAAGGCGCTGGACAAACTTTGTCATTTGTTTATTCATGGCTTTCTCAACAGCTTCTTCGATGGCTTTAAGGAAATCAGGACTCTGGATATACCCTCCAAAAGCCTGAATGATTTCTTCAGTACTTGTGGCTTTCCCTTTGCGGGTCTCCATATTGGGGTATCAGGTGCGACAGACAGTGTGACAGTAGTACTGAAATCTGGAGTGATGACTATTACGGTGCTATACTCAGTGATGAACAGAAATGGCGAGGTCAGGCATACTGACTGCAGAGAAGCAGCCAGTGGACTGTAGCTGTAATCCACATTAGCACTCTGAGACTATGATTGTAGCATAAGTCAATTCATCTTCACTTTGAGGGAGGTCTAATAGTAATACTAATAGGAATACTCTTATATACCGTCACGTGAAGAACACTTGTGATAGTCATTTGGTGATAATCACGGGAGGTTTTGAGTTCTGAGAAGATGAGGCTTTACACTTCAGATGTCACATGAGATACTCAGTAGTCTACAAGCAGTACACTGTGTAGCTAGGCGACTGAAGTAAACTTACGTACAACTTGCTTGCACATAGCATTCCATTCAGCACCGCTACAGATACACGTATGCACAGTACACAGTTGACATGTATAACTAACAGTAACACTCAGTATCATCAGTTTATCCAAGCACACTGTGCATTGACATTGATTAAGTTCAGGGTTTCCACAAATATAAGGCTGAGAGACACAGGTCACTGTAGCAAGAGGGCATGTAATATTGGTCCTGTGGAGTATGCAATATCAGAAAAAAAAAACTTACAGCAGATCGTCATTGTCACTGCAATTTCTGCATGAAGAACTGGTGGTCCATGACACGAAGATGAATGTGTGGGACTATAGCGCGAAAGACTGTTGTTTGCAGCGGTGTTTGCAGCAGGGACAGAACCACAAAATTCATGTTCAGCAGGTCCAGATGCATGAAATCACAGATAAATCAGTTGCATTATGTCTTTAGCTCTCAGAGGCGGAGGCACAGCGATGGCATGTCCATCCTTGTGATTTCTTGTGATTTTCTGGCATACATAGGCATACACAGCATACATAGGCCCACATACCCAAGTACGGTTAATATGGTGAAATATGGTGAAATTCACCGAAGGGCACGGTACGCGGTGAGCTGTAAGTGCGTGTGGCGGCTGTCGCAGTTAGGTGAGCTACTGCTCGATAAAGACAATCTGTCCTCCGTAGACAGACGGAAGGTACCAGTACCCATTGCTGTGTGGATATTCTTAACCACTGTCTCTATGGAAAATTGGGTGAGGTACCTCACCCTTCTCGATTGCGTCTAATTCACGGCCCTAGGTCGGCAAATTTAAGCTTGTACAGTTAAATCAACTATTCAAGAATAGACTTCACACACCACATTAATGAATAATCCAACATTTCGGTCGAATTTTCAACGTAAAACACACATCAACCAGCCTGTTGCGTCGTCACGTTCAAACTTGTTTGAATGTAAAAAAGCTGTCAGAAATTTGGTGTACAACGACGTTTGATCTGTGCGCGATGCTCCACACAGGAGCCGGGATCATTGGGATCCGTGAAGCCAGACGTAGTGTGCGGGGAATGCCCTGACGGACAGATACAGACCGATCTTTCGGTCAAGTATTCAGCAAGATACAGGATGAAACACTAATTTACATACCCAAGACGGTGTCCGATCAAGTAGTTGTTTTTTTATGAAATAATGTACGTGACATAAACTAAACATGTGCAAAATATGGGGGCGATAGGGGCTGTCGTTTTTTAGTTATTGCAAAGAAAGTTGCAGAAAGAAAGAAATATCTCAATACATCGAAGATAAGGTTTAATTTCAACCAAGTTTATTGACGTGATCCCGACATCGTATGAAAAAATGGAGGGCACACTTACGATAGCCCAAAGTCTCAGCTACAACATACTAAAATCTGGGAGAAATTCACCGAAGCATAAGTGAGCTAGTGCTCGAAAAAGAGAGTCATGTCAATTTTCACTGCCAGAAAAACTGCTCTCCCATAGAGATAACACGTAAACTGGTCAAATTTGACAATATTATTTTCAATCCATTTTTACGAGGTGATGCCATCATCCAATCAAAAAGTTGTAATTATATTAATGAAAGATCATTTAACAAGCTACAACATACTGAAATCTCGGTGTAAATTGGCAAAGGATAAGTGAGATACGCTCGAGTGAACTTGAAATTTGATGACGTCATTTTGAAAATGTACTTTTTTTACTTTATTAAGAAATTTGATATCTTTTAATCATTTTGCCAGCATCGCCAACCCATGAAATAACATGTCCAACTCATCAGCTTTCAGAATATGTAAAGAAAATGGGGGGTTACCGTCCATCCTGACGAGTAAATTCGGATTTAAGATTGGCGTTTTTTTGGCATCGTTGCACTGTATATCGCCATTGACGCGCGCGCGAAATTTCAACTTTGACGGGCCCGTATGACGTCATATTGAGTCGGATTGACTTGAAACTTGGTAGAAATATTCCTTGACATTTAAGGCATCCGATAAGTGTAAAAAAACGGGAAATTTCCATTGCATATGAGCTGTGTGTGCGAATATGTGCGCGCGCGTACGCGTCCGTCCGATTTTTTCAATTTTTCAAAAAATGCTCTAAATGGTCTGAAACGTGTGCAAAAAAATTTTGAGCTCGATTTGAGCATACAAATATTTCAACGCGCGCGTACGCGCACGTTTTAAGAGTATAGATGAATTTTGAAAACACAAGTAGAATCAGCTTGATTTGAACTATATGTGACGTAAATTTCATTGAAAAATTATATTCCATTAATGAGATATGATTGAGAATGTGTTTTCATATAATGACGTCATAGTGACGTCACGGTCGACTGATCACTTTGATTTTATAAAATCTGTCGTCTTTGGGACATGATACATATATGGTATGATTTTGAAATTGATAGGAAGAGCACTTTCTGAGCTAATCGATGCACAACTTTTGAGGAGAAATAAAGAAGAAGAAGAAGAAGAAGAACCAAAGAATCCGTACAGATACAGAAGGTGATCCGAGAGGATACTCGGATCACCTAACAAAGAATCAGTACAGATACAGAAGGTGATCCGAGAGGATACTCGGATCACCTAAAGAAGAATAAAGAATCAGTACAGATACAGAAGGTGATCCGAGAGGATACTCGGATCACCTAATAAAAAAAAACTGGCAGGGGTGAGCATCGAACCAGGGACCTTAGGATTACGAGTCGGATGCGCTATGCAATGACCTATTTCATGCTCCATAGGCCCTGTGTATTAAGCAAAATGACGCTGCATCGAAGCCACATGCAATTTTTCAACCAAGTTTTTCGACGTGATGCCGACGTCGTATGAAAAAATGGAGGGCACACTTACGATAGCTCAAAGTCTCAGCTACAACATACTAATGTGAGACAGCAAAGTCTACCTCCTTCTTTCCAGTATAAGTTTGTTATGTACATGTACCTCAGTTGGGTTAGGTTCTTAGACAGTCCCACATCTCATTAACTTGTATTCTATTTCTGTCCCACCATTCTCATTCCTTTCCCATTCATGTTTACAGTTATCACCTCAGCTTGTTGTCACATCTGATCCTTTTGTTTATCATTCCATGTCTGCAGTTCTCAACCCAGCTTCTAGCCACAGTCATCCAGTGTGTTTTCATTGGTTGTCTTCATGAATAGGGTTCCTTCATTTTAGTTGGTCTCTTCCATTTCTGCTACTCCTATTGGTCCTCTTAGTTCATTTAAATATGTAAATATGTAAATACAGTTTATGCAGATCATGTTCATGATGTTGAGTTTTGCTGAGGGCAGGTCAGCCTGAAAATAAAGCAGTGTGCTCCTCAGGACTTGAAGCGTGCAGGCCTCATGTTTACAGTCTGTGTCCCTAACCCTGTAGCTATCTTACAACTGGTGGCAGCGGTGGGATAGCTAAGTAATACAGGTGGGATCAAGCAGTACTAATTGGATCAAGCTTTAACAAGTTTGTGTGACCTGCATGAGAATTGTTCACCCTCCTTCACATCTGTGGTTTGAAGTTAGCTGTGTTAATATCTGGTCAATGAGTGGATTCATGTGGTGATATCTGATTGATATACGTGGATTCATTTAAAACTCTGGATTATTAACTGGATTATCATCTTCACAACATGACATCCTTTCGCCTTGAGCTACCCGAAGTGTTTACCGGAGAAGATGGAAAAGACTTCCACCAGTGGGTACGTCGAGTTGAAGTAGCAGCACAAGCATTTCCGGATAGCTCAACTAAGCTACACTCCCTTCTTCCAGCAAGACTTGCTGGATCAGCATTTACTGTTTGGGAGAGCATACCTGACTCCGAGAAGAAGGATTTCAAGAAGGTGAAGGATAAACTCTCGCAAGTTTTTGGTCGAACACAATTCTTAGATACTTTCAAGTCCTGTATCACTGCCCGCACTCGCCGACCAGGTGAACCGCTTGAAGTTTTTGCAGCAGCTATAGCGTCGATGGTCGAGGAAGCCTTTCCTGCCTACGACGATGCAGCCAAAGCTGGAGAAAAATTTAGGCGCTTCATTGCAGGGATCGAAAAGACTCTCCAGGTCAAGGTGTGTGAGCTAGGAGGCAGCAACTTTGAGGAGGCCCTGAAAATTGCTCTTCGAGTAGAAAGAGCAAGTCAGTCACAGCAAGACGTCAGCGTACAAGTAGCAGTGACAAGTCAACCAACCAAGGACACAATGCTGGCACAGTCGCCGGAAATGCAGCTCATCCTCCAAAGGCTGAATGAAATGGAGCAGAAATTCGAAAGGATGAACCTGAAATTAGAAACTGCTTCCAAGTCAAATATCCATCCTAGATCGAAGCCCGGATCTCCACAACGTCATAACAGTCGGGAAGAGAGGTTCGATGACAGATATCAGAGACGCCATGACTCCCGATCACCAACCCGTTCTATGTACCGTTCAAGGGAACCAAATCGCTACCAGTCTTCAAGCCCACACAGACGAGAATGGCAACGTCGTCATAGATCGCCAAGTCCTCAGCGTGCCTCACAACATCTCAACAGCCCAGAAGCGAGATTCGATGACAGATATCACCGTCGTCATGACTCTCCTTCACCAACCCGACATGTGTACCGCTCGAGGGAACAAAACCGGTACCAGTCTCCACGTCCACACAGCCAAGAATGGAGACGTAATAACAGATCTCCAAGTCCTCAGTATGCTCGACAATATCAACATCTCCATCCCTCCCGTGAAGCCGACTCTCCTAGACATGCTCCCTATCGTCAAGTTCGCTTTGACGATACACCGTCGGAAAACTTCTGGTAGTTGACGAGGAGGGCCACTCATCAACTCCACCTGCCAAGGCCCAAGACCAAATTCCTGTAGACTCAGTTTTTTCATTGAACTCACCCTACATCCCAGTCATCATCGACAATGTCTATGCACTTGCCTTCATAGATACCGGAGCTCACATCTCTCTCTTGAGTGCCGATTTTCTATCATCTATTCCTGCATCACAAAGGAGCCCACTCGAAAAGTCCACGATCATAGCATCCTCCGTCACTGGTGAACCAGTAGACAACATTGGAACAGTGGTAGCATCAGTACATTTAGGGAACAAGGCAACTCAACACCAATTCTTTGTTGCGAGGAACATCACGCATCCAGTCATCCTCGGATGGGATTTCATCACCAACCAGAATGCATCAATATCCTCTGCATCATTCAACATGCCTGGTTCCACCATCCCTTTCATCGATCGGCAGCAGTACCAAGCCCCACTGAAGTGTAAAGTCTCTCTTGTGGGACACTCACATATTCCACCTATGTGTGAAATCCATGTCCAGGGAAAATTGGCTTCTCCGCAGTTTGACATCGTACCTAGAGACTATGAGGGCTACTTTGAACCGGCTACACAAGATCACATTCCTGTCATTGGTGCCAGATCTTTGTTTAAGCCTCAGGATGGTCTTATTCTGGTACGTCTTATTAACCCCTCTAATGAAGCAGTGGATTTGCCTGCGGATACATGCCTTGGACAGTTTTTCTCCGTGACGGGAAACAAGGAAGAGGAGTATGAGATCATGAATGTAGCTGCTGATGGAGAAACACAACCGAGTGACAAATCACTAGCACCCAGTGTTCTCCCTTCTTCTGAACTCTCTAAGTCAGAGTACAAGAAAGCCGAGCACCTACTCCAAGCCTATGGTGACATTTTTAGTGCAACTCCCCATGACATAGGCCAGACTGATCTCCTTCATCACCAAATCAACACATCCACCGAAGCTCCAATACGACAGAGAGCCTACAGAACTTCCCCAGCCATGAGAGTAGAAATTCAGAAGCAAGTCGACGATCTCCTTCAAAGAGGCATCATTGAAGAAAGCTACAGCCCATGGGCTAGCCCGATCGTAATGGTGAGAAAGAAAGACAATACCTACCGATTTTGCATTGATTATCGGAAGCTTAATGCAGTGACGGTCAGGGATTCACATCCTATCCCACGGCAAGATGACACGATTGACTCTCTTTCATCATCTACATACTTCAGTGTCATGGACCTGTCAAGTGGATATTGGCAGGTTAAGCTCCACCCAGAAGACAAGGAAAAGACTGCTTTCACCACAGGCACAGGACTCTACCAATTCACGGTAATGCCATTCGGATTGGTCAATGCACCGATGACGTTCCAGCGTCTTATGGAAGTTGTCCTCCACGGCCTGCACTGGTCCAGATGTCTGGTATATCTCGACGACTGTATAGTCATGGGCAAGAACTTTGACGATCACCTCAAAAACCTCCAAGAAGTATTTCAACGCTTCAGAGATGCTGGACTTAAACTCAAACCATCAAAGTGCAGCCTGTTCAGGAAAGAGGTAACATACCTTGGCTATGTAATCACCTCCAATGGAGTTAGACCAGACCCAAACAACATTGACAAAGTCAAGTCCTGGCCCCAGCCAAGAACTCCAACACAGGTACGCTCTTTCCTTGGTCTAGCGTCATTCTACCGACGATTCATTCCAGGTTTCTCCAAGGTTGCGTCCCCCCTGACGACCCTCACACACAAAGGTCAACGGTTTGTCTGGACAGCAGAGTGTGAAACAGCCTTTCTTCACCTGAAAGAGGCACTAACCAATCCACCACTACTCGCTTACCCAGATTTTGACAAGGAGTTCATCTTATCAACTGATGCTTCCATTGACGCAGTTGGGGCAGTCCTCTCACAAATTCAGCATGGCAAGGAACGAGTTATCTCCTATTTCAGCCAGACGCTCTCCACTTCCCAGAAGAAATGGTCAACATATGATCGCGAACTGTGGGCCATCGTTTCATCAGTTCGCCATTTTCGTCATTTCCTCCGATATCAGCACTTCACAATCCAGACTGATCACAAGCCTCTCCTGGCTCTGACGAAGTTTCCCATCCAAGACGATACATCCGGGAGGAGAACTAGGTGGATAGTGGAACTCCATGTGTATACATTCAGCTTAATACACAAGAAGGGTCAATCACATGGGAACGCTGATGCACTATCTCGACGACCAGGAGACATCCAAGCCACCTCCACACCAACAAGTCAACAGCCAATTAAGTCTATCCTCGCCCAGCCCAAGTGCAGTGCAGTTGAAACCCGTTCACAAATATCAGCACCAACGCCAAGTCACCCGTTGCACAACCATCCATCAGATCTCTCAAAAGTGCAATCACCCCAGCCTTACAGTGGTGTAATCCTCAACAGTGATGTCGATGTACAACATGAGCAGCAACTAGACAATGACATCAGAACAGTCATCAAGTTTGTCAACCAAGGCAAGCGACCAAGTGAGCGACAGATTCGTCGTCACAACCCTCGAATCAGACGTTTGCTGTGGCAGTACCCCAAGCTAGTTCTTCACAATGACATCCTCTACCGAAAGAAGAAAGACAAGTTAGGCAACTACAGGCTCCAACTCGTGGTGCCAAGCTCACTTGTCCCCAGAGTACTCCAAGAATTGCACGGTGATCCATCATCCGGACATTTTGGTGCACACAGAACACTTCAGAGAGCAGAATCTATGTGCTACTGGCCATTTATGAACAAGGAAATAACTGATTTCTGCAACACATGCACTGCTTGTGAGTCGTTCCGGTTACCAAACCCGAAATACCAAGCACCACTACAGCCAATTTCTACTACACGCCCTCTAGAGATGGTCTTCGCGGATATCGCCGAGCTACCTATCACAAGACGAGGCTTTCGCTACATATTGGTTGTAACAGATCATTTCAGCAAATACGTCAATGTCTACCCGATGAAAGATCAGACAGCCTCAACCATTGGCAAGCACCTGTTTGATGACTATGTGAAAGAACATGGTGTACCAGAGATTCTCCATACCGATCAAGGGAGACAATTCGAGTCGAGATTGGTTCAAGAATTATGCAACAAATTGGGCATCAAGAAATCTCGATCAACGTCATACCATCCACAAGGTGCAGGTATAGTTGAACGATGTAATCGCACCATTAAAGATCAATTGGCGAAGTACATTTCTGACCAGGGAGGAGAATGGGACACCCACATCAACCAGCTCCAGTTAGCATACAATACAAGCACCCATTCTACAACAGGTCTCACCCCCTACTTCATAATGCACGGAAGGGAAGCCCGCATTCCAGCTAGCATCACCTGCTCAGCTCCCCCTCCATCAATGGGAAGCTCCATGCTGGAATACACTGCCAACCTGACCGATCGATTGAGGAAAGCATGGGAGTTCACAAGAGAAAAAACCAAACAGCAGCAACAACAACAAAAACAGCATTATGACAAAAGAATTCGCACATCTAGGTACAACATCGGTGACCTTGTCTGGTTAGACGACCCGACCAACAGCAGAAAAAAGTTGGAACCAAACTGGAAAGGTCCTTTCACGGTAATTTCCTCATCTGAAGATGGATTGAATTACACCATCGTCAACAACCAGGATGAAAAGACCAAGCGAACTGTACATCATAATCGCCTGAAAATGTATCGAGTTCGAGCCTCACATGAGACTTCACCATCCCTGTCTGCCCCCCGCCATACAGCACCATCATCGTCATTACCATCAGATGGGACTGGAAAAGGTTCAACGCCACACCCACCAGTAGCAGATGGGACTAAGAGGCAGATGTCTCCGCCCCAGCCAGCCTCTTATGGCCCCTCGTACGTCATGTGGTCACCCCGACCACCAAACCACGTCCATCAACGACAGTCAAACCAAGACCAACAGCCACGGTCAGGTTTGTCTGTTTGGTACCAGACCTCCAACCAACCCTATGGTGCCCAGCAGCAGTCGTCAACGAAATCTGACCAACAGCCACGGTCAGATGCAGCAGCCCCACCCCGGCAGCAGTCAACGAATTCTGACCACCAGCCATGGTCAGATGCAGCAGCCCCACCCCGGCAGCAGTCAATGAATTCTGACCACCAGCCACGGTCAGATGCAGCAGCCCCACCCCGGCAGCACTCCACGAAGTCTGACCACCAGCCACGGTCAGATGCAGCAGCCCCACCCCGGCAGCAGTCAACGAATTCTGACCACCAGCCACGGTCAGATGCAGCAGCCCCATCCCGGCAGCAGTCAACGAATTCTGACCACCAGCCATGGTCAAATGCAGCAGCCCCACCCCGGCAGCAGTCATCGAATTCTGACCACCAGCCACGGTCAGATGCAGCAGCCCCATGCCAGCGGCAGCTGAACCAGACCAGCTGTTCCCATGGGTCATCGCCGACTGACCAGCAGCCAATATCATCAGCTGACCAACCCCATCCCCGACATCAACCCAGTCACAGGCCATCATCGATTGACCAACTCCAACTCAGACCACATTATCAACTCCGTTCGTCGTCATCTGCTGAGCAATACCAACCTGGGTCATCACGACAAATTACCCCATCGGACTCCCAAATTAGTAGCTCGCAACTTGGCAGTCATCAACAACAACAGCAACAGAGTGAACAAGTAAATGACAGTGAACAATTGCCAGAGAACAATCAAAGCAGGCAAGAAATTCACTCTAGATATGGCCGACAAATCAAATTGCCATCGAAATTGAAGGACTACAAATTGTAGAGACTGAGAAGATACCAACAAGTATTTTAGGCCTTTGGGAAAGACACCCATGTACATTAAAAAAAAAAGAGAGAAGAGAGAAAATGTTTTGAGTTTGTGATTGTGATCATAAGCATAAAAGTATAGCAAAGTGTCATATATGTTGCTTTGGCAAAAAGGTTAAATTCATCACACCTGGTATAAATGCATCTGGGTAGTATTTTGTAGTAGTATGAAGAACATTTTTTGAGAGAAATGTGAACGAATTATATATATTATTTTGTAGAAGACACTTACAATGTAGTTGAATGTGGGATGCAGTATTTGAAACACAGCATTATTAGGTTTTTTGGAAAAAAAAGGGAATTTTATAAGTTCATAAGTGTTCAAAAAAAAAATTGAAAGAGTGAATTTCAGCAGACAGGTCAGTTCATAAGTTATTTTTAATTGCATATAAATGTTAACATCAGTTAGCTTCTTATTATTTGCAATGTTCACTTTTTCAGGAATATCAATTTCTTAGACAATTTTGTTTAAGCATCAAACAATTGTTAAAACCGTTTAGTGTAACCACTATGTTATATTGTCAACAAATTTTTTTCCCTCAATTTTGGAATTAGCTCCCTAATGATATCAGAGAATGTTCATCATCAGATCAGTTTATGTTTTTATGGACGCTTTATTTGTTTGTAAAGTAATTGTTATTGTTTTGTAAATTGGTTTAGTTGATGTGTTTTAGGTTGATATCATGTAATTTTGTGTTTTGTTTTTGGGTGTTCTTACACACGTATTTGCCTTTTCTCATTTTAAAAAAAAAAAAGCGCTTAGAGATTTGAATGTAATTTGCGCTCTACAAAGAGGGTTTATTATTATCATCGTTATTATGTCAACAGTTTTTGTATTTATTATTTTTTAAGTTACACGTTTTTGTGTTTTGAATTGAGTGTGTCATAAATTTTGATAATGATTATTTTGTGTATTCATGTTATAAGGTTTTGGCAACTAGGAGGTATATAATTTCGAAAAGGTGAATCCTGTTTGAACAAGTTTGAAGATTGTTTATGGGTTTGAGAGAATAGCAAAGGGCAAATGTTGTTAAAATGATAGATTGGTCATATCGAGTATATAGTGTATGTGGATACAGTGTGCACATGTGATATTTAGATACACTGGAATCAGAGTGTATAATTGGGGATAAGGTAATTCATTTAAGTTAAATATTTTAAGTAGTTGTATGCTCGGATATGTGTTCATTTGTTTCAAAGAAAATTTACCATCAATATGATATGTTGTTCAAAAGTGAAAAAAAAAAGAGAGAAATTTGTTACAGATAGGCAAATACAGAGGTACAGAGGGTACAGTGTATATGTCAGTATTACAATTTCTTAGTTTATTCCATAGTAGTTTGTACAAACACTTGTATTTTTTAATCTTAAGAGAGTACAGCAGAAGGCAGATTTCAGTTTCCAGACCATAAGAAATGGTATAAAATGTAGTTTGCCCATAGTTGAGCATTTTTTTGCCTGAACAGTTACATTTGATTGATATTTGTCTTTAAAATTGAGGACAATTTTTTGAAAGGAGAATGTTTATGTGAGACAGCAAAGTCTACCTCCTTCTTTCCAGTATAAGTTTGTTATGTACATGTACCTCAGTTGGGTTAGGTTCTTAGACAGTCCCACATCTCATTAACTTGTATTCTATTTCTGTCCCACCATTCTCATTCCTTTCCCATTCATGTTTACAGTTATCACCTCAGCTTGTTGTCACATCTGATCCTTTTGTTTATCATTCCATGTCTGCAGTTCTCAACCCAGCTTCTAGCCACAGTCATCCAGTGTGTTTTCATTGGTTGTCTTCATGAATAGGGTTCCTTCATTTTAGTTGGTCTCTTCCATTTCTGCTACTCCTATTGGTCCTCTTAGTTCATTTAAATATGTAAATATGTAAATACAGTTTATGCAGATCATGTTCATGATGTTGAGTTTTGCTGAGGGCAGGTCAGCCTGAAAATAAAGCAGTGTGCTCCTCAGGACTTGAAGCGTGCAGGCCTCATGTTTACAGTCTGTGTCCCTAACCCTGTAGCTATCTTACACTAAAATCTGGCAAAAATTCACCGAAGCATAAGTGAGCTAGTGCTCGAAAAAGATAGTCATGTCAATTTTCACTGCCAGAAAAACTGCACTCCCATAGAGATAACACGTAAACTGGTCATATTTTACAAGGATACTTTCAATCCATTTTTACGAGGTGATGACGTTATCCAATCAAAATGTTGTTCTTTCATTAATGAAAGAACATTTCATAAGCTACAACATACTGAAATCTGGGTGAAAATTGGCGAAATTTAAGTGAGATACGCTCGAGTGAATTTGAAATTTGATGACGTCATTTTGAAAATTTACTTTGTTTACTTTATTAAGAAATGTGATATCTTTTAATCATTTTTTCAGTATCGCCAACCCATGAAATGACATGTACAACTCATCAGCTTTTAGAATATTACAAGAAAATGGGGGATCACCGTCCATCCTGACGAGTAAAATCCGATTTAAAATTGGCGGTTTTTTGGCATAGTTGCACTGTGTATCCCCATTGACGCACGCACGGAATGTTGAATTTGACGGGCCCGTATGACGTCATATTGAGTCGGATCGACTTGAAACTTGATAGAAATATTCCTTGACATTTTGGACATGCGATCCGTGTGAAAAAACTGAAAATTTCTATTGCATATGAGCTGTGCGTGCGTATATGTGCGCACGCGTACGCGTCCGTCCGATTTTTTCAATTTTTCAAAAAATGCTCCAAATGGTCTGAAACGTGTGCAAAAAAAATTTGAGCTCGATTTGAGCATACAAATATTTCAACGCGCGCGTACGCGCACGTATCAAGAGAAAATGTGAATTTTGAGAATATGAGTAAAATGCGCATAACTTGAAATATATGTGACGTAAATTTCATTGAAAAACTTCATTCCATTAATGAGATATGATTGAGAATGTGTTTTCATATAATGACGTCATAGTGACGTCACGGTCGACTGATCACTTTGATTTTAGTTCGATTGCCGTCTTTGGGACACGATACATACATGGTATAAGTTTGAACTTGATAGACATAGCACTTTCTGAGCTAACCTCTGCACAACTTTTGGGGAGAAATAAAGAAAGAAGAAGAAGAAGAAGAAGAAAGAATCCGTACAGATACAATAGGTGATCCGAGAGGATACTCGGATCACCTAATTAACTCAATGTGGAACATCCCTGCATTGTTTGTACTGAGAATGCACTGATTGAGTGCAGACTGTGTTTACACTCCTCACAATCTTGAGTTTAGTCCATGGATACTGGTTCAAGACTGTCAATATTCGTCTGAATGCAATTAGCCATGTTTCCTACCTTTCTATTGATAACTGTCATCACTTCATTCACAGGAACAAAGACGCCATGGTTCCTTGGGCACCAAAAGTATCGTCTTCCGTGCACAGTGCCATCATGTTTACCAACTGAAATAGGAGCAGAGTCAAGCTTGTTGAAGTGCCATCAATGGTTATAAATCTCGATAACAATACAAGAACGTAAATAACACTGTCGCCAATGCATAATCAGAAGAATTTAGGAAGTTAGATCTTTGTCCCCAGTAAGTGATAGCTTCGATCAAAAGAGGTCAGAAGTTGAGGCATTCATATTCTACACCAAGTTCTGTAAATGAGCCTAAACATAACACACCAAATTGTAGACACTTAAATATTGATAAGCTCATACTGTATATTCAGTTAACTTTTTAACCCATTGATAACGGACTGATTTTGCTACAACACACATTTTCCATAGACACCTGCCTGAATATACTCAGAACTTACCCTCAATGGGAGTGCTTTTTTCATCCACTGATGCAGATACCTGGAAAATTATCTATGAAATACAGATTATCCTAATCCCCTTAATCCCTATATTGTCTTCCTGGCCTTCCTGTTGGGCTAACCGAGGCACATTGCTACATGTATACCCAAGTGGGCTGATTGATTTTACAACTACTAGGTCAAGTTTGGATGTTTGAATTTTGAGTTTGAAAGTTTGAACACAAAAGAATAAAAACTAATTTCTATCCATGACAACACTTAATACAACATCATGTTGAATAACTCACATTGTCCTTCCTTAGATAAGAGAAGTGGCATTACCACTTCCAATATTGACAACCAACACTATGGCTGTGTCTGCAGTAGTGATCATATAGACTGTACAAACGGGAATGCATATGAATAATCTATTATCTTCAGGGGCGGATCCAAGAATTCCGTAAAAGGGGAGGCGCCTTTGCGAAATCAAAGGGGGGCACACCCCCCCCCATTTTTCCTTTTTATTTCTTTTGTTTTAACCAAAAATAAAGAGGGGGCGCGCACCCTGTGCACCCCTCTTTGGATCCGCCACTATTCTTCACCATGAAGGGGCATAGAGAAAAGGTATGAATGGGTTGATTCTCACCAGGAGCGTCAAGGTGTATTCCAACGTATACAGTACTGGGCGAGGAGCTGCGGTCAAGATGACCAATATACCTCACATGTCCAGTTCTCTCTCCCTTTATTAGGACATGATCGTCCAGTCGAATGGTGAGACTGTAAACAAACAAGAGAACAAGAAACAGGGAATTTACCTCATCATTCCCATCACAATATTCCGTATGTTCATATCAGGCTCATCCTGACAATGAAAAGAAAAACAGTTCAATAGCATGTGGGGATAGGATGAAGCCTGCATGAGTGCAATGGATCCAAACTACGAAACCAGGCATGTTTGTTAATGATGTTAAATTGTTGGCATTGTTAATGCCAATATACCAAATTATCCATCTCACTGGTAAATAGAGGGAGACATAGCATGTGCAAGGGCAGTGTTGACTGCCTCATGAAAGGTACATAATCAGATCACTTTTGAACAGATTGTAAAATTTTCCTCAGACCTAACTAACATGTATGGTCCTATTAATGTGTCTCCCTTCACTGAATCCACTGACATATTTGGAGTAAATTTTCTTTAAACACTCACACGTATTTGAAATGGCATGAAAGAAAATTACAAACTAGTTGTGATTTCATAATAAAACAAAGGGTGACTCTCTGATACAAATCATAGAGCATCAATGTCAAGACAACATACTTCCTTCCAGGCAAAAATTTTAAATCTTAATCTAAAGATCCTGTCTACACTATATTGTGCATTCAATGTTCGAGGCAACTCGCGAAAATTTCATGCTGCCAAAATATTGTGTTTTACAGTAATGCAGATGACCTACAGACAGAGTTTGTAATTGGAGTAGAATTTGGAGCATGACTGTGTAAATGCTTCTGAGGAACATATCTTGAAGCATCATAGCATGGCGATGGCAGATTTCAAGAAGAGTTCATACTTTTCGTCTTTCATGGCACTGGACTCCGATGACCCTTCACCCCTACTGCTGCTTGAACTGAGGTCAGAATTCCTTGGGCTGATTCGAGGATTGGGGATGGCAGGCAGGCTGAGGAGAGACAAAAAAGATTGTGAAGACTTTAACCCCTTGCATGCAGGAACCTAGCAGTCGTGTGTTACATCTATGGAGACTTCAGAATCTTGTAGGAAAAAGATTAAATATAGGATGGGATCACTTGATTCACAAAAATTGTGTGAAAACAGTGAATCTATCAATTTCCACGATATGTAAGGAAGGGCTCAATACTAACATTTTTCTCTGGTGTCCTGAAAAAGAAATGTATGTAATGAAAGGAAATATAAAATTTGATTTTGAACTTAAGCTCGCGATCAGGAAACCAAAAAACCTTTTAAGAAATTTGGTGGCCTGCATCAATTTTTAGTGGCCCCTGGACACCAGGCCACCACTAATGTTGAGCCCTGTATAAAGCAATTTTTTATTTGCCTCCCATGATGTTGAATGAGGGTGATGAGGAATTTTGACTGACCCCAAACCAGATGCATTTGACATGATATTGTGATACGCATAGTCACTTAAAAATGCTATTAACTTGTATATCATGAAACACTTGCCATGAGTTCTCTACCTCTAATTATCATTCTTGATCAGTGACAATTGGCACAAATGTATTTTGAATACTTGCAATAAACAGACATACATCAAGACAAACTTTCTCAAGAGCAGAGTTGGTAGATGGAATGTTTGTCTCCTTACCCCTGGGTAAAGTTAGCATCATGCTGTGTTGGTGAGAGAGGGGAATGGGGGAGTTCTGTAACCTCTTGGACACTGTGACTTCGCCCCCTTTTTAAGGTGTGGGAGGAGGCTGTTTCATTTTCTACCAGAACTTCACACATTGCAGGTGTCTGAAAGAAATGAGAAAACATTTCTTGGTCAGGAGATAATATAAGAGGAAGATGAAGAAGTAGAAGAAAGAAATGATTTCATACATATAATGACAAAATCAAGTTGAATCTATGTCCGATAAGCAATTTTATTACCATTTTGTATGTGCTATAATGTTTTTAATTTAGAGTTAACTTGAACATGGATTAACATTGCAACAGTTAGCAACTGCCAATCTACGATCACATGATACGGAAACTCTTGTACACTTTTCTCATGGGAAAACATTCCTGTGTAAGCCAATACATGTATGCAAATGAGGAAAGCAGTGCTAACCAAAATCAGGACACAATCGTTTGGAATGCATTGGAAGCAAAGATGTACAAAGAAACAAATGTCATAAAGTGAGTATCTATATACAAACTTTAGTTGTGCAAATAGCTGGTTGAGTTTGTCGATTATTTGCTTGTTTGTGATGCTGTGAGGAGGATAGCCACCATAGAAAATTCAAGATCAAAATTTGCATCAACCTAAAAGCACATTGCCATATCCACATTGTATGACAGATTAATGACTTTTGCTGTTATAAAGGATCAAATAGAACGTTCTAACCTAAAGGTTTAAATTCTCCATTGGGGAGGTGATTAGTCTCTAGATAAAGTTTAGGGACTTAAAACATCTATCAATATCATTTAAGAGCCTTCAGATGAAACAGTCAATGTTCCCTTCCATACTATTCATCATCTAGATGATAACTTGACAGAATGAGATACTTGTGCATAATTGAAAAACATTGCAAACACTTTTTTTAAATATACGAAATGAATCAAACATGAGCCAGATGGGTCCAGGAGAAAACTGCTGAGATTTACAGATTAGAGGATGTGAGAGACAAATATTCAGAACATTACGTACAAATATACAGTCACATGTCTTGACATTTTACTCCATTTAATCTGTGTCATACCTCTGTCTGTATGATACATTGTATGATCATGTTACCTCTGGCATGTATCTCTGATGAAGTACATGCAGTTCTCACCTTGTTCTCACCAGCTGAACATGGGTTGACCCTTGACCCTAGCCTGACCTGCTCCAGCTCTGACCTCAATCTCTGGAGTTCTGATTCCAAAGCGGCTCTTGCTTCACAGGCTGTTTTGAGGAGAGGAATTATGGAGGGAAAGAGAGATGAATGAGATGATAAAACAGAGTACATGAGGAGTCAAACAGATGTCAGTGAAACCTAATACTCCCAATGCGCACCACTGCCACATTCAGTGAACTTTCGGCAGTTTAGAAGGCATCTCTTACCCTGTAATATGCTTTACTTGATGAACAATTCTTCCATAGTTAAGCTTTCACGAAAACGAGAAAATCTGTCATTAAGTGGTAACTTTATCTAGATAGTAAGGATGACATGACATCTGAGCAAATATAAACTTTGAAAAAAAATCTAGGAAATGACTAACACCAGAAAGAACACAAAATATCAGAATAATTGATAACATAGATCACATCTTTGACAAGTGTTAATATTTATTACCATGCTCTCTACTTTGAAAAGAGTGCCGCAGTTAAAATTTGTTGTTGCTGCATTTTTTTTTTCTGCAACCGACAAGTATGAGGGATGTGAACTTTTATTGAACTTCCAACATTATTTCGAGCGCTCTGACACTTTCCAGAGAGCACTGCAGACTAAGGACAGGTGATCTGGTGGCACATATGTGACAGTGACTGGCATACAGCAACTAGCAAATATATTTTATGCAGCCATACTGGGCGGGAACAGCTGTTCTGTCGTATGAATTATCAATAAAACATGCAGAAGCTTGCTGGGTGGCTGAAGCCAAAGTCTTACAGCTGGTCTAGCAGACGACTTTTGTGCTTGCAGACCAACATCAACCTAAAATTTGACTTGTCCTCACAAACTTATCTAATTCCCATGCAATGCCCTTATAGGCAATGCTGCATACTGGCACTGGTCTGATGGTCCCTGACCAGTAAAAAATCTCTGTTGGACCAGTAACTTTTTCAGGAATTTACCAGCAAAAATGGAAAAACTGGGTACCTACTGGTCCGACAGACAGGTCGGAGCAGTAGAAGAAATGGGTTAGTGTGTGCAGCCTTGCCCAAGGTTTAGGATTAACTGTCTCAGCATTCCATCACTTCATTTTATACTCTTAACGCAAAGAATTTTCGTATTAGCTTATCCTACAAGAAATGTATTCTCCCATTAAAAAACTGCTGTAAAGCATTTCACAGTTGCAGTTATATCCATCAAGGTTCAACAAATATAATTCAATAATTAATATCTCAAGCTTTCCATTTAGTTTTCTTTATTTTCAGTCTGAAATGAGACCACTATTCATTATGTGAAAGGGGAATACAACTACTTCCATCTTGCATTAGCTGTTTAGCAACCACTTCTGTCACGATTCGGCATATAGGAGACCTAATTCCTCTATCCACGACCCTCATGTCTGGCCTCAAACAATGGCCGCTGGATGAAAAGATTTCTTCTTAGAAGCCATAATGCCGAGCCTTATCCTATTGGGCTCTAGCCACACTGAGATAAGCCAGTTTGTCCTTCACTTCTCATGGGTATTTGACCACATATCCTGGCTGGATTGTGTGAATCTTTCAAACAGCGCTTTACTGTTTTGACCAATGGCACAATTTCCAACCAGGCCAACATTTTGCATGACACTTCTACAAGTTACTCTCCCTGTTCTGAAATATGATCACTCTCCATAGAATCAAACCACGAAAGCCTTCAAATCAATAATTTGTTAATGAAAGTAACCGCATCCAAAGCCCTTTTATACTTGGTAATGACTAGCATTTTATTGTTTTGTTGTTTTCGTGAATCGACGCTGATGCTTACGTTAATGCTCTATTAACACAGCACATGTAGTCATTTTCGTGTGTTGTTAAATTCGCTAACAACTGTGATTCACGAAATTCGCAAAAAATCAAACCCTCGCAAAAATAACAGCTTGCAGTATACAGTAATACTTGATGTTGCCATACACTTGTCCTCATCCTTTGATAGTTTATATGAAGTAGTATAATCATTTATCAACATTTACAAGCATTCAGTGCGAGAGTTCATAGTATTTTATGCATCCTATAGCCAAATATAGATCTTTTGAATGTTTTACACATACACATTGCAATTGTACTTCTGCAGCCCATCTGATCAATTTTTCAAACAATTATTCATTACACAAGGGCTTCTTTCAGGAAGCAACCAAAAATGTATTGTTTCTGCTCAATCCCGTTGGGGCAGATGATATTGAATGTTCTCCCAAATAATTTTAAAACAGAAGCAATCCTTATCCAATGTTTGCCTCTGTCATTACATAGAACATGTGACATGCGCAACAACCAACTTTGCACATGAACTTTGAAAGAGTAACCAATGAAGTTATGCTTTACTGTATCTTTTCCGGTAAAATAAGAAATCAATTTCATGCTTCCCCTTCATGGTAACATTCAGTTCTGGCCTCCATGGGTGTGTTCGAGAGCTCAAAAGCAAACCAAAGTGTACTGAACCATACTGTACAACCAGATTTGGAGCATTGTGGAGAAAGTGTATCTCATGAGTTATTTTTAGAAGAGGTCATGCATTTCATAGCAACAGGATCATTCACCTGGCACCACCAAAACAAAGAGAATGGAATCTTTGCATTATGACGTTTGTGCATGTTACACGCATATCCTCTACATACGCAAACTTTTGGTATGCTTTTGGTACGCTTTTGAAGCACATCAGGGAGTGAGTCCACTTTTGGCTGGGTTCAGTTGGTATGGTACACTTTAGGAGAATTAGCTCCTCTGGCACAAGTAGGGTACCGTTAGATTATTGCTCTGGGAGAGTGTTTAAATTCACCCTAAGAGGAATCTCTGAAGTAATGATATACTTTCTTGTTAGATGGATTAAGGTCCAGTTTCTTAGGAAATATATGCAGAAATGTTCACCTTCGGGAGGTGAGGGAATGGGTCTAGTCTTTTGGAGAATCTATAAAAGTGATGCCTTTATTTTCTATGTAAAAGAAAAATTACTGGTCAAGTCTCTTCAAGGATTTATACAAGCATTCCTTACTTTCTGTGAATAATCAAGGCCAAATTTCTTGGGGAATATTGTAAAGTGATGCCTTACTCTTTTGGCACAAAGTTAGATCAAGCTGTCGAGAAATCTAAAAAGTGATGCATTAATTTCATTGCAGATATGCCGGTCCAGTATCCCATTCAATAAAGTGACATCTTACCTTCTTGGTACTGGTTATGAAGTCTTGTTTGGCAGCCTTCCTGGTCCAGGGAACACTGTGTCTCAACAGACCGAGTCTCATGCCCTGAGTGGTTTGCAGGGTTTGATGCTATGCTGGCCTGTAATACCAAATTATGAATGGAGAATGAGTCAAGTTCAAATTTTGAATAGCTTGCTGTTCCATTTCTTGCTTTAACTTGTCATGTCAGAAACAGAAATTAAATTCAGAAGTTTGTTGCACAATACTGTAGTAAATGAAATGATTGTCATAATAAATTGTACATTTACAATACAACATGTACCTGGTAGGCTTTAGTGGGGAGAGGATGAGCATGAATACACGGTGACCTGCACATGTGACGTTCTCGCTCTTCACCAGACAAGAGCATAGGGAGTTGAGATTCAGCTATCATGGGGATCAGATGCAGGTCAGATCGGGCAGGTGGCTGGAGAAGGTAGCAACCTGCCCTGGCACTTTGTTTTCACAGTCTATACACAGAGCTTTGTAGATGAGTTGTTGAGTTGACTTAGTAGCCCTGCAGCTACCCACCACCCCACCCCTCTCAGAAAAAAAAAACTGATGCGTCCACAGCAGCTCTTTATCTGTATGTGTGTAAGTGTGAATACAGCGTGCTGTATGTGAAAATGAGTGTGTTTGATCATTACCTAATTTAAATCATCCTTGTTTAACCATGTTTTTGCAATCTATCTTCAATGAATACACAACTGACTTTTCTTGAAAAACCGAATGACATTAGAACTCAAAAGTGCAAGAATACTTTCAGTGTTATGAAGTTAACCCATTGGAGACTAGCCCTGAGTATACTTAGACAGGTGTTTATGAAAAATGCTTGTTGTAGCAAAACCAGTTTGTCCTCAATGTTAAGGTACGTAAGTTTCTTGTACCTTAAAGGTATAATTCTCCACAGGTAGACTCTGCCATGAGGACGGACAGTCAAGCTGTCTGGAACATTGAGCCTTCTCTCTTCACCATCTCTTCTGGTTCGCAGTCCTTTTCAGGACTCACACATTTTCAAGAAAGAATATGTACTCTCGCCTTCTCTCTCTCTCTGGCCTTTCTGTTTCTCACTTCTCCCTCTTCACTTATCTACTATCTCCTCTTCCAACAGTCCTTTTCAGGACTTTCCACATGGTGAACCGTAAACTTCCTCTTCATTAAAAGTTTCTCATGCTACAAGTAGCCTACCTGTAAGCTGACAGCACTGGACACCCGATGCACCTCTGCCGTCACAAGCTGCTGGTTGGGCAAGAGGGATGACACTGACACGGCTGATGTCTCCCCTGGTTTGGGGGAGGAAGGTGGGTGTGGCTCCACAGGCAAGGCGGGGTCCATGGATCCACACGAGGCACTGGATATCTCCAGAGAGTTGGGGAGCGGTGGAGAGGGGGATCGGGGTGAGGAACAGGGACTACATGGAGAGCTCAGCTGGGGTGATGCTGGCTGCTTCTGTAAATAATGTCAAAAAAAAAATACATTAGTATTATTTACTTAGCAAGCTGGTAGTAACATACACCTGTACATGGTTTTATGTCACACAAAAAAAATACATTAGTATTATTTACTTAGCAAGCTGGTAGTAACATACACCTGTACATGGTTTTATGTCAGACAAAAAAATGGCTGTAATGAGCCTCATCTCTGCACACATGCTAAGATGGACCCAAATCTACTTTAATACTTTTCCATCACTATATGAACTACTGCAAAATCATCTTTAAACAAATATTCAGGGGAATTTTATCAATTTGTTGCCTGGTTACGTTTTCCAATACACAGATACACTTAAAAAAAACAGAGATATTGCTGGGTAACCACATGTGGTAGATGCAGACTCTTCATTCTGAGAATCATCTAAGAAAATTCTCACTGACCTTTAACCTCCGATTTCCTGGTCTCGATATCAACTGTCCATCTTTAAAAGGGATAGTGGGGCTAGTGGAACGACTTGTCCGACCACTCAAGCTAGAGACATGTGTCACCTCTCCATTTCTTAGTCTTTGAATTTCAGCACGTTGTTTGCTGATTGTCCGTTCAAGTCTGTATGGGAAAAAGAGAATAAAAGGAGATGACAGAAAACATTAATAGTGGGCAATTCCATGATAAAAGTGGACATGTATGACCATTAAATTAGAACATTATGCCAAGATAAAGTTATGAATCACTTAACCCAACCCTTGCAACATTCTCACCTTCAACCAGACTTTGTACAAAAGTTACTAGCTTCCCATGGTTAATGGAAAAATGTAACATACTGCACTCAACAGTTTAGAAACAAGCACATGATACACTGTAGATCAGACAAAAAATCTGGAAGGCCATGTGTGCTATTCAGATGTATCGTTATGTCATATCACAACTTGCAGATGACTGAAATATTCTCAAAACTTTTTTTCCAAATGCTAACCCATCAAAGTTTGAGATCAACGTTACATACTTTTATGAAAACAAATGCCATCCTCCCACTGGGATAAAAGCCACTAATAATCACTGAATTCTACCCAAATTTGGCATTCTAACTATCTCTTTTTCTGGCAACATTTACACATATCGAACGAAGTAAAGAGCACTCGACCTATGCTAAATGGAAAGCAGTCGAAATCCTTTTTACTATCTGTGGTAGGCCATCATTGCAGCTTTGGCAAATTTATATATTCACAAGACTTTGATTTAGTTTGATTTGACTTATTCAAAGGCATTACAAACAAATACATTTCAATCTAACAAATTAGCATACAAATCTGATCCAGTCTTGTAAAGAGCTGGTCTGCTCAGGGGTCAAGTAATGAAAGATGATGATTTATTCATAATCACAATAAGATGATAAATTCAAGTACAACTGGTTACTAATAATTGCATTAAGTAGGCCTAATCTGGTAGTCTACTTGTAAAATATCTGTTGGGAATTCATTATTTTATAGGGATTGGGTCTATATTAGTGGGGTAAACTGAATCTTATTTGATTGTTTTAAGTGGCAACACCAATTGTTATGGGTTTTTCCAACAATGAGCTTATTTTACATGGTTTTTAAAATAGGAAAAATACAAATAAGATGTGAAATATTGTGCCCAGCTGTCAGGAAACTTCTTTCTATGGTATTAAGAAATGACTGATTTCACGCTTTGGTTTACCCTTCTGTATTTAATGCAGGGGGTATAAAAAGTCAGTGACAATAACATTCATTACTATGACATACTTCTTGTTGAATACCATGAAGTATACCAACTGCTTTCAGAACATGACTTATATAAAAGTACATATTAAATTTTGTTGCCACAAATTCATTGCAATTTACTCTGGGTGTATTATTCTCTGACTTGTTGATTTTGCAAATTAGCATGCCAGTTTGTTCTTTATTATTGGATTCTATAAGCAAAGATGCCGAAAATATATTTGAACACCAATGCTCTAGAGAACAAGAATTCTATGTAAGGATTCTATGGTGAGCGTAATTTTTCAAATATTACACATGAGATTCCTTGTCAGCAAATTAAGCTATCACACTCTGATCTTTGGGAAGTTTACTGGCAGAAATGTGTTCTGGTGGTTCAAAGAAGAGCAGAGTTCAAATTTTACTTGCTGAGATTCCAAGACATTATTTGGAAATCAAAGTTGTGATTAATCTCCCCTGTTCCTTCCATTTTGTAGGAGCAATGTAGCTTAAAAACTACTATTAACTCATCTACAGGTCCATCTCTGTATATGAAACAAAACTATAAAATCCGACAACATTTAAAAAAAATCACTGTGAGTCTGTTTGAGGAAATTACAGTATTTACACACTTGATGGTTGAAAGTGTATCAACATGATTACAAATACTTCAAAACAAACCTTGACTTTTCACATAACAGAGACCATTTTCTCTAACTGTTTCTCCATTAAGTGGGTCATCTTAAATGCACAATTGCAAACAAGATCACCAATACAGGAGAACTATACCAATGCCATACTACTATGCTGTATACTATAAAGACATCGAATAGAGGGAAAAGGTGTTATTTTGTTGGTTTATTGGATCATGGAATATATTCTATTTATCAGGTTACCCAGTCCTCATTTTTTTTAGTTGTGAGTGCACAGTGTTTCTAAAACAGACAATGGTAGGCCAGCTGAGTGATAGTGATTACAATTTACTCGCCCTTCAGCAAAAGTTTGGTTGCCTGTGGTAGGAGGGCATATGGACCCTCCAGCACCCAGCTTCAAAAACGCATCATATTCTACACTCTCAACAGTCCTACTTTACATTGTGCTCTGACATAATGTTCAGTACACATGGGGGCCTCATCCTTACTTAGGGTAGAATACAAAGCACTGAGCAAGAATACATAATGGAGGCTATATGAGTTGTTACACTCCCTACATCACTTCAGCATCCTAAAACAAGTATCCTTTCTCCCTCTTTTCTTTTTTTTTCAAACTTATGGAGTCCATGTGTTTTGAAAGCTCGTATTTGTCTTTTCCACCCCGAAAGCTGGAGCAGCAAGAAGTAGCCTCCACTAAGCCTCTCAGTAAATAACAGTTGATGAGATTGCTAGAGGACGGTAGCATCTTGTTTTGGAGGCCCGACAACTGCAGCTCAAGCATTCTTTTTTTTTTTCTTACAGGGTCGAATAATACCAACCAAAGTAGGCTTAAAGGTTGTAGCCCCTCGTGGTATTGAAAGCCATTGGAGTGCACACTATCACATACATAAAATGTATACTAGTATGTAGGCCTACGTATACCGTAAAACAAGGAAAGTTTGTGTGCATTTTAATTTTGCGAATTTCACGAGAGCCAAGACTCGCAAAATCAAAATGCACACGAAAATTCTTGTCTACAATACATGTATTCATTATATGCATTGAATGCCAATAGCATTTCATGAAAATTTTATGCTGATGCTGCGGAAAAGGCTGTTTGCTCCAATATGAGAAAAAAAAATTATTGCATATATACATGCTCAGAATGTAGGTAAAGAATGGCAAAATGTGACATGAAGATATTTCAATCTGACCATAACTGTTGTTTAAAGCAGTGAAACCCAAGAACTTTCTCACATTTTTGTTTTCTCTTTTCTCCGCTCTTTTTCCTCACTTTACTTAGCATGACTTGAGTTGCATGCACATAACTTTGTATGACACCTGGAGTTTATTTTAGTGCACAATATTAAGAAAAAGCAAAAGCTGATAAAGTCAAAACAATAATTGTGAGTTAAAACACCAGGCATGATATCTTGACAATCACAGATTTCTTTTTTTTTTCCTACTCATGCCAACTCTATGAACAAGTAAATAGAGATTTCTCATTAATTCTATTTAGTTTCAGATGCTGAAAGGGTACTTTATACAACAACAACAAAAAAATGTTATGGCATGTTAAAAATTACTTGAAAGCACTTGGACATATCCAAATTAGAAAATCAATGTATAGCATGGGTTCTCCTATAACACACATGTTTATGTCTCCCCTGAGAGAGTAACTCATATTTGCTTGAAGACTAGGTGGCAACTTGGGGACTCAGTCTCACTGGTTGCAAAGACGTCTCTGCAGTCTCAAAAATGAAATGATGTTTTCAGAGATCTACATTTACAAGTCTTCAGCTGGTCTCAGGGATATCTCCGCAACATCTTCTTAGTTGCAGCCATGTTGCAGCAGACTAATTTTGTCCGCGACTGAGAGGATCTCTCGGAGAAGTCCCTGCGACTGCTGGAGATGTTGCACTGATGTTTCATTGACTTCATGGTGACCTGTTTGGAGACCTCAGACTTTGCCCTGGAGTCACCTTCTTGGTGAGAGTGCAAGCCATTCTTTTGTTTTTCAAGTCAAATGACTTGCGGCAGTCATGGCAACATCTGATCTCCACTGAGATCTACAGGCCCTTTTCTTCGAACTCGAAACTGAAATTTGTGGTGTCGAAATAGGAAACTGCTGCTATGAAATTATTTCTTTTATACCGTTCATGCGCAAACCATGAAAAACTTGTAAAGAGATTGCAGTTTGTCTCATCTAATTTGCATTTAACCCGTTGAGGACGGTTTGAATTCGCTGGAACATGCATTTCCCATAGACGCTTGCCCGAGTATACTTGGGACTTCACTTGTCCTACACGGGTTAAGTGATTTCAGGTCTAATATTACTTTAGTGTGTGGAACATCAAATTCTAGAACTTTCCGGTGCTTTTTGTTCAAACAATATAGACCCCTACAAGCTTCCTGCTTGAATCACTTGACTATTTTTGAATGTCAACTACAGCAAGGAAAAATGTCCAACTTTAAATTCATTGACTTTATACCATGTGATCACCCCTCTTGTGCTATGCCTCTTAACCCAATGAGGACGAGTCCCGAGTATACTTGGGCAGGTGTCTATGGGATGTGTGTTGTAGCAAAGTCAGTCCGTCCTCAACAGGTTGAGTGTTCACAAATGATGAGCTAGACCGGTACATGGCTAACCACGTACTGACCGGGTCAAAGGTCAACTTGTTAAACTGCAGTATAGTCACAGTACTCTTCAGACTGGTATGGTGCTTGCAGAGGGTTCCCTCTTGTGAATCAAGACCCATTGAGTAACGAGTGGGTGGTACAAAAATGGGATAACAATTGGCTGTACCAAGTTTTACATGTGTGTCAAAGACAGAGGGGGGTGGGAGACTGGGCAGTAGGACCCTTTGGTCACTTCATTTCCTTTGACCGTTGTATGCAGGAATGCCTGGTGCAACAAAACTCAACAAACAAGACTAACACAACCCTTTTCCACCGCAGCAGAATAAGCCACAGTGGCTAAACTCTCTCCATCTGATCTTTTTCCCCTTTAAATCTTCCTTCTTCCATTCTCTTTAAAAAGCAGCAAATTCTTCATCCCACATGGGTGTGAATTTTCTGCCTCCTAGCAAGAGCTGGTGAAATGTTACTTTGGTTTGCACACTATACAGCTCATTGCAAGCAACACTAATGGATGCATTTTAAACTGCATTTATGGGCCTGAAAGAGTGCTCTGAGCTGAAAGAAAATGCATCTACTTGTAATTTCTAGGGTGATTTTCCTGTTCAAATGGATGCCAAACCAATTATGTACCATTCAGATCTACTATCTGACTGCCATAGCGACAATTTGAATTCTTTTCTCTGGCATTTGAGAGCTTTTAGAGAACACAGATTTATGCATCACCACCTGACCTGACTTGTGCAATCAAATCACAGCTTTTTACTGAACTCTTTTAATGGTTTATTTGACAATGTTGATCAGTCATTGTGATCGACTAGAAAACATTGATGGTGGTGGACCCCTTTTATACTGACAGAGATCTAAAATAAAGATAGGCTGCTTTTTTACTGAACGGCTGCAGAATCATCAAAGATACCGTGCAGTTGATATGATAAAGATAATAACAACAACAAAATCAACATTAACGCAGTGATGGACAATCTTTTCTTGCATTTGCAGTCTTTCTTGCTCTTTTAATTCTTCTATAGATGCGCATGAATTAATCGTTTTTATTATCATCATCACTATCAATTTATTTGGAAGATATCTACCAGTACTATAAAATGTAAAACTTACGAGCACATCACGATAGAGAACAAGCAGATCACATTGTTTGAAGCAAAAAGCGAGGAATGATTCAATTTTGGGTGCACACTGCTAAAAAGTATTTAATTTGCATGTATGTACACAATTTGTGAATGTATGTATGTTCATATGTATGTCAGCACATGTACCAATAGTATAAATGCATATGAATGCATTTATATTTGTATGTATTGGTGTGTATGATATTTGCATGAATGCATTCCTGATGTCTTTATCTTAATGATAGAACAAAAAGAGGTATTTATGGCAATTTTCATCAAAGGCTTATATGGGATTAAAGAAACAGCTTGATATGGAAAATGTTTACAACCCACCATAACATGAAGGTTTATCAGGACTGAGTTCTTGATCTTGTAATGGGCTTTAAATTCAAATTGATAATCAAACTAATTTGAGAATATATCTATCATGAATTTCTCCTCTGGACTTTAAACAAGAGAGTTTTTACATGGTGGGCTTCTGTCTGTGAGATGAGACAAATGAGTTGAACTAAAAGGAAAGCTTGCCTTAATGATCTTTTGATCTGAAGACAATAAACTTTGATGTTCAAAGTTATTTCTGTAAAGTTACACTACAGTGCAAAATGCTATTGATCTAAGGATTAGTTTAAAAGAATATAAAAGATTCCTGGCTACATGAGCTTCATAGTAAGTTGTTGATTTCATGACATTAAAATTTTTCATAGAGTCCATACAGGCATGGCTTCTTAGTGTCTGCAACAGGTTAACCCTTTCCATGTTTTGAGAGTTGATTAGATAACCTCATAGCACTACAGTCACTAGCACAAAAAGGGTTAACTTTCACATTTAAGGCATACTTGGGTAATAATACGTCTTAGCAGAGAACTTGTCACTATATACTGTACAAGCTGAAATTTTTGCGATGGTTTTATTTTTGCAAATTTCGCGAATCGCCTTTGAACCGCGAAAAGAACAACGCGCGAATAACTAAGTTCAGTAGACCCTCGCAACCGCGAAATTAACAATACGCAAAAATGTCCTCCAAGTAGCAATCCGCGAAAATATCTGTATGCGAAAATTTCAGCTCGTACAGTATAGCTTTGACTTTCAGACAAAACGAACCTGAGCTTGTTTCTCAGTAGGGAAGCTACGTCTGCACAGAGGTGAACAATGCCTCGTCGACTGCCATTGACAACAAAGGCAACCGCCTTCGCTGCTGCATCCTTGTCCTGCACAAGGTCCGTTAGTCCTGCAAGGGATCCTGTCAAAGAAAACAACAATCAACAAAAAAAAAAATCATTCTTAGGAAATGAAGACCTGAATATAAGAATGAGCCAAGTCCAATTTTTGGCCAAATTCAGTTTGACATTGGAAATTGTAGCTTATGCACGGACTCATCTTGTGTATAAATGATAAATCCTAATTACCCCCGGAAGTGCCTGAAATGAATAAGTTAAATCTTCATGTAAGAATGAAGGACTTGGGTCATTCTTACATTCATATAATAGCGCCCTCTCTCATCCTTCTCTCATCTCTATAGCAGAATACCATGTATATGAATCAAAGAACGACCCAAGTCCATATGAATCAAAGAACGACCCAAGTCCACCACACAAAATGGCCTCTCCACAATTAATGTAAATGTTAATTGTCATAATAATATATGTTCTAATTTGTATATACAATGTTGCCTTCCCATCACAGTTAAATAGAATATTATTGGACAAATACAAAAGATATGAAGTTTTTTTTAGTCTACTCGAAATGGTCTTCCATGGACTTGGGTCGTTCTTACATTCATATACTCAAATGATACCTGCTCAAAAATCAATTGTGAAAATTCTTATAACCTTGTGTAGCTATGATCATGAGGATTTGGAGTATGTGATACACTGAGCTGAAATAGCATGCTAATTTGGAATGTGTTACTTTGGTGCCAATAAGTGTGTGTCTGGCTGCCACATTGTACCGACCATGTTGTTCTTGGCAAAGTTGTACAAAGTACAATGTATTACAATAGAGATGCATAATGAAAATCACTGTCTTTTCAATTTCTATAAACACACATGTGTACACACAAAATACTAGCATTTTATTTACTTCCTAAGAGAGGGTTTACATTATGATGTACGGTAGCAGAACGGGCGCACATCCCTCTTTATTTTTTGTTAAAACAAAAGAAATTAAAAAAAAATGTGGGGGGGGGGGGGGGAAACGTACGCCCCCTTTAATTTTGTACAGGCGTTCCTCTTTGCAGAATTCCTGGATCTGCCCCCTGATGTGCATCAATCTTGGCAACCACACCCAAGATTTTCCTATTCTCCATTTTGTAAGGTGTAACTTTGGGTATTTTCTGTAAGAGGTATGTACATGTATGCAAACTAGCGTGCCATAAAGACAGTTCTTTCCAATACATTATTATGTATCAGATAGCTGCATCAAAGCATGCAGAAATAAATCTATTACATCATTTTGCTGTGTTATACTGCCAAAAAATGACACATTGGAGTGAAAGAAAAATACTTGTATTGTGTTTACAATCATGCTATTTCATGTGCACAGCATTCAGTGTCACACTGCAAATTAACGTCACAATAGTAACACTCGATAGCAACCATCATAAAGACCTGTTTAAAAGACTATAGTCCCGAGTACACTTGGGCAAGTGTCACAGCAAAATCAGCTTTTCCTCAATGGGTAATATTTGCTTGTAATTTCATTTGGAAGAGCTACAATATGGATGATTATATATTCCATGATTATGATAAAGTTATAAAAGTCCAAAATCTCAGTCACAACAATTAATAATCCTACAAATACCAACATCGAGAGTAAAGACAGACTTAATTCAAAATCAATACTTACGATAATTCTACTAACTGGTAATGATGATAACAATAACCGTTATCAGTCCTTATCACTATCTTTGAATTATTACTACGTAGGTCTATACAGCTATCTTTCTGAATATTGTAGAATATGTTTATTAAGTAACCATTATTATCAAATTATATCATTTTGCTGACCATCATTACTCGTGAGCACTACTATAAAAGTGGAAAGTTTGTATTAATAGTAACACACTTTTCACAATACAATTATGATGGGAGGTTGTTGAACCAGTTATGGGTATCCTGGTTCTGAAGAATTATTCAGATGCAGTAAGATGGTAAGATGGTAGGAGTGAGATACCCATGACATCCTTCCTCCTTAATCAGGAGAATGATGGATGATGTCAGGTTGGGTCAACAAGCTATCATCGCCATGACAACGCTATCATCGACAGGTGCCACAGGATAACACAAAGTTTTCCTGCCATGTGTGGTAAACACAAATAATAGTACACAAATTCACATGCATGCCCACTCACATGGCTTGGGCTGAATGTTATTACTTAGATTAGTTAGAAGTAGAAAGACATTTTAACTGCAGAATCTCTTTAACGTAAAGCTCATTTGGTTGACATCAGCTCATTGTAGATATTGGAATTTATGGGTACAACAGACCAAAAAAAAAAAAAAAAGAAGAAGACTAAGGTAACATCTAATATCGAGTCATTGTTAACCGACACTAATTTTCTGTCATTTATCTCAAAAAATCGCTCTCACCATTGAGTTGAATGCCTTCTATACCTTGAGTTTACCATAATACAAACTCTCTCTGTACTATGCATAATGCATTTTGGGATAGTAGGCACTGAAAGGATGCATCAATTAGTGCAATTTGACTAGATAGGTAACATACTGACCACAATTTTTTTTCTTATGGGATTATAGTTTATTTAGATTTCAAACTTCATTTCAGTTCTATTTAATGAGTTCAACTATGGCGTAGTGCAGAGTTTCTCTCAAAACAATCTTGAGCACTGACAGTAGTGCAAGCTATTCAAAATAGTAGCGTAAGAATTAGACAGAAAGTGACTTTGCATACTTTGCAAATTATATCATTCACACCTCGTTCTTGTTGTTATTGTATAGGTGAGGCTGGGAGAGCCCCATTTTCTCTTGTGGTCAGGATTACTGAATGACCGTACACGGTGCAGAAAGTATGTCGGCTACAGAGGTTGGGCCTTTCCACCTAGCCCAGTGGGAGGTTTCCAAGTCTATGCTGCCATCACAGGTTTTGGCACAAAAGTTGTTTTTCATCAACTCTGAAAGGATTGGTATTGCGGCTTTGACTTTCCTTGAAGGTCTTGTGCAATACCTGTGTCTGTGGGGGAACTTTTGTGGCCTCATCCTATTTCTTCAGGCAAGTTTGTGTGGTGACTCTGCTTTCATGCCCTGTAAACAAGGTGTACTTTAGTCTAAACTCAACAAGTTATGAACGCATAGGGCAGAAAAAATGCATATGGATGGATGAATAATCGCGTTGATATGAATCATTGCCGATTACTTCACATAATACTAACAGAGCTCTGTTACATATGTGAGTGACTTGTACCAAGTAATGATACCCTACACACCTAGATGTCAACAATCTTTACCAATTGAAGATGGACTTATTTTGCTATATAGGACAACACACATTTCCCATAGACACCTGCCCGAGTATACCTCAACAGGTTAAAGAAGTCAGCCAACAATAAGATTGTTAAAAAAAGTGACAGATTATATTACAAATTGTTATGTTTTTTTTTAAATTTCATTTGATAGCACCCACTTTACATAGGTATGAGTCATACAGTATGAATACTTTAGAACAATATTTAGAAAAATATTTCTGACTTGTTAGGTAGTTCATTTTTTGTATCATTGCATATATTTCTCTTGTTTTTAAGAGCATTCTATATTTCTCTTGTTTTTAAGAGCACTCTATACTTCTCTTGCTTTTAAGAACATAGACTTGCATGTCGAGGGATACAGAGGCAAGCCACATAAAGGACTGGATTTTGTTAAGTCACTTGTAAATGTGTTTGATATCCGTTACCTGAGCTGTTTTGGCAGGCATGCCATTCACAGAGATAACTTTTAACTCACTGAATCATGGTTGTTTCATTCAATGCAACATTCTGTTTATCACATTCCTACTGCTACACCACAACCTGATCATTCTCTGCACTAGATAGGTTAAGTAAATTTTGACTATAGGGATTTACGCTCTGGCCAAGTGAGGGCGAATAAGCTTAGGGCTTGCTTAAAATCCTCTAACAAGGCTATAAAAAAGAAGTTTTTAGGTCAGAGAAAGAAAAAGAAGAGCTTTGATATTTTTTTTTCTTTGTGACTCCATGCCATACAAGCTCAGCAGAGCGTATGATACAAGATGGTTTGGAGAGCTAACCAAGGCTTAGTGAAAAGAAGCGAACAAAGCTAGAGGCACAGTTGGAGCAAGGTAGAGATAATGCTAGCTGAGATTTAAATAGCGTTTTTTCTTTTCTCGTTCTCTTTCAGCTGCTTTCCAATAGCCACCTCTTGCTCAGGAGGGTAAATCCTTACAACTACAGAGGCAAGAATGCTGTCGTCTCTGTGCTGTGTAATCCTTTTTCTCCCGAGCTCTACAAATGTGTTTGGTAGGGAATCTGTCCACAGAGAAGTCCGCAGACAGAACATGGAAAAGAAATGTGCACATTTGATGTCCTAAGAGATTTAACTCATCCCACACTGCATAATGGCTTAAAACTTAATTTATAAACTGAAAATTGTACCCCATTTTGAGTGGATAACTGATCTGACATTCCATCCCAAACACCAGTTGACTTCAGGTAGAGTGATATTAGAGAATGGTTTTATGATATACACACTTGAGGGAAAGGAATAAATGATGTAAAGCTGAGGTTTTACCTAATTCATCTTACAACGGTACTTTATTCCAATACTTTCAAAACTACTGTTTAACACTGCAGTTAGAGGCCCCTTTCCTTCAAAATTAATAAGTCATAATCTTCTATTTACTTTACTTTGACCATGTTTACAATGTCTCTTCATGGATATTTTTTCTGCCTTTCCCTGCACCAAGAGCGTCTATTCATGATGGATATCGGTGCATTGGAAGTGTTCATATTATCATTAATCAATTTTATTATCATTATCTCATTTATATCAGAAAATTGAGTTAAATGTTTTAATAAGACTGTTTTGCTTAAAGTCCCTAGACATCATTCTTAAAGGAAAAGTCCACCTTCATATATACAATTAGGATTGAGAGAATGCAGTTACTTAGTAGAACACATCAGTGAAAGTTTGAGGAAAATCGGACAATCCGTTCAAAAGTTATGAATATTTTAAGTATCTGCACAGTCACTGCTGGATGAGAAGACTACTACAGTGTATGATGTCACATGCGTACAACTATAAAAAGGAAAATAAAAAGAGAATTTCACAAAACTGTACTTTTTGAATAAAGTGCACATTTCTTCGACTTGCTACTGACGTATGTTAAGGGTAATATTATTCCCCCTGCCTTCTGAAAGAGAGGAGTCGAGTATTCTTTTGTTATGCGAGAAAAATGGAAATATGTTGAATTTTCTTTATTCTTTCTTTATATCGTTGTACTCATGTGACATCAAAAGTTTACTTAGTCTTTTCATCCAGCTGTGACTGAGCAGAAACTTCAAAAATTCATAACATTTGAATGGATTGTCCGATTTTCCTCAAACTCTCACTGATGTGATCTACTAATATTGCTGCATTCACTCAACCCACATGTCTATGAAGGTGAACTTGTCCTTTAAAGGGCAATAATTTTCATAATTTCACATTATTCAGTACAGATCAATATTACCATGTGTAGATTTATGGAATTTATCATGATCCTTGAGAAGATGAACCGATACTTTCAAAACCCAAAACAATTACACTGAACAAGGACGATGACATAGGAGGCTCACATATTCCAGTGTGTAGAAATGTAATTCATTATCATACGTCACATGTTTATCAACCTGTTGAGGACAAGTCCCATGTATTATACTAAAGCAAGTGTGTATGGGAAATGCGTGTTGTAGCAAAATTTCCCCTGTGTAGAAGATATGCACGCTTTCTTCTTTTGTTCTGCTTCCTTGAGTATTAAATCATGCATCCTTATGTGAAAATGCTGCACTATGTCATCATCATCATTCATTCTGACTTTTTATGAATTCTGAAAACATTCCTTGTTGCAATTACTATAAATTCTGAAACTCTGTACCCAGTATACCTGCTTTATAGTTGCCCAAATGCAAAAGTCTGAAAATTATCCAAAAGTCTCATTTAACTACTGCCAATAAGAGCAGGCTGCTTCTAGATAATATGCATTCTCTTATAGTGTACAATCATGTTGTGATAATACTTATTCTAACCCACAAGGACTATGAAGACCATTATAGGATGGTATGCCCAAGCATTCATTACACACTATGCAGCAATTCCAAAGCAGACTCGCAAATTGTGACTTTGTTTTCTATTCAATATTTTCCAGATTTTCTTCTGAAACACAATTATCTTGCCAATCTCCAAACGTACTGTGCATACCACCATAGAGCTAGTATCTAAAATGTTGCATAAACTTACAAAAGTTGTGCTCTTTTCACATAAAGTAGACCATCTTAATACTATCAATGTATTTTCAAAGTGAACTACACAGGGTTAGTAAAATGTTCATACTCTCCCTTTCAAAAGACAAGATCGCAAACAGTCTTTTCCTTTTAACCAATACCAATCAGTGGTACATGTTTTGCTTTCTATTTGAAGTTTTAAGTCTTCAGGGTTTATCATATTGTGTCAATGACAAGTTTCTACACATATTACAGTTTCCTGGTTTTCACCAATTGATGTTGTCATCTCTAATATGTTTGTTTTTCCTCTCCATGATCTGTTGTAATATAGCAACTTCTTCCACATAGCTCTAACATCCATTATCATATAGCTAAATATCGATAGAACTATGAATCAATCTGTTCATATGTACATTTCTATGTACATGTTATTGATGAATAAATTTTACAAAATACAGAAAGCTAATTAAAGGAGGTGGATTGACAGAAAAACAGCTACCTGAATCTGAACTGAACTAAGATCTACAATGACTACAACCAACCACCCACAACAGGTGATCATCTCACACGTATGAACTTTGCCCTCTTTCCCATGCAAGGCACACTAGTTGTCGTGATTATGATGTAATTTACTCATTTCAGTCTTCCATAGCAGGAAATAGAAAGTAAGTAACCCCTTTACACTCATTCAGTGGTGCAGGTAAACTGAATTAATCTGGAACAATAGTGATGAGCCATGGCTAATTGGAAAACGACTGGAACATATATGATTGTGATGTATTACAGCAAATTATATAACAAGACATAATAAGCATGTGCACATTAGGAAACCTTGGAATAGCTTAACAAAAAGACCTTATGCACCCAGTGTCTACATGGCTCTTTGAAACTGGTCTGGACAAGTTTTGGAAGAATGAATCTATCAAGTGTAAGTTTGACACCATTCCATCTGGCCATGACTAGGCCAACTTAAAGCATCGCCTAAATCTGGATGTGAATACAGAGGCTAAGGCCTAAGCCTCTTTCAGAATTATCTATCTAAAGGTATCCATCTAGGTAGGTAAGGCATCCAAATTCCTATTAAATTCTAATGAGCATCTAAAAGATATGATATCATTATAAGACTCAAGTCTGACAATCATATCTCTACATATCTCCTGTACTCACTTTGTCTTTGAACTATTGGTTAAAATATAATTTTTTATGTACTTAGCATCATGAAATTAATCTTACTGGAATTGAGAATTTAGGAGGTAAGGATGGTCACATTTTGTTATAAAAGATATCTCTATATATCATAAATTTGAAATGATCACCTCATATTTACTTTCCATTGGTTCTTTCTTTGACCTCGATCAGGTCACACCTTTTTGCTAATAGCATTTCGATTGGTTTGTATAGTTTATGATTTAGATATGCAAATGTGAAGACCCTCAGTCTACCACTGGAACTCACTGAGAGAGGACCTCCTTATTCTGTCTCTCCCTTTTTGCCCTGAATGTTTGTTGGAGGTAGACTAATACTGCTCAGCTTGTGGAGTGTCGAGTGACAAGCTGATGATGATTTTGGACACCAGAATGAGTGTTACACTACTGTTATTTTACTAGGACAATGAGATAAGATAAAGGATACATGAGCTGACCTACATCCATGTTTATACAAGTTGTAAACAAAAAATAAATAAATAAATATATATATATATATATATATATATATACATATATTTTCATATATCATTTATATATCCTACGGATTAAGTCAGAGCTCTGTCATTATGCACAATGATGACAATGATGCATTCAAAAGGCAAGGGGGTATAATACTACTATATATAGTACATACCTATTTCTGCAGAGTTCAAAATCATCTACCCGGTAAGTTCACTGACCTTTTGGCACGTTCAACAAACTTCACACTCCTTTATAGCTGACTTATCCATTATTATAGTGGGATTATACTGTCTAAATAGATTCCTATATATGTTGCACATCTTTGCATAAAATTATGCAGATTTGCTTTGCATGTAGTGCGGTTTAACCAGGGAGGTGGGAAGAGGTTTACCAACACATGGCCACATTCTACCCTTCAGTGTGCACTGTAAACCATGAATCTAGGTCTGGTCTGAACGAGTAATGTACAGCTTACAGACTCATTTCAGCACAAGTTGGGGCAGGGGTAGGACCCGAGGGCGTAGGAGGGAACTGCATTTCCGTTGCACCTGTTTGAACTGAAAGTACAATTCGTATGTAACGTTAGCTAGATGCTGTGCGACTTACCGTCTTTGAGGCCCAGCAACAATGATGCCTCTGTCCCCCAAATCTTGGGGAACGATCCATCTGGGCTACCTACAGAACCTGAGCTTTGTTCCGAGCCAGATAGATCCATTTCTTCCCTGTCGTCACTAAGATTGTTACCGTCCACCATCATCGCCAAGTTCCAAACTTTGCCATCACCAAAGCCCTGTACACACGATCCAACTGTTCAACTTGACTTCTTCCACTCCCTATGGCCACATAGACTGTCTGCTGTCATCATCCTTCACAACCAGCTTTTGACATGACAACTTGGATTTCTGCTAGCTAAGTACACACACAGACTATACACACACACATACAGTGCTCAACTGTTCGATCCACTGATTCTAGCAGACTACCGGTTACTCCTTGTAATCGATCCTCAAACTACTTTCACAGCATTGCCCGTATTTCTGTTTCTTCCTTCCCTCTCCCTCTCCTTCTCTCCCGCTCTGAGGATACTTCTGGCATGCGTGTCAGGACAGCTACGATTAGACGAACGTCGTTCATACAAGTCCGCTAAATTTTCCTAATCAGAAAGTCAATTTGGTTTGTTAAAAGTTCACTCTGTGAAATTTGACAGTTATTTGATCAGAAGAAATTGAGCGGGTGCACAGCTTGGAATTTCTCCGAGGGAAAAAACAAGATCACGGATCGAGGAGAGCAAGTGTAAAATGGTCGATCGTTCACCCACTTGTTCCTCTTTTTAGAGCATTACAATCCAAGAATAGCAGTGCAATGTTTCGCACAAACGACTAAGAGAGGGGATAGCCATGCTCGGGTGCGCGTAAGAAGCCACAGGGAGAAAAAGCAACGTTTTTACCCCTCATCTTTTGTTCGGGAGCAAATATTTGCTGGGGCCCCTTCCCTTTGTTCGAGAAAAACTCTTTTGGATGACTGGAAGTCGTCATTCCCTTCCTCAAAGAGGGAAAAAATAAGAAGGAATAAAATACGAATGGGAGAAAGAGAGATTGGGGTTGGAGAACTTTGGTTATCCTTGCCAGCATTTCTTTTCTTTTCTTTTCTTTTTCTTTCTTATCGCAAGATAAAAAGAAACCTACATAGGAAAGTATACTATGAAGCCCCGGTGCGTTTCGTTTGATTACTGTAAGCCTCTTACACAGGGGAGCCCCTGGTGATACTTCTCTACATGCTCGGGTTTTAATGAGCGTTAATACTTATAAAGTGATGCGAGGAAGAATTATAATCACTTACATCCAAAAATAACAACTGCATTATCAAAGACAGAAATACGTGACGATTATCAACAACGAAGCGATTTTAAAGGTAAGTATAAAGGACGGGTGTAAATCCTCTGTATCACAGACACCAGTGACAACTAAGACAGCAAGACAACGTCAGCCCTTAGCTATACGACAAGGGTATAAACTGCTACGTGTTTTACACAAAGGAATATCATAAAGGGATATAAATTAAACGTCCTACTATCTTTTCTTTCTTTTTTTAAAATGAAAGTCCGTTAAATGAACCAGAGAGTCATTTGGCTTTCTTTTTCCGCTTTTTCTGTATCACTCTGAACCTGATTCATTCGCCCCAGATTGGTCATATACGAAACATTGCACCATATTCCACGACTCATTACATCGAACGTGACGTCACACAATGTTGTAGCCTTTTCATCGATCGATAATGTATCGATGGCCGCACCGAAACTTTAAAAAAAAAACAACAATCATAACTGTTAAGCTGATTGTCCAATTTTTGTTGATGTGTTATCCTAGCATTATGCACTTAATCGACATACATGTTTGGGGTTTCATTTTCCTTTGTGAAGACATGTTGAGCGTTTTGCACAGTCGACCTCTTATGCAGGCGTTGATACCGACGTATTCTTTTTACAGAGAGGTAATGACTGTATTTTAATGGGATTGGGCGTTTAGTTGATATAATATTTACAAGCTTGACTCGCCGGTGATCCTAAATACATTGCGGTTTGTTTGTTTTGTTTGTTTGTTTGTTTGTTTGTTTGTTTTATTGAAGGAATTTATCAAACGGAGCTTAGGAAGATGACATCGTGAACTTTTTTTTTTGCATCATGTGAAAATGTGATGTCACTGGCGGGAAGACACGTGTGACTAATGACAACTTCCTTACTATGTTATATTGGCAAAACTTTCAAGAATATGTTTGACTCTATACTCCTGGTTAAGTCTACGGGTTATTTCTATAGTTTGTTTAGTTTCATTGATGAAAGACAATTTAAATGTAAAGTAACTTGTCATTTCAAGTAATCTCGATAAATCATTTATATTCAGTCGTATATACACTTATAGTTCTTTCTTTAAACATCAAAGCGTGCATGTGCAGGTGTTGAGTCTGTTTCCGCAAAACATTGATATATTGGTCGTAACAAAGAAACATGTGACTATCTCCATTACATTTCTTTGTCTTCTTAAGCCACTAAAATGTTCAGTGTTCTTTATGATAAGTTATTGTAGCGTTGTATAAGCACCAATGAGTTTCTATGGGAAGGTCTTGTAGCTTCTAAATCATTCACCGAGAACATAATTTCTTATATGCATTGTTATGACTCTTCTCCCATCCCAATTCCTTGAGTTCAAGTTCTCTATTTGCAAGAGTCAACTCACTTTCAAGGGTGAAATTACAGCAAAGAAAAGGAAACAGTCTCACGTTTGACTTTCATTGATACATTATTTATTTGCTGCAACTGATTGACAAATTTCCCTATGATTTATTTGTTTGTGTACATAGCTTATGATTAGTTTCTACAGAATCATTTAACCGATTAAAGGGCATACAGACACCAAACTTCGGAGCAATTACTGTTGTTATAGTAATATCAGTTAACTATTAAAGTCAGGTGACTGCAACTTCCATGTTACTGTTTTATTCCTTTTGTCAAGAAAAAGTACTCATTAAAAAAGGATGGGTAGATGTTACATTCCAACGTTACAATTACGTATACAATAACTGACAACATTTTTTTTCTACTCCAAATGCAATAAAGACATTTTACGTAGGTCTATTCAATATGACTGCATGAGACAACATGGAGATGACTGTATTTTGATGGTCAATAAAACTTATTTCAAAGACTCAGTATGGTAGGAGAGTGTAAGATAGAGACAGGACTATTTGAGGGAATTGGTGGAGTCAAAGAAATGAAAGCGTGAAATGGGAATGGGTGAAACATAGGAGAGAAGAGAGACCTGTGTACTTCTTTCATTATGAGCTGTGTGGAGGATAATGTGTCCTGAAGGGACAATCAAATGAGTCAACATTATCAGTAATTATCATTATTGTGTACAAATGTCATAATATTTCATGTACATGACAAGACTGTCCACACGCTTCATGCAGCCATTGATTAAACCATACGTCAATATCAATGATAAATAAACGAATGCACATTTAGATCGGTGGTTTTTTTTTTTGTTTTTTCCTTCGAATCGTTGGTCTGGGCTGTTTAACCAGGGAGGTGGTCCACCTCCCTGGTTTAACCTTTCGTCCTTTCCTTTGCTCAATGCTACATTCTCTGATAGTAGCACAAGTTGATAAGGATTTCTCCAGTAGAAGAGATAGCGCCCTCAAATGGATACTCGCCAGACACGGAGTCGGCGTTGTTATTGTTTTCCGTGTCGAAGAATAGATATTCACTCGTCACTGTCATGCCATGGACCTGTGATAGTCGTAAAAAGAAGTATTTTTGTTTTACAGACATTGCACACCATGACGTAGAATCGAAATACCCGAAGGTACCTCACTTGACCTTAAGATAATAAAATCATTTTACGTTTGTTTGTAACAATATCTTTACATACCTACACACAGATTCCAAAATTCGTAGTTGTCTTAGACATGATAACAATGGTCAGAATTTGCCAATTTGCCAGCTTCCTGCATGCTTCATTATGGTTACATCAAATATTGTAAGCTGCAATACTCAAAAAGTTTCCAACTTGAGGAGCCAAGACGCAATATACAGTAAACCTCGCATGAGTCGAAGCTCTCGGGACTGAAAAAAATGCGTCGACTTAAGTGAACTTCGACTCTCGCGAGACTCACAGTTATGTACATGTATACACATTGTAAACATGTACAGTATCATTAATTTGTCGTGCGCCTTGGGCAAATAATATTATTTGAGTAGGACTTTACAGTGAGTTGCGTCTGTCAGATAAAAGCCGGACCCTACAAAAACGAAATGATTTGAACATAGTATTTTGATAGAGGTCGAATGGTTCTTTTGAAAAGGCTTTAATCTGACAAGTGGCTGGAGAAAGTTACGAAAGAGTAGAACAAGAAGAAGAAGAAGAAGAAGAAGAACCAGGAGAAGAAGGAAGTGAAGGAGGAGGAGGAGGATGAGGAGAAGAAGAAGAAGAAGAAGAAGAAGAAGAGGAAGGGGACATGGAGAGATGGAGAGGGAGATATGGTGCTGTACCTCTTGACAGTGATCGAAGCGTGGGAAGAGGAAGAAGTTGTCCCGAGTCGGGAGATAGATGGCGCTAGTTGGTCTTCCGTCATTACGGCAGCAATAATCAAGCCTGGTGTTGGTGTCGTAGATCCCATCGGGAAGGACTCCTCGGCGGGAGTTCGAATTTTGATCGTCCTCATCGTCCCAGAAAATCGAACCTTCGGTAAATCCTGGCCACAGAGGTTGTACAAGAGAGAGGCTTATCCATGTATATAATTTGTAAATCAGCCTTTCTGTTACAGGAAGTTGTTTCATATAGTTGTTACATAATCGACAAAACCACTTTCATTCTATTTCTCATTATGACTAACCAGTGGGGAAGCTACTCCTACCTCCTATAGATTGCCTGATAAACTGGTTTTGATCTCACGGAACATAGAAAGAAGGATTAGATATCAATTTTGTATGAATTATTTCTTAAAGGGGTTATTACTAATATGAGCACATGGATAATTGCCTACATTAGACAGAAACAAATTTCTGATGTCTAGATGTTTTCTTTCCGGGTATGGGGCCGCGGAACCGCGGGCTTCCACCCCCCCCCCCCCCACACGTTTTTTGGTCTGGAGAAAGATAAAAAAACAAAGAAAAATCAACAACAATCGGGCAAAAGCACAACACCATGTCTTCACGTATGTTTGATTATGTATGTATGATTTCAAAGGGGGGGGGGAGCTATTGACTTTGCTGATCTATGACCTCCTCTGTCGTCCGAAGTCCCCCCCCCCCCCCACATACACACATGGCCCCTGAAATACTGATACTCTGTACCATAATTATGATAACTATCCTGTCATAGAATCCATGCAGAAGAATTATATCGTGCTTGTAACAAAGAGTGAGATAAGCAATAAAAACGGAAATAGCGATCTATTTCCATGGTTCATGGCAAACTTTACCTGAAGGACAGTCTCCTCGTTTGTAGATACAATAAGTTCCGGGTTGAAATATCCATGGATCGTCACTCATCTCTGCAACAGTTTTGATGCAAAATTGTTGCTCGATGTTTTCATGGGACACGCTACCCGCGAGATTGAGGGGGTCGCTCCATTCGTTCGCGTTGTTGCTATTTTCCGTGTCGTGTCTCCGCCGACCCTCACTCCATCGAATCGCGGAGTTCGGGCACCCATCGCGTGCCTTGGGAAGCCCGTAGGTGCCTTCTGGCCAACTGAGTTCAATGCTAATGGGCGCCTCTATATAAAACAGAAAATCATATCATATCATCTTCTGAAGGTTGGTAACGAGCTTTTCTACCGACGGGTAACCAATATGGATAGTAGAAGAAAAAAGAAGAAGTGATAACGATTATTATAACGATAACCATGATACATCGATGACAATAACAACAATAATATCGATAACAGCAGAACATGAATAGTATACTATGTGATTACTATGATAACAATAGAAATGATTACGCTATAACTATGATAATTGAATTAGTTCTATTATGGTGAATGGTAACCATCATGGTGAATATAATAAATATGACAATGATTATAGACGTATTTACCCCCAGATAAGTATATTATGTGGTACGTTTTCCCAGACGGCCCTGTCATTATTATTACCAGCTCTGCCAGGTATAACTAGTCAGTCACAAATCTCTCTACGGTTTATTAGAGGATTCTGGAATTATATCCGAGCCGGGCCAGTTAAAATTCTCCCATTCCATGGTAATCCCATGCTATGCTGGGTCATAATTAAAACAAAACAGCAACAACGACGACGACAACAACAACAACAACAACAACAACAACAACAACAACAGCAACATTACTTAATACAAAAACTATAGGGCGCTGTATTACTATACCTCTAATGAGCTGGATCTGTCGGTAGGCGGGGTAGTTCTGCAGCGCAGCTAACATGGCTGTGCGGACACTAGGTATCAACCAGTTGAAATGGCGTTCGCTGTACGTGTTGAGACCGTACCAGTAGTCATACTTGAATACCTCACTCATCAGCATTAAGGTCAGTTTGATTGGTTCGGCTGCATGTAGAATCAAGGGATGAGAAGTTAGACGTTGCAATACCTCATCTGTATAAGATTGATTGTTTAGAATATTTTGCGCTCCTAGCTCTCCTTGGGATAAAGATATCTTAAGTTTATTTGACTTTTTGCTCCCATCTTCTTCCTTTTTGTTTCGTCATTATTATTTTACTAAAGTCATCACGTTATCTCTGATCAATATTAGCAGCAACGACGGCTTATTGCAATCAAGTCACGATTAGAAAACGAAAATAACGAGAATAACGATCAAGATACTGTTCACCAGTTGTAGTCGTAATACTGTATATAGCACCAAATGATGACGACAATTAGCACGATGACCACTAATAATAAGTCTGATTTCAAAATGTGATAATTCACACGAGAAAATATTCGAAACGGAATAAGGACTCGTTATAGAGGAACACAAGCATTAACAGAATATAAAAATTTCACTTAGCTACAAAATGCCAAATAATGAGAGCACCCCCATAAAAAAAAAAACCAGAATGGCTTCCGAAATAATGAGAAAAGGTTATTTACCGCTTATGTCCTCGGCACCCACTACGTAGGTGGAATACTCGCTTCCAAATGACATCTCATGCTCGAGATTGTGGTTGAACTCGTCAATATCGACAGTCAAAGTGTCATTCACAGCAGACAGACTGGTTGGCATCTACATCGTATGGAACAAATAATTTCATCTTAAATCAGAGACGACAGTAATGATAATGAATTGGTCTTCTTTATGATGAGGGCAGCCTCTGTGTGTTCATTTGTTCACCTAGTCGTGGGTAAAAACATCTTGTCCAAGGGCGCAGGCACTTGACGGGGTATCCGATTAAAAGACAAGGGTACTGTAAAACATGATATATTCGCGGTATGATTTTTTCGAGTATTATCCACTATGCTACAGTGCACGCATTTATACACGATTAAGAGTAACTAATTTTTCCACAATTTCAGCAGCAAAATTCACATAAACATGAAAAACAAAACAATTGAGACATCCAGTGGTCAGATGTGAGACAAATAACACAAGTATAACGGATTAAAAAAACATTATTGGTAATAATAATTGTGGTAGAATAGGCAATGACCATAATGACTCCTATCAAAGTGTATCGCATGTATTTGACGCCAACGAATATCAAAGGGACAGAATTATACGATTGTCAAAAGACGAAGAGGTGAAACACTCAAAGTGGTGAAGATTGTATTAGATGTCATCCTTCGCTTCTTCCACGGCCTAAATCGGACCCTACCAACCATCAGTAAGACCAGAATGGTATAATTCTGGGTTAGAAATTGGTATCACTACTTTGATTAGGAGAGTCAAAACTCTGGTCAGCTCAATGGGGAAGTCGGTGAGTCGGTATGCCGTGTGACGTCAGGAGTCCCAGTTACCATCGCGACGGATAAACACAGCGTCCCTCATTTTATTACGAAGCAAAATTTAGAAATCATTAATTTAAACATTCCAACTGAAAAATTGCACCTAATATTGTCATTCAACCACGAAAACTTTTCTGTTTCTATCAATGTGGAATTACGTGTTACCTGCAACTGCTATAATGCACGATATTAAGTTGTCAAAATAATGTGTTATTTGAATATTTGGATGACACCGTTCTTTTACTCCTTAGACCGCTTCTGATCTGAGCGTATACCAGTCTAGATGGATAATTCGTAATTCTTACTCCTGTCCACAATTCAAACTTAAGTCAAGTCCGAGACGTCGTCGTAACCCTTTCCCTAACCTGTCGCTCCCAGAACTTACCTCAGACGCGACGTACTGTACAAACTCCGAAGGAGTCGCTTCCCTGATGGTTCCAGTCCTTGTTCCAAACTCAGCCCCAATTATCACGTGCTGATTCGGAATGTAAAAAATTGGGAAACATTATTGTATTTAGGAAGACCTTCTTGTTAATACATCTTTCGAATTACTTTTGCGACCCGGACAAGTGGACATAGCATTGCCATTCATGACATCATCATTATAACCTATTATGTATCAAGGACAGATTGAACAAAACCCATCTTAAAATTATACCAGTTCTACAATTTAGGAAGTATGTTTATTGGTATAGTCAAGGAACTTCAAAGCTCCTTGGTATAGTTGGCCACATCTCTTGAGCAACGTTTAGAATGGCCCTTCACAACAACCACCGTGCTTTTACACGTACCGAGAGTAAATGCTGAATTACAAACACGATTGCAATTACGAATCGAATCATCGTTCGTTCACACGACCGAAGGAGGCTTCAAGGATTCTGCGGATTTGAATTTCAGGGCGAAGAAGAGAGGTTTCGCTTCTTTCCACGTTTCCATCAATCACTCTTGAGCCATCTTTCTGCGGGAGTGATTGTAAGATCACGTAATCTCCGCCCCAAAACACGATTGGAATTCAGCAACGTTCACATGGTCGCTTTTTTGCTTCACTATGGCGAAACGTGATTGGAAAACACCTCATAACAGTCATTTCAGACACGATTGAAATCACGTTTCAAATCAACTTCCACGATTCCAGTTTGCATTCACACGGCAAAAATGCTTAATTTAAAACACGATTCTATATAGTGATGCTTCACTACAATGTGCTTCCAAATAAAATATCTGAAGGTGTGAAAGCTAGGTTCAGAAGCATGCGAGTGATATACGATACAAATTAGTCTCCTCAAACTATGGCTAATCTCACTCACGCCTTGTCAAGAGAGGTCAACATGGCACTCACAACACCACTCGTATGAAAACTACTATCATTCTCTTCCGCTCTGTATTCCCTGTACAGTATTATAGTCCTTTTTTTTTCAATGAAGGCGACCAAGCACATAAATGAGTATATGAATATAAGAACGACCCAAGTCCATGGAAGACCATTTCGAGTAAACTAAAAAAAACTTCATATCTTTTTTTATTTGTCCAATAATATTCTGTTTAACTGTGATGGGAAGGCAACATTGTATATACAAATTAGAACATAATTATGACAATTAACATTTACATTAATTGTGGAGAGGCCATTTTGTGTGGTGGACTTGGGTCATTCTTTGATTCATATGGACTTGGGTCGTTCTTTGATTTATATACATGATATTCTGCTATAGAGATGAGAGAAGGATGAGAGAGGGCGCTATAATATGTATGTAAGAATGACCCAAGTCCTTCATTCTTACATTAATATAAGATTTAACTCATTCATTTCAGGTACTTCCGGGGGTAATTAGGATTTATCATTTATACACAGGATGAGTCCATGCATAAGCTACAATTTCCCATGTCAAACTGAATTTGGCCAAAAATTGGACTTGGGTCGTTCTTATATTCAGGTCTTCAAATGATATTTTTTATACAGTCACTAGACTACTGTTGTTGGCAACCATATTGTCTAATCAATTTGTGGGTCATTATTATTATCAAGAGCAGCTCCACGTGATGATCTCCTGCATTTTCAACTTTTCTTTCAAGATTACGATATTATATGTCGATGTTCCGAATATTTTTATTCTGTTGCTGTTAGTGCAGTTTATTGCCTCATTCTATAAGAATATTGGCCACAAAAACGAGACATAATACATAATAGGGCCTATATACAACACTACACAATACAAATAGGCACTATGTAGGATCATGTTTTATAATAAAACGTTTCGTTTATGTAAAAGGATGACTGTAATGAATGTACATTTATCGGATATCGTTTCTTAAGAAGAAGAAGTTATTGATATTATTCATAATTTGAAAGAAGGGAAAAGCCCAGGTTGTGATGGAATCGATAATTATTTGTTGAAAAATATAATTCTTCAAATAATAGATCCTTTAGTATATATTATTAATTTATCACTTAGTACTGGGTTTGTACCAAGTCAAATGAAGACTGCCAAAGTTATACCTATATATAAGAAAGGGGAGAAAAATGATGTCAGTAATTACAGACCAATATCGTTATTAACTTCAATTTCTAAAATTTTGGAAAGAATAGTATATATCCGAACTGTAAAATTTTTCAATATGAGTAATATATTTACGAATTTTCAATTTGGATTCAGAGAAAATCACAACACCACCCACGCTTTACTTACCTTTGTGGAAAAGATTACACATGCACTTGATACATTTTCGCATACAATGGGCATCTTCCTGGACTTTTCAAAGGCTTTTGATACGATTAATCACGGTATACTTCTCTCTAAGTTATCCCATTATGGTATTCGCGGAAAAGCCTTGCAATGGTTTACGAGTTATTTATCTGACAGATTTCAATATGTACATGTGAACAGTTTTGATTCTTCTATGAAGAAAATAGAATGTGGTGTTCCGCAAGGAAGTTTGTTAGGCCCACTGTTATTTATAGTTTACATTAATGATTTTTATAGATCTTCAGATAAACTCTCTTTCATATTATTCGCGGATGATTCCAATCTTTTTTATTCCCACCCTGACCCTAATACTTTAATTAGTACAGTGAATGATGAATTGAAGAATGTCTCACAATGGATATATGCAAATAAATTGTCACTGAATATTGAGAAGACAAAGTATATGTTTTTCAGTAATTCTGTAGATAGATTACCAGGTAATGTTATATTTGACACTACTCCCCTAGAAGAGGTTTCGTCAATTAAATTCTTAGGTGTTTGTGTTGATAATAAGTTATCATGGAAGTGTCACATAAACAATATTTGTAGAGTAATTGCACGTAACATAGGCATAATGAATAGATTGAAATATTATCTTCCTTCTTCGGCTTTGATTACGCTTTATTCAAGTTTGGTATTGCCGTACTTGAATTACGGAATTCTTGCTTGGGGGAATACATATTCGACATTGTTAGATAAACTTTTTCTTCTGCAAAAGATGGCGCTCAGAATCGTTTTTAACCTTCATATCCGAGCACATACTGACAAGCTTTTCCTTGAGCACAAAATTCTGAAAATAAAAGAGTTGTATTTGTTTCAACTTGGTCAATTCATGTTTAATTACAACTGCAATCATCTACCCAAAATATTTTATTCTTTATTTCACCGTAACAGCCACGTACATAATTATCCCACTAGACAATCTAAAGAATTTCATCTTCCCTTAGTTAGAACTGTACACACTCAAAATACATTTGTTTATACCGGACCCAGATTTTGGAATAGCTTAGATAATGATCTAAAAGAATCTGTGAAGTTAATTACATTTAAGTATAAACTCAAAAAATATTTGTTTTCTAAATATACCAGTTAATTCTGTTCAAAGAAAAAACCCGTCATGTTTCACTTTTCCTTGAGATTTTGTAGTGTGTCCACAGACCTTTTCCATCCCTCTCCTTTTCCTTCTCTATTCTTCCCTGCTCCTTTTTCCTCGTTCTTCGTTGTCCAGTATCTGTCTGAGTGCATTTCCTCAAATTCTGTTATTTCTGTGTATTGTGTTATTGTTGTTGTTGTCGTCGTTATATTTTTTGTGGCCGATTGGATATCTTCCTTTCCGTTCAATTTTCCTGGCACACCTGGCCCCATAGTGTCTGTGCCACAAATGTGATATGTTATATAGTTTATACGTTTGCATCCTAAAATCCTAGTAAGTATTGTTCATAGTATTAACATCATTATATCAATGAGTAAAATGTACAATAGTATGTAGAAGAATTTAAAATGAATATGTCTTATTGGTATAACAAATTGGTGCTGTTGTTGTTTTGTTCCAGTGTTCCACGTTTTACAAGCGTGGCTTTTTTAGTGGAACACTGTTTTCCATCATTGTGATTATTTACTATTTTTGTTGCCATGACAAAGTGCATTGTTTCTTTTTTACATCATTCGTGTATAATATACTTTATATTGTATTGAAAAAATCCTTTATCAGACGAGTGTAAGAGAAATGAAAAAAAAATTGTATCACATTGGATTATGTCAACTTTTTCTTTTCTTTTCTTTGTGATGATGGAAATAAATAAACTATTGAATTGAATTGAATTTGAATTAATTGTGTGCGTGTGTACATATCGGATTGACCAGAATAATGGTGCATGCATGTGATGTGAAAGAAAAGAAGTCACATCTAAGTGAGCTCTTTCCTTTTACATCGAGGCATATATGGTTGCAACCACGCTCTGAAAGTACGCGGCACACAGTCATATATTATTAAACATTTAGGCCCGAATTATCAAAGCTGGAATAACTATTCTGCGGAATAGTTATTCCAGCTTTGAGAATACCAAAAATTATTCCGGGGAATAAATCGCGTCATTTTACGTCATGAGGGCCTAATTTGCATAAGAGGTGTAATAAATCGGCGGAATAAGTGGTGTAATAAAGATATTCCACCTTTGAGAATTCAGACCTTAAAGGGGAAGGCTAGTAACTAATCAGTGGGAATCAGTGGAAATGCTGGGAGATGATTGTTCCAATCCTTATGGGATTCATTCAAGAGTACATTATATATCTATTGTTAAGTGAAAATTATTTGCTTCAGAATGGTCTCATATTCAAGTTTAATGTTTCCAGATTAGCATGTCTGGTCACTAGTGACGGGGCATTAAGCTGCACATTACTTGAATATGAGACCGTTCTGAAGCAAATAATTTTGACACAATAGATATATAGTGTACTCTTAGATGAATCTCACAAGAATTGGAACAATCATCCCCCAGCATTCGCACTAATTTAACACTGATCAGTTACTAGCCTTCCCCTTTAAGGTACACCGTCCGCCATTGTTATAAGTCTCAATAGGCGTTTTCACATCAGCCCGATAAAAATCCAAGCTCGAGATATTTTCCTATTTCCCAAGTCAGAAAATAGCGCGCTATTTCGAAACATCGGGCTGATGTGAAAACGCCTATACTGAGATGCACACCTTGTATAATAAAGAAGTGATACATAGACCTATTCGGTTTTAAAGCAATGGAATGAGTCAGGTGCATTGCTAGTGCATATCAACTATTGTTAGGCATGCTGAAGCCCCCTAGGGATGTCTGAAAACACATTAACACACAGCCCCAAACCAAATAGGTGTAATACAAGCCCTGATGTAAATACACCATTTCTGTAATGTAACATAGCAATCTTGCTATCCTTTTAATCCTACATGCGAGTAACATAAAGCGTTGCATTCACCTTCATGCTCCATCCGATGGCGGGAATTCACCCAGATATTGCTAGGTAGGGCAAGCATCTGGCACGCTTTGTGGCTGCTATTTAAGACAACTTTCGCGAACAAAGTATGCACAGAATTTGAATAAATTACAAAACGGTCTATGAGCCTCACGCATGATGCTTGACCTTTGTTTACAATGTGTGGGACAGACACGGCATGTCACTGCTATTATACATGTAGTCGCTAAATTCTGATAAACTTTGGAGTACGCTTGTACATAATTATTGAACACTGGTATTTCACTACGCTTAGCTTATGCAAATAGCACCCGAGAACTATGCTGTTCGCTGTTCGCTTCGTGAGCAGATAGATTATAGGACATAACTAGACCTAGGCTACGCACCCCCCGCATTTTCTTATCGTTTTTGTTTAGTCTTGTTCATGATTCATTTTCTGTTAACCAGATTCTGTCATTTTAGTACACGGAAGCCATAATGGCGCTGAATTAATTGGCGGGAAATTCGAATCTGTAGTCTTAGTAAGTAGATAATAGCTATCATTTAGATTTATACGGTGCATGCAGAGCAAGATGATGTAAATGTTCCCTTACATTTAAAAATGCAAGCTGAGAGTGAACGCTTAAATCTTCAAACGGTTCTCACAGTCCAAATGAGGCTTAAAATTTCCAATTGCAATACCAGAAAACAGAGAAAGTGTAGTAAAATTGTCCATGGTGTAATAATCATCACCAGGATGTCACCACTGCTATGGCTGTTCTTGGCCCACAATGCCCCTTTTCACTAGTTAGTCTAGATTTCAGACTGTACTTTAGTTTTATTTTTGCTTCAGGTGTTGAAGTGCGTGTTGCACTATGGCGGAATGAAATGTATTTTTTTAAATGCCTTAAAGAAGGCTATACCTAACAAAGCAACAACAAGCAGTCGCCACTGCTATGTGGGTCTCCTCCAGGTACGCAATCACGTTATATAAACACATCACATTTTGTTCCGAAATCAGTACGTCGTCTCTCACTGGATTCATCGGCTCTACGTACTCAAGTTTCAAGTTTACAGCAAAAGAATACCCTTTTTCCACATATCCACTCATTTTTCCTCTTTTATTACTTTATTGATTCCTCTCGGAATCAATTTTACAGCAAAAGAATGCCCCTATTTATCACCTTTCCACTTATTACTTTTTTCCTCTTTTATCACTTTACTCATTCCCCTGGGAATTCATTTTACTCAAGTTTCAAGTTTACAGCAAAAGAATACCCTTTTTCCACATATCCACTCATTTTTCCTCTTTTATTACTTTATTGATTCCCCTCAGAACCAATTTTACAGCACTAAAAGAATGCCCCTATTTATCACCTTTCCACTCATAACTTTTTTCCTCTTTTATCACTTTACTCATTCCGCTGGGAATTCATTTTACTCAAGTTTCAAGTTTACAGGAAAAAAATACCCTTTTTCTCACATATCCACTCATTTTTCCTCATTTATTACTTTATTGATTCCACTCGGAATCAAGTTTACAGCCAAAGAATACCCCATTTCTCACCATTCCACTCATACCATATACTTTTTTATCACTTTATTAGTTCCGCTCGGAATTAAGTTTACTACAAAAGAATGCCCCTATTTCTCACCTTTCCACTCATCTCTCTTCTTTTATCACTTTATTGATTCCATTCGGAATCAATTTTACAGCAAAAGAATGCCCCTATTTCTCACCTTTCCGCTCATCTCTCTTCTTTTATCACTTTATTGATTCCTTTCGGGATTAATTTTACAGCAAAAGAATGCCCCTATTTCTCACCTTTTCACTCATCTCTCTTCTTTTATCACTTTATTGATTCCGCTCGGAATCAAATTTACAACAAAAGAATACCCCCATTTCTCACCTTTCCACTGATCTTTTATCACTGTATTTATTAGTTCCGCTCGGAATCAAATTTACAGCAAAAGAATACCCTTTCTTCTCAAATTTCCACACATTTTTCCTCTTTTATCACTTTATTGATTCCGCTCGGAATCAAGTTTACGACAAAAGAATACCCCTATTTCTCACCTTTCCACTTATCTCTCTTCTTTTATTACTTTATTGATTCCACTCGGAATCAAGTTTACAAAAGAATGCCCCTATTTCTCACCTTTCCACTTATCTCTCTTCTTTTATCACTTTATTGATTCCTCTCAGAATCAAGTTCACAACAAAAGAATGCCCCTAAATCTCTTACCTTTCCACTCATCCAGTATCCTCTTTTATCACTTTATTGATTCCGCTGGGAATCAATTTCACAGCAAAAAAATACCCCTATTTCTCACTTTTCCACTCATCTCTCTTCTTTTATCACTGTCTTTATCAATTCCGCTCGGAATCAATTTTACAGCAAAAGAATACCCTTTCTTCTCAAATTTCCACTCATTTTTCCTCTTTTATCACTTTATTGATTCCGCTCGGAATCAAGTTTACAACAAAAGAATACCTCTATTTCTCACCTTTCTACTCATCTCTCTTCTTTTATCACTTTATTGATTCCGCTCGGAATCAAATTTACAACAAAAGAATACCCCCATTTCTCACCTTTCCACTTATCTTTTATCACTGTATTTATTAGTTCCGCTCGGAATCAAATTTACAGCAAAAGAATACCCTTTCTTCTCAAATTTCCACACATTTTTCCTCTTTTATCACTTTATTGATTCCTCTCGGAATCAAGTTTACGACAAAAGAATACCCCTATTTCTCCCTTCTACTCGTCGTCTTTTATCACTTTCGCTCGGAATTAAGTTCCGCTCGGAATTAATTTTACTGCTAAGAAATACCCTTATTTCTCACCTTTCCACTGGATCATCTTTTATCACTCATTGATTCTGCTCGGAATTGATTTTACAGCAAAAAAATACCCCTAATTATCACTCATTTTTCCGCTCATCTGTCTTTTTTTCATCACTCGGAATCAATTTTATAGCAAAAGAATGCCTTATTTACCATCTCTTCAATTATCTGTTCTCTAATTTTCCCGCCAATATCACTCAGCGCCAATAAGGCTTCCGCAGACGGGGAATTGAAACAGGTGCAGCAGAAGTAGATAGGATTAAGCTACATACTGTACAGTGAGCTTTTTTGAGTGTCCCATTTATGCTGTTTTTGTTTTTGTTTTTTGTTTTTGCTATTAAACAAGTCTTGAAACATTATGGGAAAATTATATTTATACTTTGTTGTTTACAGATTACTTCATATACCGTTTCCGCTTTCTTGGCAATAATTTGATTTGTGTAGTACCGTGAAAAAGAATAAAAGGATAATAGGATATCAAGGATTGAGTGAATGCAGCAATATTAAGAGGACACATCAGCGAGATGTGAGAAAAAAAATAATTTCAGCCAAATATTGATTCCGTTTGTGTTCCTTATAATGCAGCGTCATATAAACAATTATCATTTCTTGTCAACTAGAACTTTTCTGAATGTCAACCCTTGAACTTAACATCTTGTATTAAGTATCAAAAACGTAAGTTTTTCTTTAAAAATGATTACAAAGTAATGAAAGTTAAAGGTAGAAAATAATGATCACCTCCAACTCTCTGAAAGCATGCCCTAGAATGTAATTGATATTTGTGACTGCAAGCCGAATAAGTAATGATAATGATAATAATAGTAATAAAAGAAGAATTTAGGTATGCGTCTCAGACTGAATCATTTATGTTAAATCGGCGAGAACCATTGTTAAAGTTCCGAACATTCTTTTAAAGGTAACATTTACCATCGGGAGCAGTGATTTACAAAACTTTCGAGTCATCACATTTGATGCACGTGTAGGCCAGTTGTATCAGAAAACATCCTACCGTATAAAAATTGCTCAAGAAAGCTATAATTTTTTCAGTAAACCATATCTGTACACGGTTTATTCTAGAAATAATGTTATTTTTTTCTTGAAACTTTTTTCTTGCGAACTATATAGTTTTTTAACATTGATTATGCTGATTAATATTTTTACTTCGGTTTTCTATCCCTGTCTCACATTTTAGATCTATTTTGAAGCACCAAAACGGGGTTTTTGTGTTATCTTCAAATGGTAAATAATACTTTTACGAACAAACGCCACATCGTCACTGAACCTGCTTGAAAAAGCTCTTTCCATCAATCTCCTACTCTGGAAGTAATCGACATTGACGACTCACCGTGCCCCATGTATCGAAGAAGCTCATGAATCTGTTGTGACTGTAGTTGTTCGGGTCGTAGGAGGTCGGGAGACGAAGAGCAGCGAGTACAAAGTCCCGCTCTAACTCGTAGTCATTGCCCGAAGCTACCTCTGTCTTGTAGCGGGCATATCCTACGCGGGACGACGTCTCCGTGTAGTAGTACACAGATCCACGGGTTCGAAAACGCGATGCAAAGCTTTCGTAGACTGTAAAAGGAGCCGTGGAGAGAGAGGGACATAGACAGACAGAAGGGGGATGGGGATTAAGGAATTACACTGATACATTTTGAAGAGATGAGGTTTAGATAATCACTGATTTAAATTCAACACAAGTGCGCTTTATTGTATATGTCTTATTATTTTACGTATACGATTTGTTGAAGCGATATGTTAGTTTGGTACATGTGTACTTTCAATGTCCTTTTTTTCATACATATATATATATTTTTTTCTAATCGCAAACCAAAAGCGTTCCCAAGGCTTTTCATCTCATGAAAGCTATTCAACAGTTGCTGATCAATCAATTTGTGACAGTATCAAGCATCTGTTGAAATAATACTACGTCAATGGCTATCCTTTCGACCTTCATGATTTCTTTTCCTTTTTGTTGTTGTTATTGTCGTTTGATATGATATCGATAAGGAAAGTTTAATCCGTATCAATATTTGTTGTGTTACCAGATGATACTGCCTGTTAGGAGGGAGAGTTGAAAACAGGTAACTAATCAATCTGTTCAAACTGAGTTCAAAATGACACGGCTGGGCCCAAAGTTAATGTTTTTTTTTTTTGTTTTTTTTTTGTTTTTTGCAATCATCCACCTGGTGTAATCAGCTGGGCACTATAGCTGGTGAAACGTTAACATCCCACAGTACTTGATATGTCCGATTTTAAGGAAATTTGTACCATTCTCCTCTGTTGCGCTCTTATAATATCTACTCTGTCTTGGATCAGTTTTTAAATTTGATTAAATTCTTGCGTGACGAAAATAAACGAAAACCTGAACAAAACTGACGCACGCACATGTACGCGATTACACACATAACGCAGTACACTTACGATAGCTATCAACGAACATCAGATCTTGGAAGACTCCGCTGTTTGAACCTAGACAAGTAAAAAAGACATGATTATTAGCAAACATATTTTGAATGAAGTAACCAACGTCCGAAGAGGAAATGAAACAGATGAATCCTTTAAATTCAACACACAAAAGACAACTTCAACCGAGACTTGTATTCAACTATCCATCACTGTATCGTGTGTTACGTCGACAACACTTACAGTGTGTGACCACTGGTTCAAGCTCTCTCTTAAGATTAAATATTTCATTTGAATTGCATTCGAAATTGTTCCTCCGGTTTCAAAAAACAATTAGTAAGAAAAATAAACAAACACACAATCCTGCATCCAACACAGGCACATACTCAGAGATTGTAGTTTTAAATATGTATTTGTTTTTCGATCGAAGAAAGCAAACGGATGTATTTCCAGTTCATACTAAAAACATTAAATTCTTCATTGTAGTGATGCTTTTTTAAACCTCTTTTTTTTTTTGCGGAGAAGTGATTTTGATTTAAGTTGAGCTCATGTAATAATAACTGTGAGATATCTATTCATGATGGGATACCAGGAAATTCAATGACATCTTCCCTTGCTGTCGGTTCTTTTATCATTACTACACTCGGTTCATTAAAAAAATGAAATCAGCGTGTAGATAGGAGCAATAATAATATACCGATGATCTCTATGTTTGACGCAAGCTTTGCAGCGTAGCTCGGATAGCCGTGGAATGTCCCTCGACTTGACGTGACGTAGGGTCGGTCCGTGGTGTGGAAGCTGAGCTCGCGAGGATAACGGACGCCTCCTGGGTAAGTCAGCTGAAAGATGGGGTTCCCCTTGATGCCTGAGTCAGTACCACCCTCATCACCACCCTCCGGGTTGCCGCTGAGCAGATCGTAACCACGACCGATGAAACCCAACCCGGTATTCGGCCGAGTCTGGGCGCAAACCTCTCCGCGGTTCCGAAGCAGCGCCAGGACGCATGTGAGGATGAGAAATCGCATTCTCTCCATCGCTGATCTCAAAAGGAAGAAGTCATAGAAAAAAAAAAACCATTCAAAGACAGAAATACGAGATGGTGGTATTAGAATAAGAATATCATTTGAATAAGTTTATGATTTTTATATCATGAATACAGTTCAGAAATGATATGAAGGAAATGATCCTACTGATGCAGTGTACGACCGACAGCCAGCCCGTCACAGGTACTGTCGCCGTATGGACATGGAATCTAACTGCGATGGAAGTATTGATATTGAAATGACAGTTGCCAAGTTTTCATGGGCAATGCAATGATTTTATGCAATAGATGACATTATCAATTTCTCTTACTTTCAAAGAGTGGACACTTATAACAATACACGAACTCTGGGCACTGGTTTGAAGCAGCACGAATCTTTCTGCCGACTCTCGACGCACATAGAATCTGAATGAAATGCCTGGCCACATTAGTGGAAAGTAACGGTTAGATAAACACTTATGCAGTCAGCTTGAGCCACCGCCCACCAGCAGTGGTTAGGTTTACCATCATAAATTTTGAAGTGATTTCAATGCGTCGAGCATCGTTTTGAATTACTAGCTACCTTGAAGGAAAGTGCTACTACAACTGTAGTGGGGCACTGCATGAACCAGTGACAAGTATAAACAAATTAATGTGATAATAGATTGAGATCGACATAGGTCACTATAGCTGAATGAATAACTGATAACAGATTCACAAAGATTTGAAAAAAGGGTAAACTGATCTGCAATGAAGATGTAGAATGAAAAAAAAAAAAAAAAAAACAAGCATACTACATCGGAGTAATGAATTATCGTATTTTAGGCTTCTTCACTATAGGATTTAGTCTGATTTCCTGTAACCGGAAAGAAGGGGGAAATTATGTTAATTTACACTCTCAAATTACAACCAAATGCGTGTATGTTTAAAACAGCTCCTGCTGATCGTAAAAATATACTAGGTGTTACAAAAAAAATCCCACTTTTGATCCTTAATAGCAAAAAACTAAAACAAAACACAACTATTATATCAGATAACACTGACAGAGCAATAGCTGAATAGTGTACAGTTTTGTTGGAGGTAATTAAAAAATGAAAGTATAAATCAGTTTCATTAAATTCAAGATAAATGAAAGCATAAATCAGTTTCATTAAATTCAAGATTTATTTTAAGTTACGTTTTAAGTTAGTTAGGAGCCTTGGAGCACGAGACCAGAAGCCTTAATGAAACTGATTTATAGTGCTCTAATGTTGAAATCACCTCCAACTAAATTGTACACTAATCGGCTATTTCCCATATTAATGACAATGTCATCTGATGTACATATATTTTTTTAAATATTAAGGATCAAAAGTGGGAAATATTCATTGTAACACCTATAGGAACGTCACACACGTCGTGTTTGCCGGAGATTATATCTACAGCGTGTCCCAGATGAAACCGAATTTCTTGCAACTTTTACGATCAAATCATAAATTTGCCTTGTGAGATGTACATGAATGGAAAATTTATGCTTTTCTGCTTTAATTTGATGCACAACTCAATGTTTATGATTCGTCCATGACTAAGATTTTGTGGGCCTAGAATCAATGTTTTGAAACACTGTTTTGAAACACTGTTTCAAATCACACTTTCGTCAGGAGAGCGTTTATAAGATTTTTTCTCCGAGCGTGTTGGGGCACTCGCTCAGACTGTGCCATTGCGCAACTCATCTGCGCAGATTTTCCTCGGCAAAAGTCAAAACACTGTTTCAAATCACGGCGAGCGTTTATAAGAATTTTTTTCGAGCTAGAATCACTGTTTGGCCATAAACAATGTTTCAAAACACTGTTTCTGGCCAGAAGAAAAATCTTATAAACGCACCCTTAGTAAGTTAGAACAATGTTCAGTATGGTGTATACCAAATTCTCATTTGCACGCGCAAATGGTGACTTTGAGTGGATTTGTCAGACTCTTACCCACCTGCTCTTGAAAAAGTTCATAACCCAAACATCCATGTGTTCTTCTTTCATATGATAACTTATGCGTCAATGAATAACTCGTGCTATAGAAAAAGTTGCATGAAACATGTTTCATTTCTACAGATTCTCCGGATATCCGAAAAGTCGATCTTTCCCGATTAAATCTGGGGGGGGGGGGGGGGGGGAGGGGGTATTAAAAGAGAATGCTGTATGGGGACGGAAAGCCCTTTTTGTTGTGATTTACTTGAAATAACCTGAGACTTAACCAATAACTGAAGACTTATATTGTGAGTATTTTCAGGCTGTATTGAGTCCAAAAAGCTAAGAGAAATCAACGTAACAATAATGGAACAAATTTCTATGATTTTGTATTTCGAACTTCTCTCAGTGTCTTCATGTCTAACTCCATTTCACAGGCAAGCGTGGTTCATTGGTCCTTGATTATCCTTGATACGATTCTGAAGTTTTTGAAGGGGCAGGCGAAGCAGAAAGGGGGTTGGTAATGATGATGATGATGATGATAATAATAATAATAATAATTATAATAATAATAATAATAATAATAATAATAATGATAATTATAATAATAATAATAATAATGATAATAATAATAATAACTGCATTTATATGGCGCTTCATACTGGTTGTTTCTAAGCGCACTGGTGCTATTCAAACAAAAAGACTAAAAAATACAATAGCATTAGCAAAACCAGCATAACAGTAACAAAAGAAGAAGAAAAAAATGGTACATCACCTTTTAATCACTGAACTTGCGCTTCTAATTTTTCAAAGGTACAAGTACATGGCAGAACGTCTTCTTTTTAGCTCGGAGGGCTTTTTTGGTAAGCTCATGATCATGTGCTAAATAAATTTACAACGCTTTCCACAACCAAACCGTCTGTAAGGTCCCCTTCTATCCCTCCCCCCCCCCCCCCTCATGTTTGCCTAAATTCGTTGAAGTATGATCGCAACAGTCCACTCATCGCGAGTCGACAAACCGCTGGTGCCCCCGAAGAAAAAGGAATAAAACAAGAGTCCCGACGAAATTGGCAAACATGAGTGGAACCGTTTACAATCAATGGTTGGCGCACCGCGCAAACTCATGGTGCATAATGCTCGAGGTCGTTTCGATGTCAACTGACAGCTGATCGACCCACTTCCTGTAGGCCTGCATTATGTCGCGCGTGTATACCGTGTATTATATACGTAAGGCCTAATCTGTTTGTGTACGGTATTGCCACAGCTTCGGGGGATCTCTCTCCCTCTTTCCACCTCCCTGGTATACCGTACATGCCCTCACCGACTATATTTCCGTGTGGGATATTGCTAGTCCGCACTACAGCAAGGCAGGCCTGGAGTGGACTAACAAGACTACCTCAACATGGCGTGCTCTCATAACACAGGTAGATGCAATAGCATTTGATATTGATTATGAAATAACAACGACGGCCAGGTGGTGAAGGTAAGGTGTCTGCTGATGGTTGTCCTATCAGTTAACATGATCGTTTGTGCAGATGTCTAGTTCTCTATAGCAGCCAAGCGCATGACAGTGCTAGAATACGGAAAAAATTGTCTTTATCTTAATACATAAATTGCTGCAAGAAGTTGTTGTTGTTGTTGTGGTGGTGGTGGTTTAAGCAGGAACTATTTTCCAAACAGCATACATCACATAATTTTTTTAGGTCGTGTCGCACCACAGGTACAGGATGCATTTGAATGTTGTTAGTCCTATACGTGAATAGTACGCACTCTGTTAAAGCATCTTGCTCTGTGCTATTATCATTCACAGCAAACAGAATTCCTGAGAATGGTGTGCCCATCTTTTCATCTGATGTTCCTCCTGGTGTTAAGGAGACATGTTATGAATATCGAGGTGTGGTTGTACCTAACCACATGACCCCTCGCGCCTTAGCGGCTTTGGAAAATTTCGAAGTTCGACCTGACGACACATTTGTCATAACTTATCCGAAGTCAGGTGAGTCATAGGGGGAGGGGATGTATAGGCCTACACGTACGTCTCTGCTGATATTCACCAGATACCAAAATACAGTGGACCTGTATTTCTGTTGTTACTTCTATTAATGCATACACAGTAACAGGGGAGGATCAGGAGTTTCGTAAAGAGGTGGTGCAAACAATATTTCTGGTGCTATACTTCCGGGTTTCATCTCATTTTTCCTTTTTATTTCTTTTGTTTTAACAACAAATAAAGAGGGGATGCGCACCCGGTGCTCCCCCTCTGCCTCTGGATCCGGAGTTGACAGTAGGCACGCACCTACACGTGTATTAAAAAGCCCATCTGTGATTGTTTTGCTTGGAATTTAAGTCGTATTCCAGATATAATGTCTTTCGTAATCGACCGTCACAATAAACAAGCACCTTTATTAAAACAACACAGCGTAGCAATCATAATCTAATTCAACATGATTATGAGAAGATTCCCAGTCAACTCAGTTCAGGAGGAGCGCGTTATTGTGTCATTTTGTGGAAATACACGTGTATACTTGGTTATTAATCTAACGAGGAGACGCATCTATTTCTAGTTTTCCTGATTTTCGAACAAACTTTCAAACATGGATAAACCACTGCTTAACTTATTTAGACTATAATTGTGTATATTAAAGCACTATAACTGTTTGATTTGTACTATATCTCTATCTCTTTGTTTTCTTATTTTTGTGGTATGTGTGTGTGTAACAAATCTTTTCTAATATAACACTTTATATATCTTTTTCCACCAGGTACCACGTGGATGCAGCTGATAATGCTGCTCGTTCTTAACGAGGGAAACGTTGCAAAATTAGAAGGGAGACATGTAATGCTCATGGTTCCCTTTCTGGATATAGTCGACGTATCGAATTTTACTGATGTAAGTATCGTTCTTAATGTCTTCATATTAGTTTTATTAGATTTTTTTTTATCTGTTGGATAACAGACCCTAGATACACATGAATTTTCTTAAAAGTCAAACGCGTTGAGCAGAAAGTGACAAATCACAGAAACAGGAGAATTAAATGCATACAGTTATTAGAAGACTTTGAGAAAATAGTACGCAGATCTCAAATGTTTTCATTGAAAAAAACGAAAAGAAAAACATCGAAGAATATGAACCACTTTTGATTGATATATATCTGCGCACTTTAGATTTGCTGAAACCTTTTTGACAGGTATGAGCCTTGGCTTGTAGATCTGATATGATTATCAACCAATAATTCCTCAACTATTTTCTGAGATTTGATTTACCCGTTCACATTTCTTATGCCACTGTTTCTCTGTGAACCAATGTTTTTCATTACTGAAAAACTTTCATTCAATTAGCTTTTTACTATACTTTTCCTCAGCTCAGCAAAGCTCCGCCACTGGCTGCCTATGCGAAAGACATGCCATCCCCACGGATTCTAAAGACCCACTGTCTTCCCGACTGGCTGCCCGTGGATATCAGATCGGACGACCCCGAAGTAAAAGTCATCTACGTTGCAAGGAATCCAAAGGACGCCGCGGTATCTCTCTACCACTTCTGTCAATCGTTGCGGTATATGCCGTCCTACGAGTCTTGGGATGAATTCTTTGAGCTGTTCATCGCTGGAAGAGGTTAGACGTATAGGTCTAGGGGTTAGTACAACAGAAACATAAATATTATACACTCATGAAATCAGTAGCATGCTAACGGAACTGCAAAACATGATTCCAACTGGAAGTGTAGAATTATAGCCATGAGATCCATTAATCAATTAATTAATTATCTTATGAATTAATCAATTAATTTCTGAATTAAATCATTTATCAATCTATCAATATATTTGTTCATAATTCATTAATTCATTCATTTAGCCATTTATTCTGTCTTTTTTAAAATCAGGGTTGTCTAATTCCTTGCTACAAGCAAGTCTTTTACTTAACAACGTGCACAAAAGGAAAGGGAACATAGACATGATAAAGTTAATAAATGATTAACGATGGATTTCTAGAGCTAAAGCACTACAAAAAAAGCATAAAAAAATGATACTATGGTATCTACCTACCTATAGCTAGTGCCATGGGTGTAATTTGATATCAAATTAGAAGTTGGTGTTGTCGCATACGTCTCTTAAATGTCTTCAATGCGGAGGCTGTTTGAATAAAAAATATGAATGACGTATGGGATAGTTATACTTGCAGCATATGAAAAGGAGTATTTCTTATATTCAATACTGTGTTCGGGTATGTGTCATTGGCAAGAAAAGGGCATGTGAGGGAGAGATAATGAACTGGATGACTTACTCATAACATAATCTTTATAGAAATAATCTTTTTTTTTAACTTGCAGCCAATCTTAAGAAATGGAGAGTTAGTGATATAGAATTAGACATTTGTAGTAAAAGTTCAAAAACGGGCAGCATAATTTGGCAGTTGTTGAAGTTTTGGACATCTTTCTTTGGACAGCGAATTTCAAAAATCAGAATGAGAAAAAAATCAAAGCATGGATTAGCATCTCAGCTGCGGATTTGGAAAAAAAAAATTGCAACTAATATCTAACATTCCGTTGAACTTGAGTTATATGACTTGAAAAAGACGTTTCCTGGTCAATTTTGATATACACCTACATTACGAGCTGTTTTTAATAAAATATATTATTTGAAACCAATGTCGACATGACATGATTGATAATCGACCTTACTTAACACGTGCTTTCAACCCAATAACAAAATCTCAGATCAGCATCATTTAGGTTATGGTCACTGGATACAAGCCAAATTTTCGGGGGATACAGTGAAGACATGATAGCTTTAACAGACAGATATAGAGTTGTTGTGTGTCATCTAGATATGAATTATTCCTGTGTCTTTTCCAACAAAAATAGTTAACTACACCAACTGTACACCTTCCTTATAATTATACAAACATGAGTAATCTCAGTATATCTGTAAGATCATGAGTAGAGTCTGTTATGCTTTTTACGCACATTCAATTATTTTCCTACCAAGTACAGACACATGACTATGATACTGAGCTTATGTTCTTTTTATACCTTTCTTTCATAATCTCACTTGGTTCCTTCTCTGCTTTCCCTGTTTTATATCTATGCTTTAGTATATATAATTGCTTTATATTTAAATGTATTATAAATTGGAAATTGAAAGATTGATATGAATAGAATTGAATCTACAGTGTTGATTTATAGTATGAATATTTTGTGCAACATTGTACATAACTGAGTAGTGCAATTCTCAATCTTTGGCTGAACATTCTGTATGCAGTTCGCAATATCTAAATAGTTTGGAGCAAAATGAGAAATAATGAAGGTAATTTATCTATCTTTTCTATTGGTATCTTTGCAAACAATTTGATGGTAAATGTTGTTATTCAGGGCCAGTCGGATCATGGTTTGAAAACGTCCTGCCTTGGTGGAGAAGAAGAAATCATCCCAACGTTCTCTTCCTCAAGTACGAAGACATGAAGAAGGTATGATGTGATTACTCTGAATGCAAGAAAACAACACAGACCAGTAGCATAATTTGTTAGTTTTACACTTCAATTAAAGGGATCGTACAGTTTTGGTTGAGACCTAGCTTCAGGTTTCTAACATTTTTTGGTGAGATGATGAGAAACCTTTTATGAAATGTAAAATAACATGTAATTTCCAAGAGGAATTTAGTGTTTATTTGATGAAAATTGGTTTTGAAATGGCTGAGATATCCAAAACAGAGTAATCCTGATAAAAGGCGGGACCCATCTTTTATTACGAGCGCTTTGTTCCACTTTGTTTTTAGATGTCTCAGCCATTCCAAAACCGATTTTCATTAAATAAACTTTGAACTCCTCTTGGAATGGTATCGTCTGTACTATTTTATAAGTGGTTTCTTGATATCTCGCAAAAAGTTAAAAGCCCATTTCTCATCTCCACCAATACCATACCAGCCCTTAAACATACTTTAATTCCAATTTTATGTATTCTATATCTTTATATAAACAATGAATTATTTTATTGCAAAAGACGTTTATTCTTTCAACTGTAATAATTTAATATACAATGATATGTGAATCAAGCATGGATAACAGTTGATGGTTCCCATGTTTTTGCATGGCCTTATTTAGTTACTTTTTTACCTTTCATTTCTATTACTACCAGCACTTCTCACAACAGCATCACATGTTTGTTTGTTTGTTCTATGCAAATATTTCTGGCTTTTTTCTCTTTTTTTTTGGTGTGTGTAGCAATGAATGAAAAGACACATTTGCGTGTATTGTTCAGCTCAAGTGTTACAGGAGGATGATATTAAAGGTGGAATAAGAATACAGATGATCTGGAAGATTTTTGTAGAAGTAGCGCACAACAGGGTGCAGAAAAAAAATGAAAAAAATTTAAAAAAGAATATGATGCATAATATTTCATGAAGTATTTAGTAATTTGCTTAAATACAGACCAAAAGGCATCAACAGAGGTCAACGTACATTTGGATTGGACCCTGTTATAGTATAATGTAATAAGTAACTTTACATCACATATTAAACAAGCAAGAAAAAAAAGTAAGATGAAGAAGAGTGCTGCGAGGTCTCCAAATTGACAACTGATCATTTCGTTGATATGTCTCATCGTAACATTTCTAAGTGCTAGCAATGAGGCAGGTGGTTCGTAACATTTTCCACTCTTTCTTGAGAAACAGCCTTATCGAATGAGGTGAGAAAAATAATTCATTCTGATATAGCAAATTCCTTATTGAAGGAAATTAGACGCAGAGGCCTTATATTCTGGTATATGTCAGGAGTATTGCGATTTACATTACAAATTGTAATTTCAGGATCATCGTGGGGCGGTAGAACAGGTGGCAAGCTTCATGGGGAAGTCCCTCTCTGATGACGTCATAGACCGTATCGTTGAGGCCTCCACCTTCAGTGCGATGAAGAAGAGCAAGAGTGCCAATCCTGACTCGTATTATATTCCAGCTGGCCTGACCACGAGAGAAAGTAGCACCAACATTGGATCGTCATTCATGAGGAAAGGTACACCGTCTGTAGTATGGCCACACACGTAACGATTCCGAAACCTTTAGACAAAATATCTTTTTCTCAGTTCGCCAAGGCTTGTATTTACTTTGGGGCCTATTCCCAACAAGCCTCAAAGGCTTTAATTGGTCCCCCACAATGAATATGTTTATACTATGATTTGAAAATGTATTGATTGTTGTTTTTGATGTGGAAAAAAGAAATGAAATGAAATGAAATGTAAATGAAATTTCATGTGCGCCTACATCATGAAGATAAGATTACACCTTTACCTTTCCGACTACTAGCAATCAATTTACACTAGTTCACTAAAGCTGGTATCCTCGCATAAAAGGTAAAATAAAGTAACGCAACAGATTTATACTCCGTGAACGATCGCACCTGTTGTGTGACATTTCATCTAAAACGTGAATATAGATACCAGTGTGCATTTTAATTGATGTGCCTTATCGGACAACACATGTCGACGCATATCACAGTTTGTGTGAGTAAGATCTTTTCAGGTGTATTTTAGCTTCACATTTTTGTTTTGTTAAAAAAAAACACTTTTCTGGTTTAAAGTTACTGTTCAATTTGTTAAAAATGTTGTGATCTAGTTAATATTATGTTTTCATAAAATAAAAGTACAATTGTAGTTACAAATCACCCTGCTTTTAAAGAAATGATTATAAGGAATGAAGGATATCACTGAAAGTCAAAAGGAATAAAAGATAAACAACGAGATAGGAACAATTTGGGGCACAGTGCTAGTGCCAAAAAAATTACATGCAGTTTTTGTTATTCGTTATGCTGCGTGGGATTCCATAACGAACAAATACAAGTCATGAAGACTGAAAGTAATATAGAAATGATACCCTGCTTTGGTAAAAATTATTACATTGGAAAATAAAACATTAAAAAAATATCAGTAGTAGTGTTATTGTTTCTATCGTATGACCATACGGTGATGAAACTTAGAAGTAGCGTGTTGCATTGCTGTTTTAGTTTCTGTTTGATTTGTTTGTTTGTTTGTTTGTTGTTTATTTTTGTTGCTGCTACTGGGAACATCAGTGTTGTGAAGGGGAAACGGCACCAGTGTCCCTACAAAAAGTTGATATTTATCGATAATCTTCTGCGACTGCTAGTGATAGCGAGTTGCACGATGTTTGTAAATTTGTCCTCTGTTGTACCCACATCTTCAAAGTTAAATGATAATTGTAAATTACTTGAGATATACATGTTTATCTTTTTCTTTTTCTTTTTTTTTACAGGCGTCATCGGAGACTGGAAGAATTATTTTACAGATGAACAGAACCGCCGGTTTGACGAACTCTACGCCAAGGAAATGGCTGACTCAGGGCTCGAATTTCAATTTGAATAAACTTAATCGTTGATATTTCTCTTTTCATCAAGGCTTTGAATGCTTCTTTTATGATACCATTGTCATGTTTATATACGTTTTAATTAAGTTCTCAGAATTGGATGACATTAATGCGAATTTATGTTCGACGGTTGTTTCGAACTTTGGACATGTATATTTTTAAACAACATCCATAGTCTGTCGATGCAACCATTGAACGCCACCGTGTATTTCGTAAATTGGTTAATTTGAATGGTACGTTGATATAACATTGTATGCTCATGGAACATATATCTATATTCTATACGAAAATATAGAAGTCGTTATGCAAATTCATCGGAACAGCATGTAAATGGCCTCTTCCGAGATACTTAACTTACAATGATTGTTATATATTACAATAAGAAATGGGGAGGAATGGACAATAAACTATTACTCAAATAAATAAAATATTAACTGAACACTGGACTGAATCCCATGTCCTATTTAATAATACATGTGACACCAAACTTCGCCATGTATGGTACACGTATGTGCCACGGTAGTTTGTCTTCATGACAAACCCGGTAAATTCGAAATCATTTAGAAGCGCCCTTGTCAAAATTTATTGTCATTATGCTTGTGATAATCTTTGATAATTTTCTCCAGTTCAAACCAAACACACATGTTGCATCGGGCTAAAATGCGTTAAATGGTTAGAGTTAAACGACAATTCAGAATCAATAACTGACTTTCATCCGCCCTCCCACACACATACACACTCACACACACATACACACATACACACACACACAAAGACATACACTCACACTTGACTTAACCAAAGAGAAACAAGCCAACAAAACTTGAAAGAGAACCAAATGGTTTGAAAAAGAACAATTTAACAAATGAAGAGTTTGTTGGCAAAAACCGATAAGTTCATATTTGCCAAATGGAGATATTTGCGATTAAAGGTCAAGAAAAAATACAAAGAATAATAAGAAAATTTTTGCTTCTTTTGACCATAACTTCAAAAACGTACCTTTATATGTAGTGACCAATATATCATTTAAAAGGTATTATTTTGTACTTTATGATAGAGACCGTACTTCAAAATCGTCAAAAATTGACTTATTGGGTTTTGCGAACAAACTCTTCAAATATTTAGCAGAGGAGCAGACAATCCAACTGACATGACAAATTTATCATTTTTGTTTTAGACAACTTTATTAAGGTTACGCCCTGGTATATATTGCGTAATTTACCACGAAAACTATTAAAGGGGAAATCCAGTTCAAATATAAGTGGATCTAATAAGAAAGAGTAAAATATCACGAGTTCAATGGTACAATTTTGATCTAAATTGGATGAAAAATAAGAAAGTTATGACATTTTAAAGTTTCGCTAATTTTTGAGGAAACAGTTGAAAAGTCAATATGAATATGCAAATGGAAAAGTGAGCATGTCATTCCCTCACAACTTGCCATATAGTTTATAAATAAAATTTTGAAATTTCCAGTTTTTCATTCAAATGTAATGATGTCCGAGGCTCGAATCCTGATATATCTAACTGATCACTATTCTGAAGTTACTCAACCAGGAATAACATCATGTTTCAGACTTCAATGACAGAAACATTGAATTTTTGTCATCTTTTTTTTTTTTGGTACACGATCAATGGAAAATTGTGAGGTTATGACATGTCAGCTCACTCATTTGCATATTCATATCCACTGCACAAGAACTGTTTTGCAGAAACCAACAAAACTTCAAAATTTCATAACTTCCTTATTTTTCATCCGATTTCAGTAATTTTTTTATTGTAAGATTTTACTCTCTTTTATCAGACTAACTTATTTTTGGACTGAACATCTTCTTTAAAGTTACGTTCCTTAATCTTCAAATGTATTTTGTTTTCTGCACACTTTTATCTGTACCTACTTGTCAATTATTGACAAGCTAACGTTCCACAGCAAACAGTTACACAATATTCGTCACGTCAAATAATTCCGTTCCTACCAAAATCGAATGTGTACCACTATATCAAGTACCGTAGTATAAACGATAGTTATAATGTAGAATATTTGCCAATTAGCGGTAGTCAGAAATGGTCAAAAGTGGTATTTGCCAATTAGTCAGAAATCGTGAAATTGTGCATATTTTGCAATCATTATCTTAAAACAGTATGCAATTATACATCATTCAAGAAATTGTAATTCACTTCTAATGGTATCATTCACACCAAACCAAACGTTTTCCGTTATAATAAATTGTACTTATCGTATATGGTAAAACGGTAGTGTTCATGATATGCCAAATAGTCAGATATGGTAAAATAAAGGCATATTTTTGCAATCACTACTTTTAAACACGAGTCAAAACATCCAATACTCAATAAAATTACAGTCAAACCTGCCTTAGTGTCCACCTGTCTATAGCGGTCACCTGTCATATGCGATCATTGAAAAATCCCTTCTGAGAAAAGCCATGTAAAAGACTGTGTACAGCGTCCACTAATTCTGTTTCCCGCTGCAGACTTTTAAGCTGTCTGTAGCGGCCACAGACCCATATGGAACACAGCTGAGTCAGCAATTAAGCATGCTATTCTACTTTGCAGCCATGCCGGTCGTTTGATGGGTAAAGTTCAGTACAACGCGATTACATTGAAATATCGGCATTGTTCAGTGCATGAAACACACTTCTGCATAGATTACGTTCAGATACATGTAAAGATGCAAGTATTTAAGACGTATACAACAATGATAAATGTATATGAAGGCAATGCACAAAAAATGTGGGATAACCTGTCTTCAACGGTCACTCTTTTCATTTCCCTTGAGCGTTCGCTATAGACAGGTTTGACTGTACTTTGCCACAGTCACATTCTTGCACTCTGTTTTTATTTACAAATACACTGTATGATTATCAAAGTTACGTCCCTAAATCTTCAAAGTTTTGTTTTCTGCAGCCGCGTAACTATAGGTTCATCCCACGAGATAGACAACCACGAGTCATACGGTCCACGAGCAACACATTTAATATAAGGTTATGAGTCATGCACCAATTAGTTAAACAGCCCATGGGTCAAAATGGCCGCATGACTCGTGGGTGTCCACGAGCTGGAGACCCACGAGTCATACGGCCCACGAGCTACAAATTTAATATAGGGTCATGAGTCATTTGTATATCTGTGTAATTCGACTTTTAGTCGCCTACTCAGATTTTTTGAATAAAGACCTTTTAATCAATCAACACCTATTAGTTATGCAGCCCACGAGTAAGAAACAAAGCAAAGCAGGCCGACGAGTGGATACTCTATGTAAAACAGGCCCACGGGCACGACGCTTTAGACAAAGAACAACAAGAAACAAACAAACAAACAAAACAAAAATAAACATCAAGTCAAGAACTCGAGCTTGATAGTAGCCTACGTATATAAAGTCCATAAAGTATGGAAAGTCCAGAATGTACGCTCGAACTCGTAGGCATGTATTTTGTTGTCCGAGTTCCGAGCTCGTGTTCAATATTTGCCTCGTGTTTAGCTCGTGAACCGTGTAGCTCGTCGTGGGCCTTGGTCACATGCAGGATGAATGACTCGCGGGTGTCGAACTCGTGACTCGTGCACCCGTAACTATACCTTGATGATGTAGTCAACGACAAGCTAATGTACAACGGCAGAAAATGTTACAATATTCTATAAAATGCATTGTTGTCAAAAATGCAATTCTAACGCTAGAATAAGTTCTTGAAGAACAGGCAGTATGTAATAATAATCTTATTCATGATAATAGGATATTGCCATAACATATAATCAAAAATGTTAAAATGTAGGCATATTTTGCATCATTATTCTTAAAGAGTATACAATGTATATGCCACACACAATGTTCAATAAAATGCAATTCAAGACAAATAAGAGAATACAGGTACAACAAACGCTAATCCAAACGTCTACGGTTATAGCAAATAAGATACAGTAGTAGTGCTTGTATAAATAAGTCAAACATGTTGAATACAAGCTTATTTTGCATCATTATATCTCAATGGTAGTCAACACGCAATATTGAGGTAAATACAATTTGTGTCAAGCAATACACAAAGCTAATCTCAGTGGTAATCATAATGTCCATAATTCAGGCTTTTGCTTAGTCAGAAATGATAGATGAAAGGCACCGCAGTCATTGTCTTTAAACAGCAAACAACAACTAAATAATTAATAAGAATGCAAATCAAGTCAAATGACACAATTCACTCTAAAGCATACTGTATAAAATCAACAGTTGCGTATTATAATTTTCCTTTTACATTCATGATGCAGTATATTTGGAAATTAGTCGGAAATGTAAAAAAAAAAAAATGGCAGATATACTGTAATCTTTCTTCTTAAGCAAGTCTAAGGACCACCAGATTTCGTCTTATTATATTCGTATAAAGAAGAAGTTAAAGATATGCCTTATGTGGCCATGATGATTTAAAGTTACGTTTCTGTATCTTATTAAAGTTACGTTTCTTAATCTTCTAATTTTCCTTGTTTTTCTGCACTTTTTTTTTTCAATTTAAAGCTAATGTTCCACAGGGCGTAGTAACACAATATTTGATAAAATGGAGAATTCACGTCAAACAATGCAGTTCACACCAAGACCAAATATCTACCACTATGCATGTATCAAGTATTTTTTTATAATGTTGGATATTTACAAGTTTAATTAGTCAGTAAGGGTGAAAATGATATTTGCCACAATTAGTCAGAAAAGGTGAAAATTTTGCATATTTTTCAATAATGATTTTAAAGCAGCAGGCAATTACACAACATTTAATAAGTTGTTATTAACTTCTAATGGTAAAATTCACTCCACACCAAACGCCTATCGCTACAGCAAATTGTACTTACAGTATATTGTACAGTAAGCCTATAATGCATGGTTGTATTCATGATGTACAATAATTATGTTAGTCAGATATGGTAAAATTTGGGCATATTTTGCAATCATCACTTATACACACAAGACAAAGCACACAATACTCAATAAATTCCACTTACAGGCAAACCTGCTTTAGCGACCATCTGCCGTATGTGGCTGTTGAATCTCCCCCCCCCCCCCCCCCCCCCGAAAAGCCACGTTAAACCATGAGGGGACTGCGTTCTACAAGCTAGCCTTTTTGGCAGTCCTCTCCGTTCCCGACTTTTTTTTTTTGTTTGTTATGATTCAGTTACAGTTTGCCCATGCATTTCTTTATCTAAAAGTATGTTTGTCTCAATGCAAACAAAATAACGTGCATTCAAATCTCATTTGAATATGCTAAAGTCACATTGTACTTTACTCTGTTTATATGCAAATGTCATATATTGTATACTTTCGTCGGAAATGAAATAACATGAAATGAAATAAATGAAATGTTTATGACCATGTACATAGCGTACACTAATTTTGTCTCCCACCGCCGACCCTTAGGGAACCGCAGCAGAGTAAATAGTGTACAACGTCTGTACTAGTATGTCAGAGTGCTATTTTACTCTGGAGCCATGCCGGCCTTTCACGGCTAACGACCAGTGACTGCAACCGCTGCATTCATTCCGTATAGTAAAAAGTCTGCTTGATGTACGCATGTTCCTGGCAACAACGCGATAACTTTATGAATACAGACATTGTTCAGTTCATGAAACACACATTGTGCACACGTTCACATACATATATGTACAAGTACTAGGACGTATAACAACGATTATGCATTGTACATGTAGGTAATGCACACGAAATGTTGGATAACCTGTCTATAATTGCCACTCTTTTCATCTCCTTTGAGTGGCCGCAATATACGCGTTTGTCTTAACTTTGTCAAGGTCACATTCCTGTACACTGTGGAATTTTTTATCGTGATTATTTAAGTTGCGTCCCTAAATCTCCAAATGTATTTTATTTTCTGCAGCCTTGTAACTATAGGTTCATCCCACGAGCTAGACACCCACGAGTCATTCGGCCCACGTGCTACAAATTTAATATAAGGTCATGAGTCATACACCGATTGGTTAAACAGCCCATGGGTCAAAATGACCGTATGGCTCGTGGATGTCCAAGAGCTGGACACCCACGAGTCATACGGGCTACGAGCTATAAATTGAAAATAGGGTCATGAGTCATAAACCAATTAGTTATGCACCCCATCAGGGAGTAACACACCAAGCAAAGCAGGCCGACGAGTTAGATACTATATTTAAAACAGGTCCACGGGATCGACGCTTTAGACAACGAACAACAAGAAACAAACAAACAAAACAAAAAGAAACGCCAAGTCAAAAACTCGAACTTGATAGCACGTATGCATAAAGTCCATAAAGTATGGAAAGTCCATAATGTACGCTCGAGCTCGTTGGTGTTATTTTGTTGCCCAGTGCCGAGCTCGTGTTCAGTATTTGCCTGATGTTTAGCTCGTGAACCGTGTAGCTCGTGGGCCTTGGTCTCATGTGGTATGAATGACTCGTGGGTGTCGAGCCTGTGGCGCTTATCTATTACATGTATGTTCATCATGATGTGAAAATTATATCTGATCGTTTGGAACGTCCCTTTAAGACGTAACGTACGCTTTACGCTTCACACAGAAATAATGGATCAGCCCGAATCCCATCGCAGCAGCAGCAACAACAACAACAACAACAACAACAACAACAGCAGCAACAACAACAACAACAACAACAACAGCAACAACAACAGCAGCAGCAGCAGCAACAACAGCAACAACTTTTAAAAGAAATCGAGGGGGGGAGGGTAATAAGTGGGACATGCCAGTCTGGTAAGTATCAGTTAGCTGTGGTGGTTCAGCTGAAGCTAAAATGAACTGATCTGAAAACTGAGGTCTTTTAGAAAATGAACCTCATTTGGAGACTGGATATGCTTCCTCTTAATTTCAAAGGGAATGATATGTTTCGGAAGTTAGAAAACAATATATTGCAATTTTTGAATGGAGGTAAAAAACCCTTGTCCTTCTCCAGGGACCTCTGAGTGAAGTTCGAGCAGATCCCCCCCCCCCGCAAATCTTAGGATTGAAGTAATCAAGTCGGTTTATCATACTTATTTTTTCATCACGTGTGTCTGCGGGAAAATTAGCCAGACCAGACGCCGTGCTACACTCTTGTGTTTCCGCGACAGGATGTGTATAGTTAAGGGGAAATATTTACTAGTATACAAGGTATAAGATCTGCTTCACAGACATAACCGTGAAGACGACCAAGTTTGTCAGCCTAGTTCATCAGTTTATAAGTTAGTTATCAAAGCTAAGGTTTTCGGAAGGCAGTTTGAATTTTTATAAGACAAAGCATAGTCATAGAAAAATATTGGTTCTTGGAGACATTTTTGTCACATATCCTCCTTTATAACCTCCGCCAAGGAGGCTATATTTTTGTCGGTGTTGGTTTGTTTGTCTGTTTGCAAAATAACTCCAAAAGTTGTGAACAAATCTGGATGAAACTTACAGGGAAAGTCGATGACACAGGGAACCATTACAATTTTTGAAGGATTTTTTTTTTCATGTTTTGGCAAATATGGTGTATGAACTTGGAAGTTCAAGGTTTGCAGACAGACACTAAAGCGCGTCCTGTGCTCAAGGTGCAGCGCGCAGCAGAAAGCCGATGAGGTAAACTTTACAAGTGAGGGAACTGTGGCATGGTGGATGTGACTCCCGACTCCAATTGGAGGACCAGAGTTCGATTACCGCCCATTACTTACATCCTTGGACAAGATGTTTTACCCATCATGTCCATCTCGACTCAGGTGTATAAATGGGTACAGTGGCAACACTGAAGAGGCTACCCTGGTTATTATTATCATCATTATTATTGTTATTGTTATCATCATCATTAAGTCTTGATTCACACTTACGCGAATCAGCGGGATACAAATTTCGAGATTTGGATCGCGATTGTCGGTGTGAATGCGGCTATTAGGAAATTGGGCGATTTTCAGCATGCAGGTATCATACATGGGTGAAAATGAGGAGCTATAGTTTGGTCTGCCTTCTCTGAAGGCTTTTCTAGCTTATTTTGGTTTCATTTAGAATCATTACATCGGAACAACATCCCAATCAGAGAGGCACTCTAGTCGAAAACCAGGTTTATTTCGAAAACAAAGGATAAGGTCTTACTGGGAACAGGAAAGGCAAAATATGTAGAAAATGAAGAAGAAAAAAGATAGTGAGGGAGGGGCAAGCAGAGTAAGAGGAGTCATAGTTTGAGCAGTAGTAGAATCGTAAACCGTTGAAGAAGAATTCCAAATCCCGATCATGGATACCATGACATTGTGAACTTATCATGATTATGGCCGGAATTCACAGATGTATTCCCGTCTATCCGAGCAACGGACACTATGTATGTATGTACTAGTCAACATTTGATAAAGATGTACATCTGTGCAATCTAAGCCATCTGCAGTTGAGGGATTTGGCTGACCACTCCTCCACAAACTGTTGGAGCTGGATAAAGTGCCCCCAACTGTCTCCCATGTGTAGACTCCCTCGGACAATCGATCATTCAGCCCCATCCAAAAACAGGCGGTAGAAAATCCGGGCTTGATGATGAGAACTACCTCCACGAGACTAGACAGTTCACCTGTCGTTTCTACAGCAACCAGATATCCACCTAATTCATGGCATTTATCCCTGGCCACCTCCCAGGTCTGGAGATCCTGCCGATAGAGATAGCAGGAGGCTGAATGCGACGAATCACTGCCAGGGCAGACGAGTTCTAGACACGAAAAATAAAAGGAAACACTTGAAAAGGAATATCTAGAAATGGAGCATGCAGGTGAGAAAAACCACAATTACACTTTATTTCACAAAGTTGCAGTCACTATTTTTAGTCATTGCTGCAGTGATGTTTAAATTAAACTTAAGAGTATTTTCACAACAAAAGAAAAATCAATTGCGTCTTTACATTGGATGAAATGATTGTATGATAAGTGTGAAATTGTAAGCTTAGATTAACAGTTAAACTGCCTTTTCTCATAATATTTGAAAGGAGCAATGAGATGCGAAACAAAAGAATCACCCGTTCTGCACGAATTAAAAAAAAAGACATTCTTAAGGATCTATCACGTCACCTCGGGTGTCGCATCTGATCTCGCACGACCCCCCCCCCACAAAAAAAAAGGAAAAAAAAGACAAAATGAACTGGGGGGGGGGGGCGCAAAAGGGCCACTCTTGGGCAACGTCCAAGACGTTTCCAAACAATATGATAATTCATTTTCCTGGGGGCGTCATTTACATCGTCACCGGTAGATGAACATTAATCACGGCCAGGTTGCAGGGACGTCTTGGAGACAAAGCCGCAACTAAGGAGACGTCGCGGAGACATGTCCGAGGTCATCTGGAGAGTGGAAAAAGTCTACAAAAAATCGAACATGTTCGACTCTATCGCGACTCCCCGGAGACCAAGCTGCTCTCTAACAGAAGAGGCTTCTTCACGACCATTCTGCCACCAGCGAGACACGGATCCCCACCAGCTCCAAGGAAATGAGATACCCACCTCAAAATTACAGGCCTATAGCTGGCTATCCTATTCGCAAATCATAAAACCATGTGGGTCTGTGTCTACCCATGTGTACCAAGCCTCTGTACATGTGCAAACAAACACATGAAGTCGTAGAAGCAGACACAAATGCCCTGTTTTAGCCGGGCCTTCAAACCCGAGTTACCGTGACAACGTCGGGGCCATCTACCCTGCCATTTAAATGGTCCACACAAACTGTTGCTCGGACGTTGTCGCGGAAACTTTTGCCAAGTTCTTCCGTAGCCAACGGTAATTACCTTGATACTACAGATACTAAAACTGTTTATTAATATACACCCTATATATATATATATATATATGCTATTGCTGTTGATCACTTTTCATCATGTGTTTATGAAGAAAAGCGTTCATATTTTACGGCTACTATAAACAAACGTTGTGTACGCAATGCATACATACCCTCTTCACATCTTTTTCCGACAAATGTCCTCGGGCACGTGCAATTGAAGCTATCCGGAGTTTCCGAGCAGTTCCCTCCATTCAGACAGGGGTTGGACACACATGGTGGTTCTGTGGTGCAAAATAGCAAAACAAAATTATTCTGACTTTGGCTAAGACTTCGTTCCGTCATTATGTTGAGTGTTCACTCGAAAGATTCCCAGATGTAGCTCTGCTGGTAAATTGTTCTTCAGGTTAGTTTATTTTAGGGAATATACTTCATGTGGGAAAGATATAGTTATGACAGGTTTCACCTCTCTGGTTATTGTAAGTATGGTCACTCACAGACTTGCCTGGTTACGCTTCATTTTCATTTTGTTTTTCTTAGCTTCATTTTAACAACATTTCATTTCAGGAAAGTTAAGACCAAACATGAGCGAAAAATTGCTTACCCGTAGGCAAAAATGTCATGATTGGGTGGTAGACATGGTAGAGTACACCACGTATTCTCTCTTGGTCATGTATGTGGCGCAGAAAAGGGCATACCCACTCCCGACGTTTCAGCAAGCATGTTCTTGCCGTTTTCAAGAGAATGAGTGATTGGAGGGAAAAACCTGGCTTAAATACCCTCAGGAAGGATCAAAGGGGATTTGGGTTCCTGGTGGGAAAGTCTTTGATTGGCTGAACAGGTCACAGTAGGTACGCAGGTCAAGGTAGAGTGGTATATTGTATACACATATTCATATTACATGTATATAATTCATGCATTCATAATTTATGTGTTATGAAAAGAAGTGTTCATCCGTTACAAGCATAATAACCAACATTGTGTACGCAAAACATACATACCCTCTACACATCGTTTTCCGACAAACGACCTCGGGCACGTGCAGGTGAATCCATCCGGAGTTTCCGAGCAGTTCCCTCCATTCAGACAGGGGTTGGGCACACAGTCTATTTGTGTAGTGCAACAAAAAAAAAAGACCAAAAGAAAACTTATTCTGACTGCTGCTAAGACTATACTGTCAACATGTTAGATAAACCGCTTTGAATTATGCTAACTCTGAAGATACCCAAATATCGCCATGCTGCTAAACCGTTTTCAAAATAATTTACTTTAGTACTTCACTTCATGTGCAAAAAGTATAGTTAATGGTAAGTCTGGTAACTCACATGATTACGATTCTTGGATGGAACATCAGATAATTCTTTTCGCTTTATCCATTTTCACTTTCATAGCTTCATTCTAACAATGACTTTATTTCATTCATTTTCTAAGAATACTGAGGTCGGTCATGAGCCGAAAGTAGCCTTATAGCTGGAAGCACAAAAAGTCCCGATAAATCTAGGTTCCCGATGCTAAACCTTGTTTGACCATCCAGCCGATGTTTTTGCTGTTTTCTTTTTTCTGCTTCGAGGATGCTGAATCTTGTTCCGGATAATTCAAGTCTTGCATCCTTGATGGTTTTGAAACATTACTGACCATGCTGACGACAACAAGAAATGGGAATTCCTATTATGTATAACATGTATACCGTTATGAATGATGACAAGCTGGAATTGAGTATAAATGCTTTATTCGAGGACGCTGAATCTGAATGATGCAGCTTCTGTATCCTTGAGGATTGTTAGATATTCAAGATTAATAGTGATTAACGAAAAACGAAACAAAACAAACAAACAACAACGATGGTTTTCCCTATTTTCAGGGTGCTGAATCCAAATCTGGTTATTGAAAATCTTGCATACGTGAGAGATTGCAGATATTTAGCACACTCGAAATAGATTGAAACCAATTTCTTTTTATTTCACAATTTAGCAGGAAATATAAGGAGGCTCAGCCTTTAAGCCTTTAAGCCTTTAAGGAGGCAAGAGTTTCATCACCCAAATTCTAATTCTTCGTTATATATATATATATATATATATATATATATATATATATATAATTTGTACATTTGTGTCAAAAAGTGGCATAGCAATCAATAATCAACATAAATGCAAAAAGTTACCGGGATGGGCACAGTACAGGTTTGTCTTTCCTCTCGCTGCTCCCGGAATCTTGACATCATATAGAGCATGGTCACATGGGACGTATTTGGGTGTCAATTGGACATAACTGCCTGTCTTCTGGGAGAAAATCTTGGGACAGAGAGTTTTCGGGACACTGGAACAAGTGGCATTCCCAGCGGAGGCAGTCTCAACGTAGTAAGCTACATCATCAAAAAATAAACATGTTCATGTCAGCGGCATATGAATCTTTATAATCATTGGTGAATAAACCAATTTTATTAACCAAGTTTCAATGGTATATGTATTTTGATTAATCATAATGATACATATTATATACATCTTGGTAAAGGGTGCTAACTAATAGCATAATTATGCTAATTAAGGTTAGCCCCATAAGGTTAATTACATCAATCAACATCAGCAAATTGACTGAAAATATACATCTCTCATATCTTGTAGAATAATAACACTCATGCAATATTAACAATAAGAATAAAAAATGATGACCACGACAAAGAAGAAGAGGAGTAACAAATATCAAGTGAGCTTAAAATGAATAAAGTGAAAATAATGACCCATATGAATTTTTCTGAAATTGAATTTCAAGTTGGTATTCCTCAATTAGATATTGGTGAAATTCTTTGGCAAATGATTCCTTATAGGAGGTCCCGAATATTAAATTAAAATTTTTCCCTAGTGTCGTGTTACTCACTGAAACACTTAAGTAAGATTTCACTTTGTTTCTTGTTTGATAAGGATGTTCTAATACTGCCGGAGAAATAATCAGACAACGGACATTTTAAGGTCATTAAAACAAAGGAGCAGAGTGATTTCTCGGACATCTGCAAGTAAATACTCGCGCATTTCTGTAGCATTCGAATAGGATTCAGAGTTGTTTTCAAGCAGCACCCAACGAATTTTCCCATCAGTTTTTGCTGAACCTTGTTTATTCAAGAGTTCATTACCGTGCTCCCGTGTGTGTGTGGTTTTTTTTTTCGAATTCTTTTTATCTCATTCGAATTACCGCAATCAAACCTGAAAATTCCCACATTTGACATCGGCATACCTTCAAAAATAAGAAAGTTTGCGTATTCCCCTTATTTCAACTGCATCCAGATACCCCATCAGACAAAGCGTGTCATATTATGTTGTCCACAAAACATATCATTCTTAACCGAGTTGAAATCATTCCCCAAAAACAAATCAATTAAGAACTACATTTTGATTTTGCTTTTATTATATATTTTTCAAGCAACCATAGAAAATCACATTCTTTGATGCATGATTAAAAAGAAAACAATAATACAAATCACCATAATCTGAAAAAAGTTCATTCAGTTTGTAAAACGAATGACTTCTTGATCTCAGAAAAGGAAAGAAAAGTGGCGAGATATTGATATAAGTATGATCGGCATCACGACATACAGCATTGATACCTCGACTGAATGTTTTTATTGATTTCTACGGAACCTCACTCCATAAACAAAACAGACTGTATTGGCGCGTGAAAACTCAGCGACTATAAAAACTATCTAAACTCACGATCGTGCATAGCAACCTTTACCTATTATTTGTGTTTCTATGACAGCGTGAAGTTTTCATATAGATGTATATTAAAGGGGATGGCTAGTGACTGATCAGTGGGAATCAGTGGGAATGCTGGGGATGATTGTTCCAGTCCTTGTGGGATTCATTTAAGAGTACATTATATATCTATTGTTGTGTGAAAATTATTTGCTTCAGAATGGTCTCATATTCAAGTAATGTGCAGTTTAAGGCCCCGTCACTGTACAGGCATGCTAACCCCGAAACACTAAACTGCACATACTTGAACATTTCAACTTTCAATTCAATTTCAATTTTTGATTTTATTTCGTATTTCTCGATGGAAAATACATGATATATAACAAAATATAATAATACAGAATGTCCAGCTTGGATGCATACACAAAGAAATAGGAATACAAACATAATACATAGAGGTCGATGTGTCATTTTCAATCAAAGCAAAGGATGCGAAGAGAAATACGATGGAACCTACTAAAAAGCAAAGCTTGTTGAGTGCATAGGTCCCAACAAAAGCCTAGTGTGGGGAACAGGATGAGGAGCACGGGTACATTAAAGACCAAAAGTAAGGATAAACAAAAGAGAATGACTATTAATAATCGGGGGTACAGAAGATTCTTCTCACATATATGTGTGTGATAAAATGAGAACAAGTAACCACATGCTGCACACTATAGCAGTTGCTCTAATAGCAATTTTGACATGGGAGTGATAGTGTGAATACGACATAATTTTAGCGTTTAAACATTCCGGCTTCCATAGACACGGGGAAAGATTCGAAAAATGAAAAGCATGAATCAATTGCAATTCCTATATGTGATATACCAGCCAGCTGCAATGCCGCATGAAAAATTGAAGGAAAGAAGGGGAAACTATGACGCTATGCGACACGACCGAAGGTCTTACTAGAAGTGGAAGGAAAAACACCGATGGGCATGAATTTGAGAGAGCATGTAACTAAATGTATATATGCATGAGTCTGTTCACATGGCAACAACCGAGTAGTATAAGAGAACAGCCATGAGCATAATAAAAAGGAATGTTAGTGCACTTGTGTGTTGTAGCTACTCAATACATGCTGTCTGAGTTTACGCTTAAAGGATGATAATGACAAACAGCTTTTAACTTCTGTTGGGAGATCATTCCAGTATTTTGGACCTTTATACATAATTGTGTTTTTAGCGAAAATTGTTCGAGTGCGTGGAAGGTGATAAGCGTCACTCTGGCGAGTTGGATAGTGGTGGACAGAATTGTTTCTTATGAACATCTGTACAAAAAAAAAATGAGGAAGATCTTTTGAGGAAAATTTATACATAAAAATACCTAAGTTATAATCAAACAAGTCTATCAATTTTAAGATCTTATTTTTCAGAAATAAGGCGTTTGTGTGAGATAAATACCCAGCATGGTTAATAGTTCTGATCGCTCGCTTTTGAAGAAGAAAAAGCGAATCCAGCAAGTATTTGGATGCGTTACCCCACGCAAGAATTCCATAGTTAAGATATGGGGAAATCATGGTTGAATATACAATCTGCAAAATATGGTTGGGCAAAAAAAATATTTCAGTTTGTTTAGGATTCCTGTGTTTGTTGACACAATTTTGCTTAAAAAATTAAAATGAGTTTTCCAGGAGAGGTCGCTATCGATGTAAAGTCCTAAAAAATTGGTACTATCTACTCGGGTTAGATTAACATCATTAATCTTAACATCATCAGGAATAACTTGCAGGGAATTGCTAAATAACATATAATGTGTTTTATCAACATTTAAAGATAACTTGTTCGCGTAAATCCAGGACTGAACAGATTTCAATTCATTATCCATTATGCTTACAAGGGTAGTGGGATTGCGGTGAGACAATATGAGACCATTCTGAAGCAAATAATTTTCACACAACAATAGATATTATAATCATTATAGTGTACTCTTAAATGAATCCCACAAGGACTGGAACAATCATCCTTCAGCATTCCCACTGATTCCCACTGATCAGTTACTAGACATCCCCTATGTATGATGTACATGTGTGTGCGTGCGTGTGTATGTATGTGTGTGTGTGTGCGTGCGTGTGTTCCGAGAGTATCATAGAGATGTATACTAAGAACACTAGAGGGCGGACTCCGTAAAATCCCTGTGACCGATAGAAGGAGGCGTTCGCCATTTTGGTCCGGGCAAAATTTCGACTAGCGACCGTACCGATAACGTGTAGCGCTAGCGGAGCATGCAGGGAGATCGACGACGGGATGCAACGGCAGTAGGCTAGCATCTATTCCAAGGTCTCCATTGGAGTTTTGAAATCGAAAAATGTTCTTAAATTTGCAAATTCTACTTAAAGTAGCATAGATCTATGTTGCAAAATGCCTGGTTCATGTGCTGCTTTTGGATGTAGAAACAGGAGAAAAGAAGGGGAGCGGAGTTTCCTTTCACAAGTAACTAAAATTACATTTATAGTGTGTGTTAAACAGATTGATTCAAGGCAAAAAAAAAGAAGGAAAAAGAAAAGGTCTTGCAAAATTCGTCAGGGGCACTCCGCCCTCCCTCAGCTATTCTCGATCTGTTGCTACTATAATATAGATAGCTAATACAGTACATAAATATATGCAGATATGCAAGGTCGGCGGAACGGGGGAGGGGGCATTTGCCCCATTTAAAAAAAAACCAAAAAACCAAAACTCCCCTTTTTAAGTTAAAAAAGTGCTCATTTCTAAGTGCCCTATTTGGCCCTTGAGCCCCCCCCCCCCCCCAAAAAAAAAAAAAAAATCGTTCCTCCACCCTTTGCTATACCAGCAGTTAATTTCACTAAGACAGTGTGAGAAAAGCTCAGAATACGTAATATATGCCTGGTTACAGGACATATGCTCCGGCATTGATATCTTTCTGAAAATAGAATTACCATCATGGGTCTGATTGGGCTTTTGGTTCTTGTAAGAAAGGCAGGGTGAGGATTAGGATTAGGGTCACCGTGGGTGTTATGATTTGGGTTAGGGTTTATGTAAGCTTCAACATTAGCATTTCGAGCTTGAACATCAATATGTCATGGAACCAATATGGCTACACGTACTTATAAAAATGATTTATTTCATTTCCACCACCACCAGAAAAAAATAGAAATACAATGAAACACTCGTATACACAGATAGGACTATAGAATGCAGTCCCCGGCCCTCATACAGAAAAAAAAATATAACTGCAAAAAAAAAAAAATACAAAAATTGACGCAGTATACTGTATCACAAGGGGCATCCGGCAGTCTAGAGACCAAGAGAACCCTTTGTATTGCATGGACCATGGTCGTGTTGGTCGGCTTGAAAGTATTACCTCGTTGAGAATAAAGTTTGTTTTTTTTTTCATTTTCTTTACCACTCATAATAAGAGATTGCTAGCAACTTAAATTTTTGAGTTGTTTCCTTCTCTCATCTCCGACCCCCTCATCTTTTTGTGAAAGGCAATACGTGTTTGAGCGCTTGTTGTATACGTGTTCACGTGTCCACCACTACTGCGCTGCACGGACGCGATGCTTGTTTTTGCCCGGACAAAGATGGCGCGCGGCCTCTTCATCTCGGCACACGAACACTGCGTACGCGCCACACGCAGTCCGCGCTCTAGTATATTATTAGTATACATCTCTATGGAGAGTATGCCAGAACCATCAATGTGTGTTGTGGCCAAATGTGGCCTATATAGGAGGTGGGGAGTCTCCCAGGCACCCCTGCCATGAATAATACAGGGACGCATTCAGTAATTGCACTATCCTCCAGGACTGCACCACTTTTTTTCTTAGTTTGATGTGACGTAGGAGACCCAGAGCTATCAAATAACATACCAGTAACAACCAATTCCCTGACAAACGACAATACGTGGTAATGAAATGACGCATGCAATCCATCCTATCTTCATTCATGCGTATACAGTTCATCACACCGGCATACCTCTGATATATAGGCCTACACACGATCGTTCAGTGATTCCTAAATTAACTGCAAAAGTCACCATGACTAAAGGAGTCTTTAGAATGGGATTTATGGGATTTTTTATGCAATTCAATTTAATTCAAAGTGAAACTCATTTTGTTCATTACCAAATTATAACGTTGAAAGTTTGGTTGCAATGACAATAATAGTTTATATCATTACAGAAAGGGGCGTAGCATCAAAAAACACAGATTGTATCAACTACGTCTAACAGTACAAGACATTTACAGATAGACACCAACAACAAAAAGGAGAGAAAATAATTAAGATAAAAGTGTACACTGCCATGGCGAAAATTATAGGCACACTAGTTTAAAATGAATTACTTAATTGTAGATCTCAAGTGACTAACAGAGAATTGTTCCATTGTTAGCAATTTCTTATGAATATCTAGTTATTCATTTCATAGTTAAGCGTCGGTCTACCGAATGGTTTGCTCAAAGATAGATCCTTTATGTCTGTAAATTTGCATAAGAATATAAACTAACTTGTATTGTGCTTATTAATATCAAGGAAAATCAAATGTGTTTAAAACTGTGAAGGCACATTTTTATTTTTGCTTTGAAACATGATGATGCTTACATTTATGTATACCAATAGTAACTACAAATAGAAAAATATACGTTATATACAGACAGAGACCTTGCCGTATGATAACGGAAACATGCAGGACTACCCCCCCCCCCTCAATCAGCACCTGTACCGCAGTGCGCGGATACGTGTGTTTCTCCGACATCGGGGATGCATAATGTGTGAGCATTGCCCCATGTTAACGGTGGTGAAGTCCTGATCACGATATGTTATAAAAGGAATAGAAATAGTCCAAACATTAATAATTATTCTGACAGATACTTAGCCATTGAATCAGATATATTGCTCACTATTTCTCAAACCATACTTGAAGATACCTTAAGCAACCAACTTGTATGATCTATTAATGCCGAATGCTTTAGACAAGTCATATATCGTTTATAAATCAATTATGTTCAAATGCATAACAATCTTATCTATCTATTCATCTGTCTATCTATTTATCTATCTATCTATCTATCTATCTATCTATCTATCTATCTATCTATCGTTTTATCTATCTATCGCTTTATCTATCTTATACTGTCTATCTATTCTTAGTGCAGGAACTACATACATACCTTTCTGTAATACCAGAACAGCTACCATCATAGCAATATGAAGTCGCGCAACCTGCATCGCGGTATTGATGTACTCTTGGACCTTGAGTGAAGGAGAGAAGGTGCATCATTGTCTTTCTATTCCCGCAAGAACATAAGAGTTAATTATACAAACAATAGGCTTATTTTCAAAAGATGTTATACGCTATCAATTAGGGGGTTAGTGAGTCCTGAACCACAGTCATATTCCTTTGAAGTAACTTTGACAAATGGCTTCGTAAATTCAGGTAAATTCAAGTTAAATAATGAATGAATCGTCTAAACACGGAGTAATGAGTATTTACAATGTGCTTGTTAAAAATTCTACTCTTCCTACAAAAATCAAAGATTTGACTCCACATGTCGACGATCAAAGGCTACTTGTACCTATTAAATATTCTTTTATGTTACACTATACACTCCATAATTCTACATTGCATTTACACAAAATAATGCTACTAGTTTGTAATTTTCATAAACATAGATACGTAAGTACATGACCGCACACGAAAGCAAACAAACGGAAGGAGGTTATAATATCAATAACATGCCAGTTATAACACCAGTAATTGATTGACTGGTTGCATTTCACCACTTCTTTTTTTATACGTTAATGTAATACAAAGTCAACTGAACAAATTAAGTGGGTACAATATCATTTGAATTTGACAATTGAAACAGGTGAGTGATTAATCAAAATATGCATTGTTCCATGATAATGCAAAGTGAAGACAAGCAGGTTTTATTTTACTTTTGCAAACATTAGGATCACATGTACCTGCTATGCAAAAGACAAAATTTAATGATAATGATGTCGTTTTTACCTAAAGGTAAATCGTTAAAAGTTATCCCTGCTCTTCCTCAGAGCCATGTTACCATGGTTACCCCGGCATTGCCAGGTACTCATGTTAACACGAGGGTCAACAATAATCGTAAAACATCTCGCCAATGAAAGTAAGCTTTTGACAAGATTCGAACCCCTGACGTCCGTTTGTAAGTCAGTAATCTTTTCCCTCATTCCTCGATCAGTACCGTCAGGAGAGTACATGTAGTTAAAAAGAAAATGACGCAATTCTGTCAATCAATGATTATAATTCTGACAGACTTTATTTTAAGAGCCTGTGAGACATTTGGATTCTAAAGTTCATTTTGTATTGTTACTTCAATGATTGCATATAGGCCCTACATTCTAACTACTGAAAAAGCAATGTCCAAGTTGTGGGAAATAAAACATAATGTACATTCAAGTACAATTCCTATTAAGTTAGGTTCAATTCAATTCAATTCAATTCAAATGAAATTTTATTTCTACTAGCACATTTTTGTTCATACAATTGCAAGGGAAAATACAATGTATACAACAATAGATATATGCATATACATGTGAAACTAATCTTCAAAAATAATTGTGTTATTGGAAAAGAGAGACACTTGGCAAAGACAAGCCTCTAGGAATGAGGGCCACTCAGGAAATCAACACAGTGCAATCAAAATCAATTCGATAATAGTCGTCAAAGTAGAGAAATATCCATAGTTTAATCTAACAGTACCCAATCCAATCAAAATTTATCAAACATACGTTTGTAATCATCACCATCTTATGACTTCATACACTGTAAAAACAGCGGTGTTAGATTTAACACCACGGGTGTTAAATCTAACACCGATCAAACTTCAATAAAGGACCACACCCACAGGTGTTAAAAATGCACTGTGATGGTGTTGAAAAGTGTTCACCTGACACTTTGTGGTGTTAATTTGACACTGTACCTGGTGTTATTTTGACACTGTACTGGTGTTAATTCAAAAATGACACCACATGGTGTTGATTTGACATTTGCTGGTGTTAATATCAATGGTTTAACACCCGTCCAGCTTCAATAAGGGACCACACCAGCTGGTGTTACTTTGGTGTAAATTTATTTTCACATTTTTTCAAAAATCTAGTATTTTAATGTAAAATTCTTGATCGTCTTGTTTAAATTAAAAATCAACAAGAAGTGCAGTTACTGAGAAACTCTTCAAAAAACAGTTTAAAGTTTGGAAATGACACCCGTAGGTGTTAATTTAACACCATAAATGAGCACCGAAAATTTAACACCAGCTCGGTGTTCACTATTTAACACCGGACTTTTTGCAGTGTAAAGAGGCTTAAGAGAAGTTTTTCTTTTAAGAGACACCATGCATATACACAGTAGACCTTCCAGGGCCCCGTTTTATCAAAAGATGTAATCGATTATAATGTCCTTTCCACACAGGCTGCCATAGACTTTCAATCGAAATCAACTATATAATCAATCTTAACTCTTTACAAAACAGGGCCCTGCGTGGACCGTTGGCAGACTTGGCACTCTTGGAAGAAGAATCTTGAAAGATGAGAAATGAGGAGTTCAAATAATTTTTCTTTACCTCCTTCTCCATGGAAGAAAGTTGTAACACACAAATCTACATTTTTGTTTTGTTGCACGTTAGTCATTTTGTCCTTTTTTTATTTCTTCAAAAGCAAACAGTTAGGGAACACAGTGTGGTTTTGGTGACAGCATTTCTAGCGATGCTGTCACGAAATCTCCACTAACTCCACTAACACCAGATGGACTAAAGTTGCAAAAAGAAAAACAACAACACACAAACAAACAAAAACAAGCTTCTTACCTATGATTCCTGAATTCTCGGTCTGGGTTCTGACGCAATTGAGATTATCTTGAAGTGAATGCTACAGATTATTAAACATCCCAAAACGTTATTACACATATAGCATTGGTAGTGATGAGATGTGATGAATGGTACACTCATGACAGTTGTAAAGCCGTATTGTAAAGTGCGGACAGTTGATGTCTAAGGTGTGGCCGACTGGAGGAATATCATTCCGCTCTGACAGCATAAACTGCAAAGTCGCAATTTGCATAAAAGCTTGGCTTCATTGCTGCTTTCAACCCTACATAGGATAACAATACGTAACAATTTGGAAGTCCGCGTCATATTCCGTCCAGGGGCTTCGGGAATTCGGCGGCAGAACACAGCCGATGCGTGAAGGTATCAATCCTTCACAGCACGTCCAAATCGCCGAAAACAATTGTTAATGTATCACACAATTTGTTTCAATCGCTCAGTGTTTACCCTTTTATTTCTAATTACATCATGCATGTTTTGAGATGATACACACTATATATATATTGCGTCCTGGTTGCTTACAAGTAGGTCTATAATAGCATTGTTTCAGAAACAGCTGTCTTGTTCAGTAGTCCTTCAGTAGGCCTATATACAGGTAGTATCATTTTTTTTCCTTTGGATTATCAAATTTATATTAAAAGCAAAGGTATAAGACACAGTGTCTCTTGATTTTGCAAACATATCAAAGATATGCTTCCATCGTCGGCTGACACGTGATTCTATCAGCCTCATCAACACTGTTTTCTCACAGTCGATATCATCGTTAGTATTATCTGCATCCAAATAAATCATTATTATCACTGATATTATTATAATCATGATCACATAAGTAACAATTATGATAATATTATGCGCCAGATGATGATGTACACTATATTGTTATTATTATTGTTGTCATTATACGAATACTCATTCACAATGGTAGAAGTAGCAGCAGCAGCAGCAGTGGTAGTAGTCGTCGCCGTCGTCATTGTTGTTGTTGTTGCAGCAGCAGTAGTAGTGGTAGTAGAAGCAGTGAATAGTAGTAGTATTCATATCGTTGGTGGTGTGAGAAATGGATCTGCAACGTATAAGTTTCTGACGATCTACACATTCGCGAAGACTATAGCCCCTTGGTATGCAGGCACAAACCCTTGTCGGTTGTAAAGGAGTCTGCGCCAAAAAGACGACATGACCCACTGACACTGTCCCAAAGGCCGTGTGTAACAGCAGCTGCAGCAGTTACGGTGCTGGAGGGCTTATACTCAGTACATGTACATGCAAAGACCCTGAAGGAAAAGTTTTGGCAGAATTAAAACTCCTTCACGAATGACAAGGGTTTGTGACTGCAAACTAGCCGACTACCAGCGACCAAAATCTACTAGTGACCATCGGCAACCAATCAGCTACCAAACCCTAAAAGTGTTTATTGGGTACTGGCTACCAACCGGTTACCAACAGGTTGCAGACCGTTTGTAAACCGATTTAAGACCTGTCGGAGAGCGCCTTGAAATCGGTATGCTATTCACATTAAAGATAAAAATGATGATGGATAGGTAAATGCTCGCAGAAAGGTTTGCAAATGGTTAGAATACGTGTATTCCGTGTGACCTGCGTGTCAGACGCATGGGTAGCGAGTGAGGGTTGACAATTCGGTGAAGGAATTCCTCTGAAGGAATTTGATATGGCAGAAGTCCCACATAATGTCATTATCTTGGCCGCAGCCGACTCTCAACTATCCAGCCGAAAGGCACGCAATTTGCTCGTATAGCTCGCTCCAAGCCCGCAGAACTGACCAGCTACACGGATATTGGCAGTATCGACACCGTCCCTGGCCAGTATAACACCCGTATTATGCTCGTAGAATGCCCGCAGATGACCTGCGCTTCCGGCACATAGGCATTGATCCATGGGCAACCTACGTATTTCAAGCCGGTCAACCTTTGACTTGCGGCAGCTACTGGCCTCGTACTGGTGTTCTGCGTGGACCTCTGCGGGCAATCCCCGCGACTCATCCGGAAAAGTTTTGGTCATGCTCAAAACCTGGCTGCGGGTAAATCGGACTTGCATGCCCACCTCCGGGCAACTACGGGCGAGATACGTGTTGGTACTGTCAGGTGCGGGTTAACTGCAGGGAACTCCGAGTAGCAAAAATTTTTCCTGCAAGTCAACCCACAAGGCTTCCCCAGACACGGTTTGACAAAGCCTTGAGCATGCTTAAAAACTTGTCCCGGGTGAGTCGCGGGGGTTTGCCCGCAGAGGTACACGCAGAACACCAGTAAGAGGCCCTTAGCAGCAGCACCTCGCAAGCAACTCCCACGCAGGTACTTCGCTGCTGCAACGCAGGTACTTCACAGTCCCCGTATGTCGCTCGTAGCTGAAAACGGATCGGTTTCCAAGCTCTCACGTAGATAACACGGAATACACACAAGTAGCAGGTAAGTAGCACGCCTCTAGCAGGTAAGACGCAAGTGCGAAACTCGTCAACATCCTTGTCCGCCCGCAGAATATTTTCCTGCATGCTGGAAAATTCGTACTCGCAACAAACCCCTTTATGTTTCTTCATTCTCTCAGCAGATCAAATCAGTAAACACGTCAACAGGCAATGGATCAACGACATGTAAGGAGAAATCTTCTCGCTTATCCAACAACTATAAACTTACATATTCTGGGCAAATATCACATATAACTCCGAACAACGTTTCTCTAACATAAGGGTTTAAGAATATTTTGAATTCTATATTCATATCATGATATACATGTATTATGATATGATATATTATAACTTTTATAAACTTGCACACTCTCTTGAGACTTAAGAACGAAAAAATATTATACAGAATTAGCCTAGAAATAAAGAACTTTTAATGCTGACGGTGTTTTGATGGTCAAGCCTATCTCCATCTCGTACTTCCTGGAGAACATGGAGGATGGGGGTGGTCGAGGCAAGGCAGAACTAACGTGAAAACATAGTAGTAGTCCAGGCTAGAAGGCACCTAACCTTGTTTTTTTGATATATACAATGTTTTTTTATGGTTTCTTGTCAATTCGAGGGTGCTGGTTCCAAATCTGATTGATGCCACTCGCGTAACCTTGAGCATTTTTGGCAAAATGCAAAAAACCCAAAATGCTAATTTGGTAGCAATAATCACAATATTGACCATTCTGTGACCAATTATTCCACCAAACTTTGTATATTTATGTTCCTAGAGTTTCTCCATCTGCATTTGCAAGAGAATTTTCATTTCATATAGGTTCATTTAGTATTTAAAACTCAATTCAAAATGGCCGTCATTCCTCTGCTCATGTACAATATGAATGGCAAAAAAATTGCATGGAAATATAGAACAAATTTACTGTATTTCCAGTCCCGTACCTACGCTGTTTTAAAGTGTTGCTTGTGCAATACAAATATATTGGCTACCACTTACAATATAGAGGGCCTACATGTATTTTTATTCTTCTAAATGCAAAAATTCAAAATGGTCGCCACTCTTATTCTCCTGTTCAATATGACTGGCAAAAATATATGTCGAAATAGAAAGCCAATTTTCTGTAGTTTTTTTCTGACATGCAGCTACATTGTTTATTAAGATTTAGTGCTAATCATATATCTCAAGGATGATCTGAACAAAAAGTCATTCTTTTATGATGCAAAAGGCCCAAATTTACCATATAAATTAGGATTCTTACTAGGAATTATGAATGGAGTTTGGAGCATTTAATATTCATAAGCCTTACAATGTTAAACACAATTTCACACAGAGACAGTATTGTAGGTAACTCGGGTGGTATCAGAGATGGCATCAGACCAGCGTCTGCGCCATCCAGTTTGGGGTCAAAGCTTTCAAGTGATGGGAGGGAAATCTAGGTTGGCTTGTGGGATTTCAGACGCATTGATGGCAGGTTATTGGGGGGGGGGGGGGGCACTTCATGAAGCGTTTTGTCAGATTTTTTTTTTAACAAACTGCTATTAGCTACTAAAATCCTTGCATCTGATTGAATGAGATCAAATTTGTCAGACAAAACGCTTCATGAAATGCCCTCGGTTATCGTCATTGGAAGGTCAGGGTATGCGTAGACGGTACTGGTGACACTTGCCATCCTATCCTTCCAGCGTAAGGAGGGAGAGTTATCGAGTGCCAGTGAAGGAGGGTGGATTTCCATAGTCTATGCTTGGAAGGCTTGCCACAGAAGGCTACCTTGAACATAGCGTTGGCAAGATGGTTACTTAGATGGAAGGCGTGGGCCTGATGGTAATCTTGTAAAGGTTGAGTCAAAGTCTCCAGAAGGTGAAGTAAATACTCCTCTATTGTCTTGAGATGGGTCAGTACTTGGCTGATGTCATCCAAGGACCATCTATGAGACGTAAGGGCAAGATAATCTGCACGAGCAAACTTCCTGCATGAAGTGATTGTCATGTCACCATGTTAAAAAAGGAGTGGAGTTAGTTTACAGCCACCCTGGAGGAGGCCATCATTCAGAGTCCTGACACCGCTGGTCTGCGCAATCCTGAATCTGCAAGTGCTGAAGATTAAAGACAAGCAATGTGAAGTTGTTAAAGCAGGGTTTTCAGAATGAGGCAGCACTTTACAGATCTCAGAGGGTCCCTTGACATCATACGCAAACACATTCACTCCGAGAAAACTGGTGGTAAATTCCATCTACCTCGAGAACAGTGAAGCCTTTAACCTACCATGGCTGGAACAATGTCAGCATGCCAATTGTCAGACAGCTCTGTGGATGGTTAACGGTAAGGTTGGGCTTTGGATCTTCTGTAAAGGAGTGCTCAAGCAAGTCCCCATATCTTCACCCTGTCTCTATGGCAAGATCACCCACTGACCCCTAAGTACCTTGTAAGGCAATTGAAGGATTGCAGGATTGCAGGGGTCACGGAACTGAGGGCTGGGCAGCAGCAGAGGTGGGGGCAAACAGGTGTGAAACAAGCCCCTTGACTAAAATGGACCCATCCCATTACACGTATATCCATCACGAATTACCTGCATTGTACTAACATTGGTAAATATTCCATAATTTAAGAATTCATCGCTGAAGGTAAGGTTTGAGCAAAGTACTCTTCTCCAGACACAAAAATGTGTCAATTGTACAGTGGCAAGCACGAAATTAAGATTACCTGATGTTATTTTGAGCATGTTGAATGATAATAGGTGCCTACATATAAGGACAAATCTGTTTCAGTAGGAGTAACTAGGCGCTTCCCACAGTCGTGTGGGGTAAGGCAGACTTAATTTTCTCCCGATGGAAGTAGCAATGCTCCTGACAACTACTCACTCTTATAATATGCATCTTTCAGCATCATATTATTATGCCTTGACTCCATTCAATGATTGCATTCCTAGACAAATATGAAATTATTGTTGGATGTTACAAAATAAGACTACTGTGGTGTGATGACTTTCTGTTTCCTGTTTTTCTGTTTACCATTAAAAAAAGATATAAAAATATGGTGGATAATGTACTATCAATACTCTACCAAAGTCTCTGCAATCCTCCAAACACAAGTACATGCTGTTACATTTAAACAGCCTTGAGCAAATACGTGAAAAATCATGCATTCACAGAACCAGTGGTAAATCTGATCTGCGATATACAGATAAGACAGAATATCATTTGTCATTTGTATTTTCAAGCAAATCATATTCTTGGTTAGCAAAAAAAAACTTTTGGGCATTAGAGAGAGAGAGAGAGAGAGAGAGGGAGAGAGAGAGAGAGAGATTTGACGAGAAGAAGTGAGGTGGTCCCTTTTTTCCACTTTTCCCTGCCTCGTGTTCTTTCTCGGAAGAGGGGATTGAAAAGTTTTTATGATATCGCTTTTAGATAATGTAGAACAAGACATTAATTTAGAAATATCATTTGTGTCATCATCTAAGATTCAGCTTCAGTAAATCAGAGTGAATATTATGATGTTGAACATTTCAAGGCAAATAAGTATCAAACATTCATATCTATTAATTCCTGAACAAGAATCTTGATGTTGGCGTCAATTCAAGTCTTGGTGGTATTTTTTCCCCAAATTCCGAGGGAAAACATGGAAAAAATCCAGATTGAGGTAGCAAATTTTGATGTTTGCATCACAAATAAAACAGCTTTTTGTTAGAAACAACCTTCTGATTTCTAATCAGCACCCAAATTGATGGACAGTGTAGCTGCATGAGAGAAAAAAAAATGTGTTTATTTCCATGTACATTTTGCCGTTAATATTGTACAAGGGTATATGAGTGGCATCCATTTTGAAGTTTTGTTTTGAGCAGAACATAAAAGCCTCCAAACAATATATTTTCTGTTTGTTTGTTTGTTTGCTTGTTTTGCTAGTGGCACTCATCAAATTCGCATTGCACATGCAAAACTGGATAACAGCGTAGGTATCTGACTGGAAATACAGCAAATTCGTCTTCTATTTCTATGCACTTTTTTTTTTTGCCATTCATATAGTACATGAGTATAGGAGTGGCGGCCATTTTGAATTGAAAAATAAGCTTAAGATATTAAATGTACCTACTTCAAATGAAATTTTTCGTGCATGTCCAAATACAATTGCTCAAGGAACAAAAATGCAAAAAGTTTGATGGGATAATCGGTCATAAAATTGACATAATTGGGATTATCATGGCCAAATTACTGGTAGCATATCTGGCGGCCATTTTGGATTTTCGCATTTTACCGAACATGCTCAAGGTTACGGGAGTGGCATCAATCAGATTTGGAATCAGCACCCTCGAATTGACAAGAAACCATCAAAAACATTGTATATATCAAAAAACAAGGTTAGGTGCACTTTCTATGGAGCCTAGCCTGGACTATAGCCTGTGTGGGCGGTCGTAGAGAGAGAGAGAGAGAGATAGATAGAGAAAGATAACCCTATAATACACACACACACACACACACGCACACACACACACACACACACACACACACACACACACACACACACACACACACACGCAGACAGATAGAGAGATAGAAAGGATGAAGAGAATTTTCTTCTTTTATCGGGCCAGAAGTTTTGAGTGCTCGCATCAATTTTCACCAGGCGCTTTGTCCTCGGTCTGAATATTATTGAGAAGGCTGTATTGATTTCAGACGTGAAAGGAAAATGAAGATAAGGAAGTACTGAGAAGAGTTGCATTCTAAGTGCCAGATTCATAGCAAACGGACGTGGGCACATTTATTTTTGTTTTTATGGCAACTGGTTTAAATCGATACTATGTCATCTGCAGGTAACCATCTTGATCGATAAAAAGGCGTGGAAGGCTAAAAAGACTTACATTCACAATGCCACTTGTGTCGCATTCGTATATGTCACTTTCAAAAACTCGTCATACGTCTTTCACGCTCCCGGGGAAGTGGTCCAGTTATTTTGTTATGTTCCATTTTTTAGTAAATGTGTTTCAAATAAGGTACGAAACTTCCTGCCTGCCAAAAAGGAAAATTAAGATGATAATGATAAAAGATGATTTTTGAAAGATGACAATTATAATCAATACATAACACTCAAATACTTTCGAATAAGATATACGGAATGTCAACTCTTGTATTAAATCTCATATTTCTTTTTTTTCTAATATGCTATAAATATGAATTTTGGTTATAGCAAACATTGATAACAAGGATCTTGAGTTAACACATAGTTGAATTTGTCTTCCATACCATACCATATTTTCAAGAAAAAACAACAACAACTTTTATGGTCGGATTCCTTTCACCATTTGACGTCTGATCTAGTTTCTCACTATTCATTTATTCATCAGTTTCTTCAACTTTATTGATCTTCCACAAAATTGTTATTTTGTTCAGTAGATATTTTCATCTTTACTTTCTCCCAAAGGTGTTTCTTAGCTGCAAATCCGTCCAATGTTTATATTTGCATCCGTATTTTTGCTCACTAACTTTGTGTACATAAAAAGTAAAGAAAAACTTTTATCATGAAACCAACAGAAGATCAGTATAAGATTTTCTCTGAGATGTTTCATATTCAGAATCCTACACTTTTTAGGAGTATCTTATTTTCAAATCCAATTTCAATCTATGTATAGTGAGTATTCAACTTATTCACATATCAGCATTCTCTGAACCAAAGTTTATATTTTCCTATATTTTACAGTAACCGCTTTCTTCATTTAGATTCATTGTATGTTGTGAAGTACAAAAATACCTATCTATCAAAAGTTAGCATGACAAAAATTCAGTTTCAGTTTCAGTAAGTTTTATTTCTCCACTTGTACATAACAGAAAATAAGTATAACAATATCGAACATATTATTCACAAGTCATGAAAATATAAACAAAACGTCGCATTACAAATATATAATCATGTGAAATAATACATAAATATCATTTCAGATCTTTAACACGTGGTTAAGTGTACAGGTGGAGGAGACCGTTATCAATAAGCAAAACGCTTGACTTGGACAACGGGCCGTTGTCCAAGTCAAGCATTTTGCTTATTTTGTTCAGCGGCCGCGGCCCCTGAACAAATTATGCCTTGTCACAATTTTTTATTTAACTAAAGGAAGGAACGAAACAATTATAAACACGTCGAACAAATAATGTAAATCTTTAAAGTATTTTAAATGTCATTTGACCAAAAAGGACAACACAAGGTGGAATGTATAAAGACGAAAGAAGGACAAAACAAAACAAAACAAAGCCAGAGAATAAGGTACCCGAATAGGAAGAGTAGAGGAAAGAGAGAAGAGAAGAAAAGCGATGAGATATGTATACAGTGTTCAGGGGGTGGGAACAATAAAACAAAAAGCGTAATTTCTAATTCGAGTGGTACATTGCGAGAAGAACGTTTTTTATAAGATGATTAAAAACATTGTAGAGAAGAACTGCGTTTAAGGTCATCATTCAATGAGTTCCATACATCTGGACCACGGTGTCTTATGCAATTTTGAGCTATAATGAGTTTAGGGATTTCCAAATGATAATCTGTTGCATGACGGGTAGGATATGAATGAATACTATAATATGAAATATACATATCTTTAAAATGATGTAAAATGATGTAAATGATGTAATTTCGGACTGAAATTGGTGACACAATATAAGTCTTTTCAGCCAAGAGACCCACAAACAATATTATGAGGATTATGACTGCACATTGAAAACAACGCTAGCGGTATCAACATACACATCGAAATTTTATACTCTCTATTAATGGCCAGGTCAGTTTAATGTCTTGATGTCAACGCCAATTTTCAGGAGTCCCTGTACTGTCCATGCCTTCCTTTTTAATCTCACAAGGACTCTATCATGTACTAAGGAGCCAACTATAGGTGTTAACAGTTGTTGTTTATAATAATAGCAGTATAAGGCCATGCACTGGTACAGTCATAACCTTGAAAAAGTACTAAGCATCGTGGCTAACCCATTACGCAAAATATCAAAGATAACGAAATACCGATGTTGGACAGATATCGAAGTTACAAGAAGACGAATACAGCAGATCACCAAAGAGAGTATAATCTACAAATAAAAGCCTTTCTCCTAAACAGTAGATCAGTAGATCAACACAACCTGCTGTGTTGAAAGAATGACTAATGGGACCCCCTAGTCCAGTAAAAATGACAATACGGATGTAATAGCAAGCTTCTGTACAGCACATTTCATAAAAATGATCAGAATTCGGAAAACAGTGGAAGCCTTGGGCAGGAACTACAGTTATAAGGCAGGAGCTTCATTACATTTGTTTAATATTTTGTGTTTCAACTAATGGACACATTATGTCTCTCCACAACGTTCACGCATGCGCACTCGGGCGTCTCCCAGCTCGGATGGCTATAAGATGGCATTGGTTCATGTATCACATTAATATCCAGTCACTGTCAACGGATCCTTCAAATAAAGCCATCAGCCTTTAAACGGACTGTCTTGTATATCAGAGCGGAGATTACTGTGTGGATTAAAATTCAACAGGTGCGTATCACTTGCCTGCATGATTGTATGTTCGGGAACGTTGTTGCAGTATGTTTATATTACTAAAATTTTACTCGCTATTCTGTTTCACATCTTCTGTTCAAGATAACACATTTTCAGGACAAAGGCAATCATTTTTGCATTAACATGGTAGTAGAAAATCAAGAAATATCAAGATCTACTTAACAATTGTAGTCTATAGCGTATCATAATTCAGGTGGGGCGCTGTAGCATAGCGGATAGGACTCCCGACTCCCAATTGTAGGACCCGAATTCGATTCCCGACCAGTGTTACGTCCTTGGACAAGATGTTTTTACCCTATTATCCCTCTCGACACATATGTACCTGGCACCGCTATAAGGTAATGATAATGGCAGGGCCATCTGGTAGCCGTGGCAACACTGAGGAAGATACCCTGGATAAAGAAGACATTATTATCATTATTATTATCATTATTATTATCATTATCATCATCATTATTATTTCAAATGGGGAGGAAGTATATTTTTTTCTCTTCCGACTTCTTTTAAACTTCCGACTAGCAATATAATTACACATTCTGGGCTATAAAGACTTGTACAAAAATGTGTTTTGGTCTTTGGAGGATCAGGTCTGTAAAACTTTTCAAAAGCATGCAATGTACAAAAAATGATAGATTCTGTAGGGTTTTCAATATCAAAAATAAACATCTTCCAAAACAAGCCATGAAATAGCACGCACGTCCTGACCAATCCCTGGACTTCAGAAGTCGTCGTTCTCTATAGCTACTACGTACGTGAGAAATTTAGAAAGTGTCTTTATCTTCCATTAGGCCTATCCATTATATCGATTAGAACTCCGTTCGTCTCAAAGAATGATACTTTTCGGTGTGATGTATTTGTCGTCTAAAATAGTCTCTAAATAATCTTACTCACAGATCGTATCATCATTGGAGGTAATATGGCAGCGGAAAAAATCCTGATAATTTTTCCTCTCGCTCTTATGCTTCTTACCAATGATGCCAGCGCCGAAGAGCAGATGCATAAAGATCACGATATGGCTACACATTCCTCTTTGCTCATCGAATCAAACATAGAGACATTATCTGCAAGAACCAAGTCCAGCAGGAGCCTCATTGACTTGACCCAGTCTTCGGCCAACATTCAGCAGGACTCGGTCCGAGATGTTGATCTCTGGAATGATACAACTGTTGTCATCTCGACATCCGATGCTATCATCAACACCGTTGAAGGATTGATGAAAATCGAAAAATCGCATGAGTTGTTTCCGTGGTCGTGGTACCCCCTTGAGTGGACTTGGTGGAACATTCTCCAGCTCACATCAGCTCTTCTGGGCCTGTTTGGCAATGCTATGGTCATCCTTGTCCTCTATAAACGAAACTCGTCCAGTCGATCTACAGATATCTTATTAGGAAGCCTGGCTCTTGTTGACCTTGTCACATCGCTTCTTGTCATTCCGGTTCCAGCCTTACGTTCTGCCCCCGACACCTGGGC